>NC_089534.1:2159462-2486962 GCF_963924715.1 Thunnus thynnus | reverse complement strand
GCATTCTTAGTAAAAAAAAACAAAGGCGATAAAATGTCCCGTTAATAGATGAGTGAAGAATAACAACAACATTGTTTTCCTGGGAGGCAGCTGATGTTTTTGTCCTGCTTCTTTCAGTTCATACAGCTTCACCTGCCTGTACTGTGTTTTCTATTGTCATCACATAAAACAGGCTCAAACATCAATTCCTGGAAACTCAGCTGCACTTGAATGCATCTCAGATGAGAATAAAAGTAAAAAGGTTTCAAGATTTCAAACTCAGGTTTGGACTAAACCTAGTAAATCTGATGTAAAACCAGCTGAAGATTCTTCAAGAGGTCAGAGAGGTGAGACTGTAGCCTGCAGACGACACAGCAGTGATGGGCTACAACGAGAAGGCTTAACGAAGGCGACCGTCTTTTCCTTAATGTCTGCACGACAACAGAACTGCTGCTGGACTTGAGAAAATCCCTCCAACGAACCACCTGCACCCCCCACTCTGCTGAGCATGAGGCTCTCCAACAAGCTGTCCTCCTCAAACCATACAGAGAAGATAATCAGAGAGGTCTAGACAGCTCCTGTATCATGTTAAAACCTTCCACACAGCCGCCACAGAGAGCAAGAGAGAGATCCAACTCTGCATCTCAGGAGTTCACAAGGCTCCAACAGAAAAATGACGCTACAGACACGTCCTGATCATCTACGTACGTCGTGCAGGCTGCAGGAAAACCACAAACTATGATCATCTGACAGGTGATTTACAGCAGAAGTAACTAATAGTGACCATCTAGAAAGCCAACATGTTGTATTGTTTAACTGGACCAGGAGAGAGTGGAGCACCATCACCACCATCACCACCATCACCACCATCACCACCATCACCACCATCACCAGCACCACCACCATCACCACCATCACCACCAGCACCACCATCAGCAGCACCAGCAGCAGCAGCAGCAGCAGCAGCAGCAGCAGTTATTCAGGGGTTGATACTAAACAGAGCGAGGTTGGATTACAAAACTCCGGTTCCCTGAAAGCAGGCCTCTTTTATCTGAGGCAACAAGTTCAGCAACATGTCAAACTCAAAACATCTCAAGACTTTTATAGAGCAGCTGCAGCAGCAGAGACATCAAGGCTTTTTTTTATTTATGTTCTGGTTTTTTGTTGCTTATATTCTAGTTTTCTTTGCACTATTTGGTGTCGAAAGAATTAAATCTCTCCGCTGGAAACTGAGGAATTTATTCTATGTCATAATATTTTTCTTTGAAACCAAATTCCTTTCTTCAAGTAGCAACGAAGCAACAAAAGAATAGAAATACAGGCGAACACACACACACACAAGCGAGGGCTTCTGCATGTGTGTGTGTGTGTGTGGTTTTCCTGTGAAGTGCTGGCATGTTATCAGACGTCTCACACGCTTTTCTTTACCATCTTGACATGTTTATCCCTCTGAATTTGTGCAACAGTAGGACCAGAAACCAGAAAAACAAAACATTTCAGAAATGTTTCTTCATAGAGACGCTCTGCTGTGTTAATAAATATGAAACTATTCCATCACTTCAAACACCGTCGGAGACTAGAAACACATATTTGAAAATGAAAATATATTGAGAAATTGTCTTGTTTCTTTGTTGAGAAGGCAACAAAGAGGAAACAAAAAAAAAAATACCTAAAAGACTTCTAAGACTCTCTTCTGCACTTAAATTTCAGGCTTCATCATCGAAACCATCAGACGAAAACATCAGAGGAAAAGCTGGATATCAGGAATCACAGCGTGTCTGTAAACTCGCTCATAAAACTGTGGAGTGGATTAAAAAAGATTGCTGCCATTCGTTAAGACCTGGCAACGTGGCACCGCGCACGTGTGTGTGTGTGTGTGTGTGTGTGTGTGTGTGTGTGTGTGTGTGTAACACAGAGGCAGGGGTTACACTCAGGTTAATAGCTCTCACTGTTTGACTCACATTTATTAACTGTTTCATCTGTAGTGCAGAAAGTCAACACCAGTACAAACCAGTATGAACAGTGTGATGAAGTGATCAGATTAAAGAACAACACTATAAATCATTAACTAAACTCACTGCTGCTCTGTTCTGTGTTTAAACTGATGACAACATCTTCGTATCAGCCTTATAAAATGTTCTTATAAAGGTTCAGCAGCTCATACACTTTAATCACTTGATCCTCTGATAGATAGAAATACAGCAGATGTGAGGTCTTTGACTTTAAGTTCCTGCTTATCTATAAAAATACAACTTTTAACATTCACAACTGCAAACAAACTCCATCTGCTGATTGATGGGGACGATGTGATATGACTGAAAGCTGTAGAACAGCTGCTAAATGGACTTCGTGGCGAGTTTGTTTTCTCGAGATTAATGTTTGATATTAAAAGAAAAATGCACACCTGCACATCATAACCCTGTGTGTGTTTAGAGGCTTTAAAAGGACGTATCGTGCACATTTCTAGGTCTAAATTTAGGTTTATTTTGGTCAGTTTCTTGCAGCTGCATCTCATTTTTCTTGTTCTTTACTCAAAATGTAAACTTCACAACTACGTCTTCACATTTTAGAGCCCAAATCAGATCCGAAATATGCGGGTGGACGATGTAAACAACCCAAGAAACAACTTTAGCAACAAAGGCTACAGAACGGACGGCTGATGTCATCACGAGGAGGAAGTAGAGCAGACTGAAGCCCTGACTTTTGAAACTTTAACTATGTTTAGCACAGATATCCAACATCTTAGCAGAATATAAATGACAGAAAATCACTAAAAGCATGTTTGTCCCCAGTTTAACAGCTTCTTGTTCCAACTTACTTCAGAAACTGCCTCCAAATAAAGCAGCCAATTTGTGTTTTCTAATAATCATCTGCACTTTTCCTTTCACCGGCTTGTTATAACAGGACTTTGTTGACTGTAGATTGTTGGTAATCATCGTCTTCCTGCAGCCGGAAAACAACCTCTGAATATGTGGGAACATATAAATATGTTGAAAATGAGTTTCAACTGATCGGCGCCTTCTAAAGTAACAATGAGCTTTGTGTTGCCTTTTTTTTTTTTTCATCTGAATGTGACAAACACATTCCTGTGCTTCCACAATGCGGCGCATATTTTATTCCAGTGTGTTTTTGACTGTGGATGAAAATGAAGCGCCTGAAGTTTGACGAGTATCATTAAATTGCATGACGTGCATTTTAAAAACGCAAATGACACCATCGTCGGTCAAGAGAATGAGTCCAAAGATTGATTTCTTCATTTGTCTATTTTCTGTTTAGTCAGTGTGTGAACTGTGTGAACAGAGATCCATTTTGCATTTGTCACATCGTCCATCATCCGCAGAACAAAAAGACAGCAGAGACATCGGCTTGAAACTATTTGACCCACAATGTTTCAACTGTCTGTCTGCATGTGTGAGAGATTTTGTGTTTTGCATGTGTGTGTGTGTGTGTATGCGCAGTAATGAGGCTGGATTCATGCAGGCACGGACTTCCTGTTAGTGACATTAAGATGAGAGAAGAACAGTGAATCATTCTGACTGGTTTATGTCTGTTGTACATTACACAGAGACATTAAAGAGTTCTGTGTTTCAGATGGGAGACACAGCTTCATGCGCTTATACTTGAACGGGGGTCCCCGGGGCGCCAAAACAGACTCCAGAGACACTTGTGGGAATTCCCTAAACCCTTCCTGAGGATGTTCAGAGGGACTTTTGGCTCAAGTTCAAGAGGTCCCACAGGAGGTTCAATGGGGCCACAAGGGGGTTGAAGAAAAAAACTGAAGACTAGCTGATTAAACTGGATTTTATTGTCCTGAAAATAATCCCAGTTATCTTTTAGCTGGTATCCAGCAGCTCACATCAGTCAGCATGTCCATCAGCAGCCGCACTAGAAGATCTATGACGCTAAAAAAGAATAACATGTACACTGATTAAAACCACACATTTATTAAAATAGCATCCCAGTTGGATCTTCATCAGGTCAAAATGTTTAAGGCTGATAAACTATGATGACGTCCAGGGAGATAAATCATTTAATACTGAGTTTGGGATTGAAATATTGTCCATTTAATTAAATTTGTGGTTTGGAGTCAGTGTGCAAACATTACAACATTACATCCATGCAGTTATGTAATTGCTTTGCTGCTCAATGTGATGTGTGTATAATTTACTACGGTCACTATTTTAGCTGAGTGTGTTACCATGCTAACATTTGAAAATGAGCACAAAGTACAGATGAGGTTTAGTTTTTACAGTATTGGACAAATTAAAACTTTGACCGGATGCGAGAGAGAAAGTTAAAGGACCAAAATGATTAAAATTCGTCCTGTTATTGAGATCTGGACCGAAAGTGATCATCATCCCTAAAGAAACTGATTAGCAGTTCTCTCCATGTAGTCACCGATGTAAAATATACATTTCTACCATGTAAACACAGTCCAGACTGTACAGGCGAACCGTAAAGACATCAACATGTTGAAACGTGTCGACACTGGAGACGCAGCAGGTTTGTTGCAGTAATGAACCTATAAAACCAGTAGCTGATGTTGGGATGTGGGTTGTTAAGTCAAACCAGATGTGTTGTTTGTCACACACAATCATCAAATCACCTCCAAAAAACAAAAAAAACAACAAAAAAAAACCCACCTTGAGACTCTAAACTACAAAAACATCTTTCACAAAATGTCTCCTGTTAATGTGTCCGTGTGCTAGAAATGAGTTACATCTGCAGGAACAGCTGGAATACCTGCAGCACTCTTTGATTCACTGTGTTTTAATGGACGGCTCCAGGTCTTTAAAAGTGCCCTGACACAACAAATCAAGCGCACCTCAAAGCTGCCAGGCCTCTATTAGAGTGCAAATGGCCCGAAGGAGTCGGCTGCTTCAAACGTGCTTCCCCCGACGTGGCCCTCGAAGGGAAATACCACAACTTTTAATGACTAATTACTGCAGAAAGTCAAGTCAATTTTCGAGTCGAGTCAATTTTACTTTTATAGAGTCGAATCACAATAGAAGTTATCTCAGGGCTCTTTTCACATAAAGCAACATTCCTCCATGAGCAGCACGACGGCAACGAGCAAAAATATGAAGAAAACAAAGCTCTGTTTCACCCAAAATATATATTTGATCATCAAATGTGAAGATTACATAGAGGAGGTCAGATCAGGTTGATCTGACACACTAGCAAAGGTTGTAATGAGAAGAACAAACAGTGTCTTTGTTTTTCAGCTCAGGAACATTTACTCAAATCTAACAAGTCAAATAAATCCAGTGACCTTAATGTGACCTTTTTAACAGACAAGATTAACATATAGATGATTGAAATGAGGAATTTGGAAAAAATATAAATGAAACAAGCGTCTTCAGTGTTTTGCTCTGGACAGCAGAGTCAGAGTGATATGACGTCGTGCGGTTGACTCACACTGAGAAGCAACATCACGCAGGTCTGATATACAGCAGCGCTAACAAAAAAACCCCACATAAACCGCTGCTGATGCAGGTTGGCGACGCACCAAGATTACAGCTCACGATGTCAAAATATGTCAACCTGCCTTTTAGAAACCACTTATCCATGAGAGAGGCAGTGTTCACAGGGCCTGTACAGCCACGCAGGTCATTTCAGAGGATTAGACTAACTGTGGACATGTACAGACTCCAGCTGATTGACATCTTAACGACTTCTTAATTCTTCTTATTTTCATTTTGAACAATTTTGAAAACCTTATTGATTGTGAAGTAAATGTATTTTCATGACTTCAGCAAATCTGCAGCTCATTGGCACGCCCGACTTTAAGATGTTTGATCAGCTAAAAACAACTGACAGCATCAGTGTGGATGAGCAACGCTACATAGAGTACATAATGTGAGAACAGATGAGGCATATTATTAAATATACACGCAGAAATCAGACGAAATTAGTAAAACAGACAGAAACTGCAGTTTAACATTAATCAGTACGATGCACAAATTATTACACAGACGTTCATTCGGCTCCATATTCACTTCATATTACAAAATATGTTAGCATTACAGTTGTATGCAAACGTTTGGGCAATCCTTGATGAATAATATTTTGGTGATTTTTTACTTGAAAAGCCTCTCTAGGAAATGTCAGCTGTGTCAGTTTCAAAGCTTATAAATCCACTTCAAACCTCATGTGAACACTCGGCAGACATGAGTTCCTCTGAGCAGCTGAGTAAGACTGAAAGTGAAAATTATTGATGCACACAATGCAGGAGAGGCGACAAGAAGACAGCAAAGTGTTGTCAGCTTGTAGTTTCCACTGTGTGAAATGTAAATAAGAGATGGCAGTTTAGGAGAACTGTAGAAACCTGCAGGAAGATTGAGCAGACTCAGGAGTGATGGTGAACTGTTCCACTGTGCAGCGATGCACAAACAACAAGAGTCAGTAGAAGAAAACTTTAACTGCATCTTCATCATAAAACCCAACGGATCATCTACAGAAGCCTGATGTGTTCTGGGAACAAGTGCTGCGGACTGATGAAGTTAAAACTCTTTGACCACAATCAGCACAGGAATGTCTGGAGAAAACAAGGAGCAGCAGTTCATGAAAAGAACATGTTGCCGACTGTTAAACATGGACGAGGATCCATCAGGCTTTCAGGTTGTGTTGCAGCCAGAGGCACAAGAAACACTGCACAGGTGCACTAACCCTGATTGATCACTGTTTCCTAAAACCCAACCCAAAGATATTCAGTTTAATGTCATTAAGGACTAAAGAAACCAGAAAAGATTCACATTTGAGAAGCTGGAACAAAGCTAGCAAGTTAAAAGCAAGTTTTGTCTGCTGACAACATTAAAATCTACATCTTGTTTGAATGAATAAGATCAGACGTGTATATATATGTTTATATATGTATATATGTGCTGTTTGTTGGGATGGATGGGAGCATTAAAACTGTCTTCCTGATCTTCAGTCATTGTTATAAAGGGGGGACTTGAGTTCAGCTCCTGTGAAGGAAACACTGGGAACAGTTGAGGGAATCTCTGGATTCACAAGCTGTTTCCTCCGTCATAAAAGTTCCAGTTTCCTCTGATGACAACAGTAACTGTTCATACAGCAGCGCCGGACTATTAGAAACAAACACATTCAATCTGTAAACATTTGACTTTTCAACTTGAAAAAGCAGCATCGTATTGTGAACTACGTGATCGCCGGCGGTGTGTAAAGACAGAAACTGGTTGGAGCATGAACTCCGTCCGGTCAGAAGACAATGTGCATCGATCTTTTCCTGCAAGTATGTCTCCGTTTTTCCATCCCGACCTGCCAAAATGTGCTTCTGCTGGCTGCAAACACGCCGTGGCCTTTATTACTAGAGCCAAGATGTACAAACGCTCTCTTCCACACACCTTGTAAACACCTCCTGCTGCAGCTTTACAGGAAAGCCAGCCTGTGTGTGTGTGTGTGTGTGTGTGTGTGTGTGTGTGTGTGTGTGTGTGTGTGTGTGCGGTACATCCTCCCATTGTTCCAGCCCTCACAGGGGGTAACCCTCTCATACTATTGTTCCACTTGTGGAACCGTTCTATCATCTAACAAACAAACACACACACACAACCAGGACTTCAAACACACTGTGGAAACAAACACAAACTCTGCTTTTTCAGTTTGCATTAAAAAAAAACTTTCATAATTGTGTAATTTAACTTGAATGTTCTGCTTATGTCATATATGTTCTCTGTCTATGAGGTCATTTGTCAGTTTGTTATCCTGCATGAAACTCCGGGAAACCCAGATTGCAACAAAACTTATCTTACTTTGTTGTAAATGTGCAGAGAAGGAATGTGCTGTTCGTTACTGCGACTGAAACACACACACACACACACACACACACACACACAAGTAAACACACGGACACGGGAGGGAGGGAGAGGCCGCCGGCAGTCTCCTCTACTCCAGCTGGGAGCCGTCCAGAGGAAAGACGAACACAATACCATGAAACACACACACACACAAAACACACGTGGGTTTGACAGATTGAGGATATAGATACACATCTATTTTAACACACTGACTTCAACTCCTCCGCTGCTCATCTGTTCCACAGAGATAAAAACTTAAAGATGACAAAAACAACCGTCCTGACAAACATCAACCACTAATAATGAAATGGTTCCATCCTACTGAGCACTTTGTGTCTCGTGTGTATCTTAAGTTTAAACATTAGCAGAAAGCAAACAGTGAAAAGTGACGAACCAGAAGGCCGTCACACTGGAGGGTAAACACGGTAAACTCACACTGGACCACTATAATGTGCTGAATATACATCCAGCTGCTGGATAAAACACTCCGACCTCACATCAAACCAGCAGCTGCAGCGTGAGAACCAGATAGGAGATACTACGGAATCTGGTCCGTCCAGAAATAAGTGAACAAAACAAACACACCCTTCATCTGGCTCGCATGTGAACAAGCATATAAACACAAATCAAATCACTTTTCACATCTAGAGTATTCATCAATGAGTGCAGATGAACAAGAAACCTGCAGCGACCATAAAAGCAGCGTTACCTGATCTTTCCTGCCCACTACAGAGAACCACATGTTGCACCCTCTCGTTGTCCAGACCAGTGCACACAACTGGGACGTCCAGACTCAAATGCGCACACACACCACACCACACCTCCTCCTCTTTTTTTTTTTTTTATCCCAGAGAGCACTTCAACCTGCTAAACGTGCACCGACAAGTCCAAAAAAAAAAAAAACACAATTACAGCGGCTCGCAGTAATCCATTCAGTTTAAAAAAAAATATAAATCACTGTTTACGGCTGGAGATGTGAGTTCCTACGTGTGTGGCAATAAAAACTGAGCGCAGGTCATTTTAAAAAGTTAAGAAGTAAGTGTGTAAATTCCAGTGTAAGTGGTGGAAAAAAAAGATGCAGGAAATTCCTTAAAAATGTTCTGGAGCGCAGTGAAAATTCCTCCTCCGGCTCCTGATTGTGTTTGTTAAGAAACAGTGAACTCAGGCGCAGATCCGGAGGTGAAGTGTCGGCTGGGACACCGGCTGGTCAGACTGAGGTAGAGCGCTGCTGCAGCTTCACCAGACAAATACCACACACACACACACACACACACACACACACACACACACACACACACACACCCAGGGTTATATAACAGGACAGAGCTCAGCCCAGTTTACTGAGAATTCACGCAGCTGTTTGATAAAACTCTCTCTACCTGACTTTCCCATCACACACACACACACATATCTCAGCCTCTCCTCCTCGTACTTCCACACAGCTTTGAAAATAAACAGAGCAAGAAGGCTTCCTCAGTACGTCCTTCCTCTTCACTCTTCCTCTCTCCACACACACACACACTGAACACACAGCCGCACAGGAAAGCTCTCGCCTTCAGCAGGAAACTCACTCCACTCAAAAGAAAAAGAGTAAGAGGCTTTATGTTTCACACAGGGAACCAACGCTGCTGCTGCCTTCTGGCATCGCATCATCATTAATAGAGTAGAAGAAGACTAGACATCATCCACACCTACGCAGGTAAATCCACTGATGAACAGGTTTTAACATCACAGATCTCTAATATGATCAGATTCCATGAGAGGAAACTCTGTTGATACTAAAAGACTTTAAAACTGAATTATATAACAGTCTGTCTGTCAGTGTGGAGGTTCAGGGTTTCCCTCCACAGGAAATCTGTTAGTCAAAGTGAAAGTTAAACCTGAAAATGTTTTAAACATGACAACTTTACATAGAAACCTTTTACATACATGACTTTGATATTTTAAAACCTGGAAATGTGACAGTTAAGTGTAGATTTATTCATTAATCACATGTCGTCACCATGGTAACTGATTATTTATCCAAACAAAGCCTTCTTCTGGACTCTGGAACATAAAGTTGACATAATGTTTACTGTCTGTCTGTTTGTTCCAATCTGCTTCAATCAGACGTATTGATTTCACCCAGCAGATGCCGCCACTGTGCACACCTGCTAGTGACACATTCACAAGAGGAGGAGATTAACATGTTGACATTTTTCCACTAAAAATTACACTTAAAGTGTCTCATCCATCTCTTCGTTCAGGTCATAAACTAAAACAAATCCAATAAAAGTTTTAGAGTAAAAGAAAACAGCTGATTTGTCTCTTAATAGAGTCCCTGTTTGGTCAACCTGTGCACTTTCTTTTAATACTGTAACAGCAGTGAGACGCATTAGAGTTGTGTCAATACACCAGATGTGCGTGAACAATACACAGGCGGACAGACGGTGATCCGCGGCCCCCGCTCCGATAATACAGCCGAGCCTCCGCCGCTCGCAGACCGCCTTTTTGTTCAACAGTCATCCAGAACTCTCTGTGCAGCGTCACTGTTTAGTCTCTGAGCTGCTGTCAGACTCAACAGTGAAAGCAAAAAAAAAAAACAGCAGCCTTTTCTGTCAGCAGTCAGCCTCACACACACACACACACACACACACACACACACACACACACACTACACGCTCCCTCTCCACAGCCAAGTTAAAAACACGCAGGTTATTTTTGGACTTCCTGTCAGATTCAACCTGCTTCAGAAATTTAAATTTTTCTTAAAAAGCTCAAATAATCTGCTTTGGGTTTAACTCTTCACACACACACTCTTTAAAAAGCTGATGTTCTCCTACCTTGGCGGCCACGATGCTGAGGCCCATGCCGTTGTGCTTCTTGAGGGTTACCGTGACAACCTCCGGCTCTTTCCTCATTGGCTGAAAAGAGAGATAGGACAGGAAGGAACAAACTGTTAGAGAGGATGAAACCTCTTGGTTGGTGCAGCCACGAGGAAACAAGTGAACGTCCTCTTAGTTCGTTCCCTCCGTCTGCTTCTGAGACATTATGGAAGGAAGAAAAAAAACATAAATGAGACCGTGGAGTAAAAAAAAAAAAAAAAAGAGGGAGGGATGAGAAAAAGGGAGGGAAGGAATGAAGGGAGGGATGAAGGGGGGAAAAAAGGGGAAGACCACAGAGGAACCTGTGGTCGCTGGAATCCAGTCAAGAATGAAAACCACATCATGGATACACACACACACACACACACACACACACACACACACACACACACACACACACACACACACACACACACACACATTAGGCCTCATCTGAGCAGGGCTGGGTGGGGAGACAGCGAGAAACAAAGAGCTACCAACGTTTCCCACATCATGAAAAATTGTTCTGACAAAGCAGAGTCCAAAATAAATAAGCTTGTGTCAGACTTACACTACAGTACGTCTGCACCCACATGTGTGTTTTATATGTGTGTTGACATCTGAGTGAGTGTGTGTGTGTGTGTGTGTGTGTGTGTGTGTGTGTGTAGCTGGACAGCACTAAATGCTGAGAGAGTGAGATGATTATTGTGCAGGAAACACCCAGAACCAGACAAAATAATAACAACAACAACTACTGCTAAAACGAGACAACAACGACACACAAAAAACTTTAGCTTTAGCATCATCCTAGTGTTGCTATGACAACCAGAACACAGGGTTGGATTTAGTACCAAATCCTCAGTTAGATTCTTTAGTTGTGCTTATTTAATGTCTGGGTTACTGTACAGCCGGTTGTATCAAGACAACAACAACCGTTTACATCCATCAACAACCAGCAGCGTTAAAGGTCAGTTTATGAAAGGCTTTTTTTTGGTAAAGCAGGTAAAGCTGCGTTCAGCAACAACTTTACTGACTGACTGACTTTCTAGTGCATAAAAATAGGTCTACATAAAGATATGAATATTTTTTAGACCTTTCTTTGTGCACAGGTCAGTTTTTAAATAATGCAAATAATGTTAGAAGAAGAGACGGCCAACGTCAGCTATTTATATGCAAAGGGATGCATCTCCAGACCCACAACACAGTTACAGTGATAAACAAATAAAAATGTGGCTTATGATAATAAATAAATAAAAAATAAATGCTTTCACAACTCTCTCACTCAGTTTTAGTGATCCTCCAACTTAAGTGGTTGTTTAAAAACAAAAAAAATATGTGAATTGCAGAACTTAAAAGGCTTTTAACTGCATCTTAACAGGTGGTTTAAAAATGACTAACAGTTACACAACTTAAGCTGTTGTTTAAAAACAACAGAATATGAATTGCAGGACTTTAAAAGTCTTGTAACTGAACACCTGCAGGGGGTGAGGCGTCACCGTTCAGAGCTACAATAAATCAGACAAGTCAATGAAAACAGCTCCAACATTTATAAAGAGCCACTTGACTTTTTTTTTTTTTTTTTGCAAAAATCAAAAATAAACTCAGACAAACATTATCATCAAGCTGCTGCAGCAAAAACAGTTTGTTCCACCCTTTAAACAAATATCCTTGTGTCCACATACAGCTGGCATCTCCAAAACACGCTCAAACAAACCTTTCAGGAATGTTTCTCACTGCAGATAATTCTGATATAACTCAACTCTCTCACTGCATGTGGACGTGTTAGTAAAGAAAATGACTTATTCTGTTTATACTTTACATCTGTCTGCATCTGTTTCACAGTTTATTAATCTAACTGATGCTTCTCTAAAAGGTGATGCTGTTTAGCAATAAGCTAACTGTGCAGACTGAGGCTGCTGAGGAGAATTTTAATTCATAATGTTAAACATTTTGTAATATTGATGAAATCTGAAGTTCTATGATGCTGGAGGTGGATGCAGAGCTGAGCTGTAGTGGTAGGCGTCCACCGCTCTCACTCACCATTAATCACTGTGAGTGTGTTTGTAAGAGACGCCTGCATTATGTCCAGACTGTAGTCATGAAATAGTAGAGGAGGGATAAACACACCAATTACAGAGGAAGTGGCTGTATGTGTGTGTGTGTGTGTATGTGTGTGTGTGTGTGTGTGTGTGTGTGTGTGTGTGAGTCTATCATTAACTCCACGCTCACTAACTTCTGCAGTGTGATTGGTGTTGATTAAATTTTGTATGTGTGTGTGTGTGTGTGTGTATATGACGGTTGTTATGAAAAGTAAATTGCCCCTCTGAAGTCACTGTAATCACTGCCTTCAACTGGGAGACCACACACACACACACACACACACACACACACACACACACACACACACACACACACACACACACACACACACACACACACACACACACACACACACACACACACACAAACCTCTGGAAACAAATCAAAGCAACTTCCAGGTTTAAACTCTTCTATAAATAGTCAAACTATGTCAGCGGTGCCGTCGTCGTGTCTACGGCTGCGTTTCTATTCAAAGAATTTTTACCTTTTTTAGTCTTAAATTCACCTTGAAACTGATCCGTGTTTCCATCTGAACTACTGGAGCTCCAGTACAATCCCTCTTAAACCCAGTGAATCCAGTATAATTCTTATCTCAATCATCCAGTGCAGTGGGGAGATAAGTAGAGCTGTAGAAAGGCGTCTATATAATGCTGATGTTTAATGCCAGCATTAATCTTTAACATAGTAACAATAAACCTGATATGCTTGTTGATACTTAGTTTAATTGTTAACTTATTTGCAGACAACACGTAACGTTGTTCATGTTATATTCAAACACGCGTGTGTCTTGTATACATGTGATAACATTAACGGCTGGAAGGTGTCAGACAGAAACTTCTCTGCTCTTTGCTGTTATGATTTTATTTTAGAGGTCAGGGATTAAAACATATGCTGATAAATAAAATGAGATATTATTACAAACTACAAACCTTAGAAACAGCAGTTGGGATTAATAATCTCACCACAATCTTGTGATCAAAAGCTCCAGAACAGCTACTAAATGGACCTATGAACCGCAGTGTGAGATAACATGTTGAGGGAAAAGATCAAATCCAGTTCTGGTGTTTTCTTTCATTTTCATGTTTAACACGATGTCAGATAAAAATAAATAAAAATAAAAGATTTGAAACGTGAGCATCACTTTACCTTTTTTCCTGATTTCTTGAAATTCATTTTGAACCACTTTTAGATGAATGTTTGGTGGTTTTGACGGAGTTTAACTGAGCAAACTGGAATCAGAGGAAAGTAATCTGAGTGTAACACGGAGATATGAACGGCGCTCCGGCCGTCTTACTTCCTGTTTAACGATTAACGCTCTTCAAACAGAGAATGGGGGGGTGTGGCTTATAGTCGTAACCCATGGCGATGTGTCAGAATAGTAGTTATTGCCTAATCCATCCAGCTACTACAGCAGCAGCTATATGGACTGATGTTGACCAGAGATGTGAAATCTCTTCTTTATTGATTCTTTATTGATGGATCATCGATCCAAAGCAATGACATCTTTCTTTATTTATAATAAACGTCTGGAAATGTTCCTCCTCAGTAGCCGGGCTGCTTCTACCTGCACCCTTAAAATGTAAATAATAAATGCGTCTCCATGCATACCTGCTATTTTAGTTCATGTACAGTATGTGCAGCAGGGCTGAGTGAATATAGAGCAGCAGGCGTGATGATTAATAAATACTGCTCTCAGTCACATCACTGCTGTGAAACAGTTAGACGTGATAACGACAACAGAAAGATTTTCTTCAGGAAACGTCACGACATGAACAAACATCACAAATCTGCAGCCAAAGACAGACGGAGTCATTAATTAGTAGTAAGTAATAGTTTAGTGATGAATGTTGCACGACAGCATTCAAGGATAAAACATGAGATGCTAGTTTTGCTAAAAAAGAAAGTCGTGAAAGGTGCTGATGAGCTGCTAAACCAACGTCTGCTTCATAAAAAGCTGAATATGGAGTTATTACCCACCAGTCTGATGTGTGTAGAGGTGTTTGTGGTTATACTGGTGACATCAGGTGATTTAATGAAGGTAAACACAGTGAACGGTGTGACGTCACTTTGCTCTGATGCAGCACTTCTGCAGAGATTTAATGAACTGAAGGAGAAGCTTCTCATACAGTGTAAACAGCTGTGGACAGCAGATACTGTAGAGACAGTCTCACTGAAATAAATGATTTATATTTTAAACATGAATCTGTTGTTGCAGCACGTCTGAAACACAGGTGTCTGATACTGTATCAGTGGCTAAACAAACACATGAAGATGATGGATGACTGCAACAATTCAGCAAATACTTACATTTGTTGAACATTGAGCACAAAATATAAGTTATTTGTCAAAAAACAGTTATTTGTCAAAAAACATTGTCAGGAAATAACTCAGAAAAATATTAAATATCTTAAAAACACACTGAACGGAGGCTTTAAAAAAAGCAAAGCAGCGTCCTTAAAACACTCGGCTGTGATCAGAGACTCGCTGTCTGCTGCGTAAGCTGTCAGCAGCTCCTGCCAGTCAGCAGTTACTAAACCTGCTGAAGGTCCTCTGTGGCACTAACTTTACCCAGCATGCCCTACTGCCCTGACACACACACACACACACACACACACACACACACACACACACACACACACAGACACAGACACAGACACACACACACACACACACACACACACACACACAGAGTGGTTGAGAGGGTGAGTGTGTGTGTGTTAATGTCGTACCATCTCAGAGTTGTCAGCAGCAGAGAAGTGGCTGTCACAGTCAGCTCCTTCAAAGTGGACGGTCCACGTACCAGGAGAGCGAGGATGAGGGATTAAACGACAGAAACCTGGTAGAGAGAAAACACACACACATACACACACACACTGTGTCATTTACAGCACGTTAACGGTCCTGCATCTATATTATGTGGTTAAAAGTTGAATACAAGTACAAGTGGAAAAAAGTTCCAAAATTTTGTGTTAAAATTTAAAGTTTTAAGATTGTTGCAATAATTTTGATGCAAATTCATCAAGTTAACCACAGAAATACATAAAGGTTTCTTGTTTTTAATGAATGAGTGATGATGTCAAGCGTAATAAGTTGTAAATAATTGTTAAATATTGAAGATATTTGCACAGAGGCCTGAGTATATTAACTCTTTGACATCCGTTTGTGAGGAATCTTTGCTAGAAATGTGTTTATACACACAAAGAAAAGGATATGAGTTGATTTATATGAACTCTTAAATATGTCCCGGTAGTTTTACCTCTCTGCAGCAGCGGCTCCAGGAAGTCCTGCAGGCCGTTGGGGAGGTTTCGCACCACATCGCAGGAGTACCCGTCCTCAGGAAGGAGGAAGGGCAGCTGCAGGTCTGGATCCTCCTCCAGCTGAACCTCTCTCCCATCGCTCCTCGCCAGCTCGTCTGCTGTGTTTTCAGCCACTGCCACCACGTGGTCTATCAGCTCCTGTACACAAACACACAAACACACATATCAGGCAACAGTAAAGGCTCACAGGATGGTTCATCACAGCTCCACAGCATCAAAGAATATCACATCATTAAAGTCTATTTACAACATCTGTGCAGATTAGATTTGTTACAGACAGCTGACTTACATTACATAACAATGATCTGCAGCCCCGTTCACACATGCAGTCTATAGTCTCATAGACTGCATGTGTGAACGGGAGCAGCGATCAATATTCTGGGATATCTGAACCTCCAATTTCCCACCTCAAGACCCAGTAACATTTCAGGGAAAACGCTGGTACGGCTGTGGGACAGGGACGAGCAGGTGAAGGGTTACGTGTGTCTGATGAGACGCTTTCACGTGGAGCGAGCGAACCAATCACAAGACTCCGCTGATGACGTATTTTAATCCACGACTTGTTTACAGTTGCCTTGTCAATACTTTCACAGGTGATTTGTCTCACAAACGTGTTAAATATTAAATACAAGAACATTTGCACCAAACAGCTCTCCTTCTTCTTCTTCTTCCTCTGGTTGTCATCCACAAGTGTTGCATCACCGCCATCTGCTGGCCTGACCTTTGCCCTTTCTATTCTGGCATTTCCATGTATGTGTGAAAAGGTGCGAGACGGAAATGTTCCTGAACATGTTTTATGTGTGTTTGACTTACAGGCGGGATGTAAGGCTCGTCCGGAGCACAGTGGTAGTTGGTCATGAGTGCGTGGAGCTGCAGTGAGTTGAGCTTGAAGCAGGTGTTGTGGATGTTCTGCACATCCTGCATGGAGTATTTGTCCATGGTCAGCAGGGTGGTGGCCTGGACAGACAGACAAAACAACACATTTATCAAACCCGCTTATTAAAGTTTCTACACAAACAAAATATTATGTTTGGAAGTTTTGGAACATTCTGGTGATTTGACATGAAATATTTCTCCATTCATCATGTTTTTGTTTGTTGTTCTTTCTCTCTGGATCTAAGAGGGCGGGGCATCACACTGGAGGAAAAAGGTGATGTCAGTTATTTCCATGAACCATTTAAAATTTAACAATAGAATAATCAGAACCCGCCAACAGCTGTTAAATTGTTTACTTACGTCGGGAGGGGAGACGCCCCTGTTGATCAAATCTGATCAAATCTCTCACACACACACACACACACACACACACACACACACACACACACACACACACACAGTCCTGAAGAAGCAGGACTGTGCAGAACAGCAGAGATTTTGACCGTTTTACATTACACTAAATTACACTACCAAATAGTGAATGTTTTTAGTTTAAATATTCTAACACCTTCTGAGTATTTATGTTTGTATTTGTACTTTTCAGTAAATGCTCACACAGTATTTTTCTATTTTAAATATATAACATTTAGAAAGATGAGAACTCCAGCAACACTTGTAGCATGAAGAACAACTTTATTAGTTGACCGACGCGTTTCGGCTTGTGGCCTTCATCAGGGTCATCATCGAACAACATTTAAATAAAGTAAGTTGGGTATGAAACAACCAATCATATACATCCAGACACATATCAGCCAATGGGACGTCTACAAAGATGGGTTGGATATATGGTCATGTGGCTTCAGACCAATCGTTGTTCAAGAAGGGACATGGGTGACGGTCCATTAACTAGAAAGGTGCAGCTATGGAGCGGTACTTTTTTGTTGGTTTTTGTTAATCCAATATTACCTTTTTTCATACCCAACTTACTTTATTTAACCGTTGTTTGTAATGTTGTTTTATGATGACCGACAAGCCGAAACACGTCAGTCAACTAATAAAGTTGTTCTTCATACTACAAGTGTTGCTGGAGTTCTCATCTTTCTAGACTTCTTTCTCTTCTCCGTGCACCTTGGAAGTAGGTGAAGTTGTGCCAGAGACCCTCACTCTGCATCTACTAATGGATCACCGTCCGTCCTTGACGTCAATGAATTCAATGAATTTTAAATAACTCCTAAAAAAGAAAACACTGGCGAGGGAATCCTTCTGGAAGTCTCATCGCACAGCTGAGCATTGTCTCAGCTCGTCCTCTCACCTGTACGATCCGGCTGAGATGACAGTCGGCGGCCAGCTCCAGACCCTGTTTCTCAGCCCAGGCCTCGATGTGGCTGAGCTGCTGCCGGAGGATGGCCCCCCAGTAGTGACAGCAGAGCCCCGACTCCGTGTCCGTCACCAGCTTGTTGAACAGCCACATGTTGATGAAGTGGAAGAGCTGCGAGAAGAGCTGGATGGTCAGAGCCGCGTTGACTCGACACCGCCGCAGTAGCGACATCGCCCCCGTCAAGGTGTGCAGGACATCCTCTGGAGAGAGAGCGAGAGAGAGAGAGAGAGAGAGAGAGAGAGAGAGAAGGTTTCATGAAGGTTTGGCCGGATTGGGAGACATGTGCAGGCGTTGCTTCTCCAGAACAATCTACCGCCATGAGGTTGGGACATCCTGACGCATCACAAGATAAGTGTGAGGGACTACTTGAAGGGCTTAATGATAAACTACTGTAGCTACATGCTCGACCAGGAAGGTTTCTGTCAATAAATGCTGGTTCTGTTCATCTTTTCCTGACTTTTCTCTCATCTCACAGTTCACAAACTGACTATAAACCGTGATGAGCACTCACAAGAAGACTGTTCTGTTATTACCTATCTTGGGTCTCTGTGGATTATGTTCCTCGGGGTCGTCCAGGAAGGCAGCCATGTAGTTGTTCAGGTCAGCCTGGAGGCAGTGGACCAGATACCTGCACCGACACATTAACTCAGCTCATTACAGACCACACATCATCACACGACAGACAAAATATTCCTCCTTCCTGCTTTGACAATGTTTTCTAACTAGTCTATTTCTGTCTTTTATTACAGTCACATTTTGTTAATACACAAAGTCTTTGACAGTATTGTAATTGTTACAGTTGCAGGTTTTGCTTGATTACTGTAATTCTGTTCTTCTGTATTCCAAGTGCTTAGTGGTTTCTGTTGTAAACAGCATTTCAGTTGCTCTACATTATAATTTCGCTGCTGCTGCTTCTGTTTTCTCTCTACATGCAGCATCTTTCACATATCTGTCGGTCGATGACGACTCCTCTGTCGCTCTTTGTGAGGTTTTTACACAAAACAATTCAAGGTTTTTATGTGTGTGAGGAGTTTTTAATGATCCTAATCATGGCTGTAAGGATAGAAGTGAGGTACGCTGTGCAGATTGTAACGTCCTTTTTGTCTGGAAAACATCTCTCACACACACACACACACACACACACACACACACACACACACACAGACTGACTTGAAGGCCATCTGGACCAGATGGGCGAGGAGGTCCTGGGCGTCCAGCGTGATGCGGCTCAGGTCTCGGTCCTGCTTGATGAAGTTGAGCAGCTCCGAGGCGTTGGCCATCCAGAAAGCCAGCGCCCCTGCGATGTTCTTCTGTTTCTGTAACGTACCGATCAAACACACACACACACACACAAAGACAAAAGAAATACAGAGGAAGTTGTTAGAGAAGCAGGACTCGGTAGTAGAGCCTTGAGGAGTTAAAGAAGAGGAGGTAGGAGAGTGGTTTCTGTTTGAGTGGCAGCCAGAAGGAGCAGTTGTTACTTCAGGGATAGACTCATGCTCCGCCCACCCCTCCCTCTAAGCCGTCCGACAGAAAGAGTGGTCATCACTGTCGCTTAGAGACGCTCATAGAAAAAAGCTCTATATTTCATGATTGCTTCACATCTTTAACATTTTAATATGAGCTCTAAAAATTCAACAGTTTTACACAAGAGGGCAGATTTTTATCTGTGTGAGTGTAGAGACATTAGTGACCACTCCTTTCCCCACAACGTTCACCAGGACACCAGACACCAGCCGCCTCCTGACACTCCAGAGACATTTCTTTTTTCCTTTTTAATGAAACTTAAAAGGTGTTTAGACCATAAACTCACACTATGGAGCACATTTATTCACACTGTATGTTACAGGATCAACAGGTCTCTAAACAGACTAACAGCCTAAAAGATTGTGACTTCTGAAGACGAGTATATTTGGATTTTTATCATTTTTAGCAACACTACCTCAGTCCAGACTGAGATGTGTCATTAACTCCTTTCAGGATGAAGTGTAATAACTTTGGTGATTCATGAGCATCGTCATTGTGACCATGCTGACATTAGATAAAGCTTAGACCTGTCGATTAGTCGATCAACAGCAAATTAATCTGCAACTATTTCGATAATCGAATAATTGTTTATTTTTAAAGCAAAAATGAAAATCATTCTCTGGTTCCAGCTTCTCCTTTGTGAGGATTTGCTGCTTTTCTCTGTTTTATATCAACTGAATATCTTTGGGTTTTATATCGTTTGTCAGACAAAACAAAACATTTTAAAGACGTCACCTTGGACTCTGTGACCGAATAATAAATCTGTTAATAAAGAAGATCATTTGCAGGTTAATCAATAACGTCACTGTGCCAAAGTTCAGCCTCACAGAGCCGCTACTTTAAATTCATGACACCTATTTAACACTTGTTACGTGATATAAAAGCACTACAGCTGCAGATGTGATCAGAGTGAACAAACTGCAACACTCTGCTTTATAAACTAGAATAATAATATCAGAGAATAATTAATAGCATAATCATCTCACATGTCCAACACTGAGCGGACCATGATCATAAATGCTCCATGTTGTCAGTCTACAGTCCAATCAGAAGGACAGATGTCTGGTCTACAGGAGGACAGAGCTCAGTGTCTGAGGAGCTGATTGGTTAATATCCCCGCCGCTCAGAGAGGGAGGGATGTGCGAAGCTCGCTCCCCTTCACTCATCTATCCCCGCCTTGAAAAAACCATCAAACAAAACAAAAAAAAAAAAAAAAAAAAAAACCTTCATTCAGAACAGCCAAGAGAAATGAGAGATGGAGCCAAGTGCATCCAAAATCAAACGTGACAATAAAACATTTAGGAAACATTTAAAAAACACAGACGGATGGTTGAACATATTAAAACAACTTCCGAACAGACAAAGGAAGCGGAGGAGGAGGTGGAGGAGGTCAGAGGGACGCGACTTGTCTCTCGTCCACACTGTCGAGTAGGAGAAGCAAGACGTGATGTCACACAAAATGGATGCCAGTATTAAAGAAGGAGCAACGATGGAAAAAGAAGTGGTTGCTTTGGTTTCGCTGTTTTGGTTTGTTTTGTTTGTTTGTTTGTTTGTTTTTTTTTAGTACCAGGCAGGTCCAGGAAGCTGAATGGAATTAGTTGGGTTGATGTTGCTGTTGTTGCTTAGTTTTCCAGCTGTGGGAGGATGTATTATTATGGCTTTATTTTACATTTCTGTTAGAATGGAGAAAAAGAAGCAGCAGCAACAATGAAGGGCTGGTCAAAAAAGCAGAAGAGAGGAAAGTAAAGAGAGAGAAAATTACGAGGAAGAGATGAGCCGAGAGGTTGATGAGGTTGGGCGACATGATCTTAAGATTATAAATCCTTCACATGTTACCCGATTTGCCTTCAAAGGAACATCAGACATGATGGATTTCAACTATACAACTATTTTCTTTTAATGATAAAGAGTAGAACTGTGTGTTTGGATACAGAAGAGTGTAACAGCGCGGCAAAGTGTAAGAAGTTTTTTAACTTGAAGGCGTGTTGGAGGAGTTAGAGTCTGCTGTCTGCAGCTCCTCATCTAACAGCTCACTGTGACTGTTTCTGTTTGTACTGTTCCTCCTCCTCCTTTTTTGGTGGTAATGGTGGTGGTGGGGGTGTTTAGGAACAGCACCGGTATTAAAACTCTCATAACTAGGTGACAAACACTGCATTTCCTATAGCTGCTTCTCAATAAAAAACATCTTGCTTTGTTTGCCAGTGGAAAACTTTCCGCATGCAGCAGCAGGAAATATTTTGGTTTTCATCAGCGGTAACTTAACTAACACTAAAACAAGGCTGATATCTGAAATTAGAGATCCCATAACAAGCTACAAAGTGCTTGTAACTCAGCACCATTAACAAAGCTCTCATAACTAGGTGACAAACACTGCATTTCCTGTAGCTGCTTCTCAATAAAAAAAACATCTTGCTTGTTTGCCAGTGGAAAACTTTCCACATGCAGCAGCAGCAGCAGCAGCAGCAGCAGCATCAGCAGCAGGGAATATTTGGTTTTCATCAGCGGTAACTTAACACTAAAACAAGTCAAAGCTCCAAAGTGCTTGTAACTGGTGTAGAGCCACATGTGTTGGCTGCAGTCTGTCTCGCTAACATGCAGGACAACAACAGCGCGGCTCAGCTTGGTGATCCCGCAGTGTGGACGCATGTGTTCACAGTTTGACGTGGCTTTGTGCAATTAAAGCGTTACAATCGCATGCTGTTGGAAACGTGGCTGAAGTGCTTTTAAAGAACATCAGAATTACAGGCAAACATGAATAATGCAAGACACAAGTCTGGATGCTGCTTGATTTGCAAACTGCAAGAATTCAATGAGAATAGAAATCTGTCAACATATGGTTCAAATTATGTCTGAAAATAATTCATTTAAAAGTAATTATTTGTACAAAAATTAAGTAAAAAATAATTAAGGTCAACTTTATTCAAAATCAACCCCTTCTGATCCTTTTAACTGCTACAGAGGGGAAAAAACATTCAAATTGTTTATTTACAGTTTGTTTACAGCTGTTATTCTAAAGTGAACTACAGATTATTTTTCTATGTCCTATATCTTTCATTCTTTCCTTTTGTGACCTTAAGCTTTGCGGCTGAACTACAAGTCCTTAAAACAGTAATTAAAACCTTCTTTGACTGACGGTCTACATACTTTTAACGACTGCATTTCCTGTCGCATGTAGTTTCTTTAAAGGCAGAAAACGGAGACCCAACGTGTTCCAGTTGGGTTCTGGATTTTATTCACTTGCAAGCAGACTGAACAGTCAGTCTGCTGATACTGTGATACTTTACAGGATGTGATATTTGATATTTTATCCATATCGCCCACCCTGAGAGAAAGAGAGAGAGAGAGAGAGAGAAAAAGCAAGAGAAAGAGGGAGGTAGACGAGTCTGCAGCAGCCGTATCATGGTGTGCTATTGTGCTATCCTACCTGATCCCCTTCAGGAATTTCCTGGATGGAAGAAGGAGGAGGAGGAGGAGGAGGAGGAGGAGGAGGAGGAGGAGGAAGAGGAGGACACGTTCACAGGACAGAGAGAAAACACGTCAACAGCTACAGTATGGACACAGCCATGTAACACACACACACACACACACATATACAACTTTGACACACACATGGTCATGGTTTACAATGTAAAGCCATCTTGAATCAGTTTAAGAACATAACTGATGGAGGTCAGGTGAAAACCACATCTGGTCAATAAAACATTACAGAGAGTCTGTGAGTTTTAAATAGTTTACTTTCAGGCTTTTTTAAAAGATCTCTTCAAGGCTAGTTTGAAGGAAATTAACATTAAAACAAGATAAGAACACAACGTCTAAACTTTTTTCAAGATTAACTGAAGACTAACTGTATTTAAAACCACATGAAGAACATCATCAAATCAACAGAGGTGTTTATTTGGTAACTTTTATGAGTTTGATGGAAGTCTAGACGTTGGAGAATTAGATTTTAAAGTGCTGAGTTTAGAAATAAAATGAAATAAACATGTTAAGTATAAATGATGTGCATGCATGGTGTCATTAGAGAGAGGAAAATGAAGTCTAATGATATAAATTTGGAGACAACTGAACAATTACCACAAAATGCGACCAATAACAGCCTCTGTATTCAAATACACTCTGCATTCAGCAAGGTCAGATTAATAGGAAATATCTTGTTTTGCTTTAAAACACAAAAGAGGCAAATTTGGTTTAAATCTGTCAAGTTTCTGATAAAGATCAACATCCTCATAGTGGAAAGAAGTAATGGAGATTAAAGGAAATGTGGTGTCAAGTGTGGAGTGATGATACAAAGTTATAACACATAATCTGTTGATCGTACATTTAAAAACACTACATGCGATCCATTTAGGGAAACATTCATAAGGTAAAGCAGTTAAAACAAAGAGGATGCAAGACGATCCAAGAAAAATCTAAATATTCAAGTTCTCATACAGTAAAACTGGTCACAATAAAGATCAACATCTCAGTGATGCTCCAAAAATACCCTGTCCTGTTGGATTAGTTGTCTTATATGAGGTTATTAATCTCTTGATAATAATAATGCCCACACAGCAAACATAGCGATGCAGATTATGAATCCCATCTGAAGTAGGAACATTCCTACATTCCTCAGCGGGCTAAAGATATTTCTGCAGGAAAAAAAAACTCTATAAAACTAAAAATCTTTCTACACACAGACTGAAATAGAGCGTGTGTGTGGGTGTGTGTTTTCTGTCATAACTTCGCTGCATACCGAGGGCAATGAATAGCTGGCTGAGAGCTGAGCAAATAAAAGTGAATGGCACTAATAAAACAAGAAATGGTATTTAGTTTTAGTGAGCCTGAGTGAGAAAGGCACTTCATGTCTTCTGTTCCATTATGGATCTATAACCCAGTATTCACTCTTGTGCTTTGTTTTAACATATAATTAAAAGCGAAACAATGTTAATTGATATTAACGGTGGCACATTTCATAAGTGTGGTTTTTTTTGCATAAAGTTTAGGAGCAAATCACTCTCGTTCTCTTTAATACTTTCATGCCACACAAAAACCAAAACTATGTGCGTAGCACCACAATTCACCACGCATTCGATGCACAATCTGTCCGAAATTAATTTTATTGGACCAAGATTTTTATTAAAACCATTTTGCACAGACTGACTTGCACAATTGTCTTGTCAGGAGCATTGACTACCATAATCAATCAAGTATTGAAAGGTCCAACAGATGCTTAGTTTCTTATTCTTTGAAGTATTTCCTGATTTAAATTAAAATTGTTAAATATATACTGCAACTAGACCAAATCCCTGTATATACCGTTTATTTTATCACATATATATATATATATATTTACTTATATAAGGTATCTAAAAAGTATGATTTTAATATTGTTACTTAAAGTATCTTAAATCTTAAAGTATGATCAGTAACAACGCCATGCTAGCAGTTTATACGCTATACTGTGTCATAACAGGCTTCACACCACATGCATATAAACACTGAGAGGAAGACGAACACCAGACAAAAGCAAAGACAACAAACTGTGGAGAGAAAAACTGCCGTAGCAAGAGACGAACACACACAACACATCTTACAACCACTATGAGTGTAGTAGGTTGGGGAGGAAGTAAAACATGAGATAACTCCAATAATGTCAACACAAGCAGAAAAGGGGAATTATGAGCATTATGAGGCTGAGATGACGTACAAATTAATCCATGACATTATATTAGATACGAAAGCACAATTAAAAAAAAAAGGGAAAAGTTCTGGTACTGACCTGGATGACTCCCTCCATCATGCTCACCATCTTGTTGACGATGGCGATGACCTTGTGCGTCCTCTCCGACGCCGACGTGTCTGGCCGGTAAGTCGGCGACAGCACGAAGCGGCAGGCCATGTACAGGACGTACGTGGGCGAGAGTTTGAAGTGAACCGTGGAGCTGTTGGTGTAGTTGATGATGGCCGACAGGAAGGTGTCTTCAGCTGGATGGAAACACAGAATCAGATATTTAGACCAACCTTTGCTGTACAGCTGTAAACTGTCCTTAATGAAGGAATAATAATCCTCCAATGCCTATATAATCTAAAACTAACCCCAAAATTGAGATTTTGAAGCTCCTGATAAGCTTTGTGCTTACATGAAATATGTTTCACGTTGATCCACTTTGTTATACTTTTTTCAACTTAGGAACATTGCAAAAACCAGACCATTACTGTCAGCCTCTGAACTAGAGCATGTCATTCATGCCTTCATTTTTTCCCGTCTCGATTACTGTAACTCCCTTTTCACTCGCCTTAGCCGAGCTGACCTGTCACGTCTTCAGCTTGTATAAAATGCAGCGGCGAGGTTATTAACCAGGACCTGCCGCAGATCCCACATCACTCCTGTTTTAGCTTCACTGCATCGGCTGCCAGTGAAGTTCAGGATTGATTTCAAGATTCTCTTAATCACTTATAAGGCCTTACACGGTTTAGCTCCTGCATATATATCCCAGCTACTAAGCCCGTATATTACCATGCGGTCACTTAGGTCTTCCAACCAAAACCTGTTGGCCGTACCACGTGCCAAACTAAAAACCAAAGGCGACTGTGCTTTTGTTGCCCCCAGACTTTGGAACGATCTCCCCACTTCCATCAGATCAGCTGAATCTGTTGACTGGTTCAAAACACCTAAAAACCTCCTTTTTTAAAACGTCTTTCTCATAACATTTGATAAATTCAAGCGTGTGCTCTGGGTGATAACTTTATGTGTTCTTGAATGTGTCTTTCATGGTTTTTGTGTCCTATTTTCTTTGTGTCCCAATGTCTCTGTAAAGCACTTTGTAACCTGTGTTAAAAAAGGTGCTATATAAATAAAGTTTTACTTACTTACTTATATTTTACTTTATACTTTCATACACTACTGATACTACTGATATCCACACCCCACATGCTTTAATTATACTTGGTTACCTTTTCAATTTAGCTTCATTTGGATTCATTTGGTTAATAAAGTTTCTTTTGTTAAACATTGATATGGTGTGTTTATCAGTGTTTCCTTTTTGTTGTGGCCTCAATTCATAACACCAATGAATTCAGAGGATATCAGTGTTTCCTTCAACAGGTTTATGGAAAAGACTATGAGAAAATATTTAGAATATAATGGGAAACTAAAGCTATACAGCAGAAGCAGCCACCTCGTCTGAAATTGTGTCAAACAAACAAATAAAACATCAACCTCCAGGGAAGAAGAGCTTCAGCAAACGTCCTTTATATGTACGGCTATCCTTTAGATCATGATCTAGTTTCTAAATTCACCAAATGACTATTGCTAAGGCTGGTTTCACACAGATAACAGCACTGTATGGAAAACCCCCTCATTCATTTCAATGAGGTCGTTGCTTTGGCGCAGTAGGGACCACACAGAGCGCTGCGGCACACTGTCATCCAGCAAAAACAGTTCAATCTGACAACTTTTGCCACAACAAAATGCAGCGTCATCTGGCAAAGTTTCACATAAAAAAGCCAAAATATGTTCAAGCAGATCACTTTGCAATATAAACAGCATCATTTTTACTGTTTCACTGGTCAACTAAAGGTCAAATATCAGGATGGAGGAGATGTAAAATCTTGTTTAACTGTATTATTCATTCATTCCTTTATTTATAAAAGGTGATCCAATGACAGCAAATCTTTTGCATTTGACATTTAAAAAAAAAAGGTCACAACAAGTAACAACAAACAAAAACAACCATTTAAATTTACAATGCAAATAAGAGAAAGAGATACAGTGATGACGGATAAGACCAGGAATAATCCAGCAGTAAAAACATCTGGATGCAACAATAAGGGTAATAATCAGACGGTCGACTCAATTAAAACTTTAAAATCAGCTAAAAAAAAAATAGTCGATCCAGTTTAAAATCCTGCTGCATCTGAGTGGAGAAAAAAGTATTTACAGGCATTTTTAACAAGCTCTGTTTTAAATTTGGGAGGCACTCCTGAGATTTAATAAAGCAACGAATTTGCCTAAACTGCAGAAGAGATGTGAAATATATGAGCTTGATATAAGTGCATCATACAGTTACTATGCAGTGTTATAGCATCATGGATCTGTTGCTCTTCCTGGACAATAATTCATCACTAACCCACACCAACAGCAGCCTCACATGCATAGTCACCTGATGAGGCTGTTACTAATATACATCTATTACTATCATTAATGCCAGTTTCACCTACCGAGCACTCATGCATGGTTTCATGGAACCTGGTGAGGTCTTCTAACAGTGTAGCATTGATCTGATCCATAATATAAATCAATTAAACTGCAGTACATCAGTCATACGAGAGGTGGATGAAACCTACTGAAAACAGAACCCGTTTTTTAAGCTGCAACAAGTAGTTTTTTTTAAAAAGTCACTGTGGTCGGTTGCAGGATTTGGCTGCTCGTGTGCGGTGAGATACACCAATAAAACCGCTATGAGGCAAACTGCGGTATCACTCTCTTTCAGTTCAGCTTGTTTGGTTGAAGTATTTGATGTCAAACTGGTTGCAGCTGCTCTTTATAGCAGCACTGCAACAACAACTCTCCCTATGAAGACCTGGAGATGAGAGCACAGCAGACGTTTCAGTGATGTGTGCGTCATCATCCCAAACAGCGTATGGTTTCTCCAAATGCATTGTAGGTATGGGACTCTCCAACCGCTCTATGACCAATCAAAACCTCTTTTTGACCTCCTTTAGCTGGAAAAACAGATGATCTCACACTTTGCCAAATATATACTTAGTGCACACTGAGGCTCAGAGCACGAACAAAGTCAATAAATACAAGTGTTAGAAGACAGAGAGAACATCTAGAAGAGCTTAGAGCTACAAGGAGAATGTGGGAAATGACTTTTTAAAGACAACAAACAAAATAATTGTGGTTTTGACTGAATTAATGTAATAAAAGACGGACTTCAAAGACACCAGACAAATTAAAGCTACGGATTAAGATGTTCAGTATGTTTGTTTTAATCTATTACATTCATGTCACCAGAACTGGGACCTTCAGAATAAAACTAAAAAACGTCCTCCACCCAGTAAGACAGGAGGAGGAGACCACATGTTATTTCTGTTCATGAGCCATTATACTGTTAACAAAGGAATGTGCGCACACACAAAGGGACTGATGTGTGTTGAATGCAATAAAGCTAACACAGCGACTAAAAGGATCAGGAACGTGTTATATTATAATGCAGTAATGTGGTACTTATAGTAAAGTGAAGAGACAACATCAATCCACTTAGTGAAGATCCAGAGACTACACAGTCTTCTGTGTTCTGCTCTTAGTTTCTTCTCTTTTTAGCTGCTGACATATTAAGATTGATTAGATACAATGTGCACTTTACTTTGCTATATTTATATAATACAGCCGGCACAGTATTGTTCTACCAAACAATGATGAAGTATATTTTACTTCCCTTCTTCATCCTCTTTCAGGCAAAGTTACAGGAGTCAATGAGAACAGTTATAATCTGTTACCATGTCAATGAACTGCAGAGCCAAATCAACAATGAGAAAACTGAGATCCTCCTTTAGCAGTAAAACTACTAAAAAGCTCTTCTGTAAACAAGCTACTGTTAAATAAAGCATCCTGCATCCCTAAAAATGATGTTTCACACACAAAAAAAGAGAAGCGAAGCTCCTTTTATTGTCTTTTCACCTCAAAATAAAACAGTGAAATTAACTATCATGTTAATACAATCATAGGAAACAACCTTTATGCTGCCCAACACATTTCCAGCCAAATATAATCAATTGGCTCACTTCAAATTAAGTGTAAAGGCAGATAAATGGTTGGTAATTGTGGTGTTAAGAGTGAAAAAAGTCAGTTATAATTTCCCATATCCCAAAGTAACGTCTTCAAATGTCTCGTTTTGTCCGACAAACAGCCAGACGCTAAAAGATATTCAGTAAACAATCATATAAAACAAAGAAAGCAGCAAATCTTTACATTTGAGAAACTGAAACCAGCAAATGTTCTGCATTTCTGTTAACAACTCGAAACAATTAACCAATCATCAGACTTGTTACTGATAATTCTCTGTCAGACGAATAATCAATCAATCATCTAATCTTTGCAGCTGTAACTCACTGCAAACCACGACTACAGGCCAGCAGAATCATCAGTCTACAGCAGAGGTTTCCACATGCTGAGACTGTGGTCCTCCCCTCAGACAAAGCTTGGAAAAAAAAAAAAAAAAAAACACCCTCTCCCCTCCTCACCGCCTTCTTAATTTACTTACTTAGTTTCGCTCAATTACCGGATGCCTATGGGATCAGGATTATGTTATTTGATCCCATAGACACTCAACAATTGAGCCAAGATAGCCTGATATTGCTGTTGGACATCATTTCAGACTACACCAAATATATAAAACAGTCTGTCTGAAGGCATTTATTAGTTTCTGACTCTGTGAAAGTGGGAAAAAGAGTAAAATTCCCCCAAAAAACTACTGTATGTCTGAACTATCTCTTTAACCAAATCACACACATTTAGCCTCCCCCTGAAACTATGTGGAGCCCACTTCCCACTCTGGTCTAAAGCATTATAAAGGCAACAAGGAGTGTTCAATAGTTTCCAGCTATTGACTGGGTCCCAAACACAGTGAGAGGAGAAAACGAGACACAATAATACTTACAGTTGTCTCTGAACTCGATGCTGGCCGGCAGAGTCAACTCTGTCCTGTCTGCTGAAATGTCCTGAGACCTGAAAGACAAACAAAAACATTTGTGAGAAGGGAAGATTACACCGAATACTGAGAGGAGAACGAGGTGAAGGGCGAGGCAGAGGGAGAGGAGGAGGAAAGAGGGAATGAAGATGGAGGAAGAAGAGAAGGAGTAATGAGAGTGTGACTGACCTGCTGTCCTGCTGCTCTCCTCTGATCATGGGTTTGACCATTCCTCTCTCCATCTCCAGCTTTCCTGAGCTCTGCACACAGAACACACAGCGTCAAGCAGCTCCCACAAAATCTAATCAAATATATTAAATAATTTTTACTGTAACTGAATTTACTGACGATGCTCCCGGTTTGAGAACGACATCCAGACATGTAGATGAAGATTATACTGTATAGTGAGGCTTCAGTTGCCACTGTTACACAACCCAACACTAAATCAACAACAAGTAAAATCTTTCCTGCGCTGAATCGGATCAAAGCGTCGGTCGCATGCGGCTGTTTTGGGAGCAATAACACGATGTCTTGCATGAGATTCGCTTTCAGAACTACTAACAAGCAGCTAACATCCAACAGATGCTGCTTTTTTTTTTTTTACAGCTTTCCGGTTGTCTAACAGATCAAATATCTAAACTTGTTCTATAAAATCTACAGCAGCAGCAGCAATAAAATAGCTTGTAGCGTGCTGCAAACAAACATAGAAGTGCTGCTAATGCATGATTACTGTGTGTGTGTGTGTGTGTGTGTGTGTGTGTGTGTGTGTGTGTGTGTGTGATCTTACAATCATCAAAAGGTTTAGTTTTATATAAGTGTGTCCAAATGTTTAACTGGTGCTGTATACATGTCTGGAGCTGAGGTGGATTTTTTAATTAATTTCAAGCAAAAATACTATATGTTGTCTGGTTCCAGCTTCACAAGTACGATATTTTGCTGCTTTTATGTGTTTTACATCATTGTAAATTTAACTTATTTGGATTTTGATTGCAAAAAACAAGCAATCTGATAACGTCGCTGTGGGTTCTGGGAATCTGTGATGAGTATTTTTCACAATTTCTGTCATTTTATAGATTAAAACAATTGACTTATTATTCAAGAAAGTTATTAAATAATGAGAATCATTGTTAGTTGCAACTGTGTCTGATGTTTCTGTTTTTTGAGGTAACACATGTAGGACCATGCAGGAAGTTGTCAGTTAATTTCATTCGGATATTGGATGTTTTACAAAAGTAAATCTTTCTTTAAATAACTGCCTTCGTCTAGCAATTAAATCATTTCCTCACCTACTTATACGCAGAAATATAACACATACAGTAGATATCAAATGGTGTATGTGTGCGTGTGTATGTGTGCGTGTGTGTGTGTGTGTGTGTGTGTGTGTGTGTGTGTGTGTGTGTGTGTGTGTGTGTGTGTGTGTGTGTGTAGGTTACCTTGCTGGTAGGCAGGGCAGCTCCACTGTGGACGTCTCCGTGAAGATCGAAGGTGGTTTCAGGTACGCTGCTGCAGCAGAGACAACAGACATGCGGCAGTTTAGAAGACGAGCAACTGATTTCTCCACAGTTGACTTTTCATTACCGACAACGACAACAGCTCAGACTTAATCCAGACACACACACAGACACGCACACGCACTCATTTATCTAACTCAGGGCTCGTCGTCGTCGAAGAGGAAAGAGCTGGATCTGAGACGCAATAAATGAATGACTCATGAACGCATGCAGACTGATAGCTTGCTTTATACATATGCACACACACTTACATAACAGTCAAATTAGATATAGAGAAGCCAAGCCAGGAGTCCTGACTGCACACTAGACACAGCAAAGCCGCTAGACTGTGTGTGTGTGTGTGTGCATCTGAGTGACAGTAACTGAGTGTGACAGCAGTCAGGTTAATAGACAGGCCTCTGCTTTTCACACTCTATACAGACAGGAGGGCATCATTGTCCAATAAACAATACAACACCGATAAAAACACATTAAGCATGTGTGCTCTGTGTTACTGACAGGGAGGTCTTTGTCATGTACTCAATGACCATTAACAGCATGTCCACGCTCACACAGGCAGAGACATTTTCCATCTCAAACAACAATTTAAGAGTTGACTTTTTTGATAGTTTTAAACAATTTCCATCTATTACATGTTTAAAACACAGAGAGCTAGTAAGACCTCTCAAGATGTTTTCAGCCACTGAAAATCTAAAAAATCTATTTTTATCTAAAATGCTCTCGCATTGTAGTGGACTGTAGGGATGTGCAGAGAGTCCAGTATTTGTATTTGTATCTGTATTTGTTGAGGCAGCAAAATTATTTGTATTTGTGTTTGAATAAAAGTGGAAAGAGGCTTACAAATCCTGTGTTTGCTTTTATTACGCTTTTAATTTTAGAAAATTAAAGTGTTACAATAAGTGTTTATGAATAAACTACCTTACAAAGGAGGTCCCCAAACTGGGTCTCGAACTGGAGTCTCCCAGATCATAGACGACTGCGCTGACTACTGAGCTATTTGTATGAAATAAATATTCGTAAAAAAAACAACTATTTGTGCTTTGCCGAATAATGTATTTGTATTCGGGCACACCCCTGGTGGACGGGGGATAAAAAGCTTTCCTAAGAGCTCATATATGACTGTTATATATGACTCATGTGATCCCATGAAGCGAACAGTCATGTGATCAATGTTGGAGCCACACAAAAAGATTTTTGTTAGTCAAATAAAGCAAAATAACTTTCAGAGGACACAGCAAGTACTGTGTTAACCTTTATACTATTACATCTAGATTTTTTTGTTTGTTTCTTTGTTAATTGTTTTCGTGTTATGCGTCATTACCTTCAGTCTCATCACAGACAACTACAGGAACTGCTGTAACTTCAGGTGAAAAGTAAGTAAAGTGGTAAAAGTGACTCATCAGTTATATTATCTAGCATTTTTATCAAACTAAGTCAAACCAAAGCAAAACGCTTCCACCTGGACATCCATAAGAGTCCATAACATTTAACATAAAACAGTCTGAATAAGCTCTTACAGCTCAGATAAGAGGAACTAAGATAAGAAACCAAATACACATCGATACAGATAAAGTTTCTTTCCAGACTTGTGGTATGTTTTTGCTTCTTGCTCTTCTCTCACTAACTAACGCTAAATACTGCTGACGATGCCGACTAAGTTGAGAGGAGACGGAGATTAAAGTTTTGAGCTCTCCTCTACGCTACAAGATCATCAGTTCAACTGCCAAAACCTGGTGCCAGATAGCTCTGATGTTAAAAATCTGTTATCATGCCAAACTGTGTCTCTAATCTGCCTAAACATCATGACGTGTCTCCGGCTCAGCTGCGCTAGGTATCCTCGTAGGTTTGTAGAGCAGAACATTGGAAAGCAGCCCAGAAAACCACAGAGCTCCACATCCACGACTTCAGGCTTGTAATCCAGAATGAGGTGACACTGAGCTACACTAAATGACAGCTGGTGGTAATTTGCCAGACATTACAGACATCTTTTCTTTTTTTTTAACTTAACTGAGAGTCAGAAAAACTCATCAATTCCTGGATATTTATGGGAGCAAGAAGCAGCTTCTCTCATATGTTCTATTAAAGAGAGCAACTGAAACCGGAGATGAGCTCCTGAATACTTCTCAAACTTGGACCTAAAAAGTGGGACATTTTGCAAAATAACCTTCAAATAATCTTCTTCTTTAAATCAAAACAACTACCTGGCTGTCAACTGCTACCTGCTACTGTTACCAACCAACTGAGGAAGCTAACAGAAGAGTTATTTTGTGAAGACAAGAAGATGATGAACTGGTGTGATGGCGGCGCGACGACGTTTGCAGCGGCCTCTCTTGGTTCTGACTACGCAGTGTCTTTCTCTATGTCTATGTCTACGTGTGGAGTGCAGGGGAAATACGTTTATGATCATCAGCTTCTTTTGGACATTTGTAACAATGACTTTTGCTAAATCACCGCCTTGCCTGGAGCTGCGCCAGAGAGGAAACATCGGAAGCGATGTGACAGGACGTGGAAATGGGACGAGCGCGGTGGAGTGCAAGCTAGGCTAACTGTTAGCCCATACAACCAGCAGTTCCAACAATCATGTTGCCTAATGTTCTGTAATGTTCTCTGGACAGCAAAATGAATCAGTGCTGATCACTCATTGATATGCAAGAGCTGTTTTCTATTGAGATTTTTATGTTTTTATCTTTTTTTTTCCCAATAACACAGTATATCTTTATCCTTTCTGTTGTTGTTGCACTGCTGTGGGCTGCGAGGAACAGCGTTTCAGTTTTTAGTGAATGCAAATACGCAAGGAAATGACAATAAACTAAATCTTGAATCTTGAAGTTACTAATATATCATTTGACCTCATGAAACACAGATGGCTTATCTAATTAAAAAGGTGCAATGTATGACATTCAGCCCCACTGTTGCACTAGCACCAGCATCTCAGACCAAAACAAATGTGCATATCGTTTACTCAATAAAGTTGGAAAGAAAAAAGAAAGCGGCCCTTGAACCAACAGCTCACAAAACTCAGATCGAACTGTCAAACTATGCAGAGCCAATAAAATATGGATCAAGATTCTGTTCTCAAATGTTTCCAGAAACATATTTTATTGAACTGTTTAGGTGGAATATGAGAAAGTTTGTGTGATGCAGCTGCCATTTTGGAAAACAAAACAAAAAACAGAGAAGCTCAGATGACAACACACTCACACACACAGAAGGAGCGTGACTTCATTCTCTGCTCAGGACGCCATTAAATCATTACGTCTTTACATAGCGAATAGTTTGCTGACATCTGGTGGGGCTGAATGTTGTTTATTGCAACTTTAAAATACAATTTGAGCAATTTTGTCAATTTGCATGTTTGCAGGAAAGATATTAAATATTGTTTCTTTGCAGAAAGATCAAGTAATTGAGCTCAACTGAGATCATTTCCAGTTGTCAACATACCAAAATACATGCAGAAATATATAAAAAACAAAAAAACTGAACTATTTCTGTTAGTGATAACATCTTTTTTGTTTGCCTGTTGTTGTTTTTTTTAATACCAGGCTCCTTATCTGTCCATTCACTCAGCACACAAATTGACAAATCAAATCATGCATGACTGTCATTTAATTATACAATTCAGATAGCTTTGGGGGAAAAAAGTGGATCTGTCTGTCGGTTATGTCAGTCAGACAAAGAGCAGCAAAAGACATTTATTTGTTTAAAGAAGTTACAGATAAATACTTAAACTGAGTGTTACACCTGGTGCTGTCTGCAGAGAACAAACCATCCACACACCTCCGTCTATTCCATCACTGATTTTTATTTCATCCGTGTCTCTCTGTTGTATAATCCAGAGTCTGGACAGAGTCAGACGGTCGTATTAACTCTGGATTAAAGCTTTCTGCCCCCACAGAAAACAAGGTCGATAAATAAATTAAAACAAACAAACAGATGATCAAATTGATGAAAACAGCGACACATTCATTTCTGTTTTTTAATCATAGTCATAGATAAAGAGAAAAAAAGTTGATGTATTTAAAAAAGCTACCTGAGCTGATACACTGAATATAAACCCTTAGTGATAATCTTTCCCATTAAATGTAAATAAAAAGTCAAAAAGTTTGCAGGACAAAGAGCCTGAAGGTCTCACTTCACTTACTAATCACTTCCTTCTTCTCTGGTTGAAGGTGCAAATTAAAATCAGCTGATGGGGTCTTTAGTTGAAATGCAAACCTGCACCAAAGTCTCTCAATCCTTTTGAGGAACATGATCTGAGAGCCCCCGTTACACAAACCACATCTAACAATTAGAATGACTGTCCAACTTCAAGGCTTGAAAACTAGCCCCTAAACACATTAACAACCAGAACATTAATGCTGCAGCTGGATTAACATCAACTAAGCTACTGCCATAGATAAAATACAAGTAAGTTCACAGTTTGTAGCTGATTCTGTCTTCCAAATACTTGAATATGAAGTTTTTTAGTTGCCAGAATGCTGCAATGCTTGTAAAGCTTAAACTATCTTTTGATTGTTGCTGTAATTTTAATATAGTAAAGTCCTCTAAAACTACTTAAAAAGTTTACAGGACAGGCTACAAAGAGGAACCAGCCACACTCTTCAATCACTTGAAAGAACTACTTCATGCAGAAACACACAGCAGTGAACTCTGGTGTCGGTTACTTACACACCTCTCTCTCTCTCTCTCTCTCTCTCTCTCTGTCTCGCGGTGTTAGTCATCCAGGGCCATTCAATTCAAATTCAAAACCTCCTTTTTTTCTTGTCCTCCACTCATCCTTATCCTGCTCACACAGTGTCCCTCTCCTCTTATCTGGCTCTGTCTCTTTCTCCCGTTCAGTGTGTGTGAAATGACAGCGAGCAGGAGGCCACACCCCAGACCATGTTGATCAGATTAGAGGGCAGCCTGCCTGCCATAACCCTAGACCTCCGCTCGTACTCTCCTCTCATTTCCTCATTCTCTACAAACCGTCCAACCCCAGACTTCCCTCCTCCCCCTTTTTCCCCTTCCCTTCATCTCTTGCTCTGCCTGCCAAACCTCATCCTCTCCTCCCTTCATCTACAGTAACACCCTGTTCTTGTTTTTTTTTTTTCTGAAAACAAGCAAGAAGAAAAGTATGAGAAGCCAAATAAAGAATAAAGAAGAAGACAGAGGCTTCAGCGACTCACCCGGACTTGTGTCGGCTCCTCATCATGGCCGCCGGTTCTCTCTTCCCTCCCTGGTCGAACATGGGATCCACAAACTTGAAGACGTGTGTGGAGCCGAACTGGAGGGTGGAACCCGAACGCAGCACCGTCGTCTCGGTGACGCGCTGCCCGTCAACGAAGGTGTCGGCGTCGGGGCCGTGCGGAGTCACGGTGACCATGCCTTCGCTGTGCATGAGGTTGCAATGGTGAGGAAGAATACCGGGACCCAGCAGCTGGAGACGAACCACAGCAGCAGGTACAGATCAGTAACGCAGAAACGATACGCACGTTTATAAAGCTGCATCAGGCCGAAGCTCCTCGTTAGTTACCTGGATGGCTCCGTCCTCTGTGCAGTCCGAGCCGACCTCGGTGATGCTGTGCTGAAGCCGGTACAGCTTTGGTTTGTCCCGTGAGTCAGACCCATCTAGACACACACACGCACACATTTAGCACAGGGCAGGGCTGCACTCACAGTAAATTTAGATTCAAAACAAGAAGTTTCAACCCTCTAAACACTCTCACTGACTCTCCCACACAGCTGACGGCATAGAAACCCGTCCATCATTTCAACAGGAGACAGTCGATACCAACTGTTGCATACTGGGGGGGTGTGTGCTGTTAATGTGGCGAGAAAATGTGGGTGGTTGGAGGGACTGTATTGATTATTAGTAAACAGGAGTTTAGTAAAAAAGCAAAGCGGCACATTAGTTCGCTGGGGGAGAAAAGGGGGGAAACGTTGGCTTCTCTGGGGGAAAATAATCTGGGGGGGGGGGAGGGGGAGGGAAAATGAATGGGTATCAGAAAAACCTCAGACCATTTCTAAAAATATTACTGAAATCAACAGAAAGCTAATAACGGGCCTTACGAGGACAGCTTGGCCTCTTAGAAGAATATAATGAGGTTTTAGAATAAACAGCCAACTTCAGTTATGTTATGAGATCATTTATACCAAAAAAAACACTCTGAGGAATAAAAAAGGCTCCACGCTAGACTTCAGGATATCACCAAAGTGTTAATTTAAGCATTATGTGATTTGTGAGTTCTCTCATCACATCCTGCAACCCAGTGTTTATAAATGTACTTTACAGTTTAACTAGTGTTCGGTCCTAAATGTTCACACATGTGCTGCATTTGCAATCTGAAAAATACCAGCTTTTATGTCTTTACTGCTGCTACTTACCAGTACTGTAGTTGGAACATTTAGAACTAAAATTATATAAACTTTCATCAACTGGCTGATGAACTGAAACATTTTATTATATCTGGCACTAAAAATCCATATGAAGTTAAAAAATGTTTCCTCTGGATGTCTTTGAGGCCTGATTGCAGGTGTTTATTCTGAAACTGCGCCTGTTTTTTTTATATAACGTTCAAATTTTTTATTTAAGCCGACAGCACTGGGTTTCAAATCCAGCAAGGATTTGAAGCCTTAAATCTAAATTGTTAAAAGCTGCAGTGAGTGTTATATAAAGTCAAGGACGCTGAACTGACTTTGTATTACTGTGTCTGAAACTCTGGGCTCTATTGATGACTTTTAAGATCATCAATAACTGAAATATAATCCTACTAGAGGACTAAAACTACAACAAAGTCTACTATATTCAGCAGGGGGGGGGAATGCGTTTGATCACTATGGGACCGACTGACAGGTCGGAGGGCAATCCCCCAGCAATCCCATCAGCCATTGCAACAAACACAGAGGTGGTGTGGTGGGTTTTTACCTTCATGATGCCGATAGGCGTAGTAGGCATAGTGATTCCCTCGCCCTAGGCAGACAGGCAGGCAGGCAGGTACGGAGGAAGTAGAACACATGCACAAGGCCCCACACACACACACACACACACACACACACACACACACACACACACACACACACAAGCACGCACACACACACCATGCCATAAGAAAGTGGGAAGGAAAACAGACACATAGCAGAGGGTGAAAATGCAGCAAGGAGGAAAAATGCAGCATTACCTTGTTAACCTATTAATTGCATGAAGGCGCACACACACACACACGCACGCACACACGCACGCACGCACACACACACACACACGCGCACACGCACACGCACACGCACACACACACACACACACACAGAGTATTTCTGAGGGCTGTTAGTCCTAATCCTAACCTCAGTTTTAAAGGAATAATTCACACCTGAAACTCACCATGGCAACAGACAGACGTCCATTAAAGTCTGTTTAACAGTTTAATCACTGTTGTAAATTAGTGCAGTATTAATTAAACTGCAGGTAAAAATAAAGTAGTGCATATGTTGGTGATATTGGTGCTATTTTAAAGGCAAAGTGTGGTCACATCAGATGTTTACTGAGCTTTATATGAAGTTAATTGATCAATACAAACTACTTCATGGCTTTATTTTTGAGTGTAACATCCTCACTTTACAGCATTTTTTTCACAAGTGCCTAAAACGCACAGTGCTGTAAATCAAATATCTCAGAGTGTTTTATTGAGCTAATGTGACATCTCTTAGTACTTGGATATCACATAAAATTAGACACTTTTGAGTCAATGAGGGTGAACAAATCATGATAATAATTCATAATTAACACTCTAATATTATCTACTTCACTGAGTTCTTACCTAAATTAGTCATCAAGTATAAAAGTACACACACACACACACACACACACACACACACACACACACACACACACACACACACAGAACCCCGGATATCTATGAAAGCCACCGAATCAATTTTCCATCTTGTCTGTTTTCCACAGACAGACAATGATCCGTCAACCTGACAGTGGATGAAGTAGATGTGTTAGTATAATCCTGGACTAGACCAGACCAGACCTCCCAGTTACCCCCCCCAATACCATGTCAGCACCACAGCGTGAGTCACTGCGGTGCTGAGACGTGTTTTGGGTAAGTTAATAGCATGACGGGGATGACAGGCAAAGAGGGAGCTGAAGAGAGAGAGAGAGGGATCAGTAGCCAGAAACAAGCTGTTAGGATAAAGTCACATTAAGCAAGACAAGAAGGTATGTTTGTTCCTCTAAATCGCTCCTAGACGTTCAGGTGTTTTACTGTCACAACACAGTCTCCATACTGGGATATTATACAGCATTCCAGGAGTTTTTACATTAGTGCAACTTACCTTTTGTTGTTATCCGAGTCTCTCAACCTGCACTTTGTAATTCTATTTCAGTTAGTGAACCTTTGACTTTCAACAATTACACTATGTTTACTGTTGATGTTTAGATCCCTGACACATTCTCTGCTAATTAAATGAGCCTCAAATAAACCTAGAAATTTAAGGTACAAGACATTAACATCTTAAAGTGTTTTAGGGTGGATGTTTCCTCTGAAAAAGGACCTTGAACAGAAACTGAACATGACCAAATCCATCCAGGAAAAAAAGATAAATAAGAAGGCAAAACACACAAATTATAGAGAATATTCTGGCATGTTCATCTTAGTCTGGCTTTTATACACTGAGGAAATCCTGCACAGCTGGAATCCATAACACAGCCTCATGTGATTCACTCACCTTGGCAGCCTCACCTTTAGTTAACCTTAAATGTTATCTACTGCAGCAACACTGCCACCCGGTGGTGCCTGCATGTCATTACACTAGTGTTCATCAGCCACTAATACTGATACAGGTACCACTGATGGATACTAGTGCTACTGCTGACCTTATGGTGCTGTGTGTGTGTCTGTGTGTGTGTTAGTGTGTGTGTGTGTGTGTGTGTGTGTGTGTGTTGCGGTCCTACCTGGGCTCAGCTCCACCAGATAAGGCAGTTTCTCGGGCGGCAGGGAGCTGGTGCTGCCGTCCTTTCGCAGGCTCTTGTCGTCCACTTTCCTTCCCTTCCTCCCCTGGTAGTCAGGAGGTCTCTTCTTCAGCTGGAACACTAACGCTCCTACACACAATATAATATCATTTTTATAACAAGTCCCTGCATGCTCGTATTTACTTTGTAATGCCACTAAATGAACAAGACAGGAGAGAAGTTCTGCTAATAAAACTGTAATGACTGTAAGGCAGCAGCAGGGGGCGGCAGACACCAGGGATGGAGAGTGTGCTTAAGAGAAGCACACTGTGAATATACTGTAAGGGATGAGTAACTGTGTGTGTGTGTGTGTGTGTGTGTGTTACCTCTGTCAGCAGGCCAGTCTCTGAAGATCTGCAGTGGACACTCGGCGTCGTCCAGGATCACCTCTTTGCCCGACTTGTCGTCTTGCTGCACAGGAAACAAGACAGACGACGAAGCGGCCAGTTAAAGCAACTCAACACAGCGACGACGTCCACCACTGACCAGACCGTGGTTTCCCTTCTTAAAGAATGTCCTACTGTTCATGTCATTAACAGTCAAATAAAAAAAAAAAGGTGCACACACATGATTTGATTTCTGTTTCTGTCACAGATGCTCCTCGATATATAACAGTGATTTTAATAAGATACTTGTTTAAATAAATCTTTAAAAGACCTAAAATGCTTTAGAACATTTGCAGGCCAGTAAATGATTAAGGTTTTGTGATTAGGAACATTAACTTGAGAGCTTCAATTAACTATAACTCTGAGGTATTTGTACTTAAATATTTCTGTTTTGTGCTACTTAAAGGACCAGTCTGTAGGATTTAGTGGGATTTATTAGCAGAGTGGAATATATTATTCATAATTATGTTTTTATCAGTGTATAATCACCTGAAAATAAGAATTGTTGTGTTTTCGTTAGCTTAGAATGAGCCCTTTATATCCACAGAGGACGCGGGTCCTCTTCCACAAAGCCCGCCATGTTCCTACAGTAGCCCAGAATGGACAAACCAGACACCGGCTCTAGAGAGGACCTTCACAGCCACCGTAGGTTCTTCTACACGCTTGGAAGGGGAGGATATTTAGTTGGTTGCAATCTGCAACTTCACCACTAGATGCCACTATATCCTGCACACTGGTCCTTTAATACCTCCGCTACATTATTATTACAAATATTGTACTTTTTACTCCACATTTATTTAACAGCCATAGTTATTATTTACGTCAGTGTTTATATGTCTTTATTTCCTACAAATAAGGTGAGTAATCATACTCAACCACATTAGACGGCAGGACTCCTTTGATGCAGAACATTCAGAGCAGTTTTCTTCCAGATGTCATTATATATGTGAACCACTTTAGAGAACAAAGAGCAGAGCCATTCTCCCAGACGTTTACTTTTCATAATGATATTGTGATGTTCTCTGGCCCCCCCCCCCCCGAACATAAACACGCTGGCTGACATGCTACTAGCTACTATACGACCGCCTACCTCTCATGCTCACTAACCTAATGGACTTTCCCTGTGCTTTAGTCTCATCAGCAAATTGCAACTGACTATCAACTCTGTGTGTGTGTGTGTGTGTGTGTGTGTGTGTGTGTGTGTGTGTGTGTGTGTGTGTGTGTGTGTGTGTGTGTGTGTGTGTTCGGCCTCTGGAGGGTCGTCCACTGTTTTGGCTGTGGGAGCGGCAGGTATTTCGTATGATTGGTCATAGCCAGAGTCCATGTGAGAGGATAGATATGGGAGAGGCTGTGAAGAGGGCAGCCAAGTTCACCATCGCAGCCTCATGCATGCACGCAAACACACACACGCGCACACACACACACACACACACGCACACACACACACACACACACAGAATCTGCTGCTGCTGCTGTAGCACTCAGTCTGAAAGCAATTGAATTGCATTCCTCCCAAAGGTTTTTGTGCCAAGTAGCATTCTGTTTCAATCTGCCAGTCTGGTGAAGTGTGTGTGTGTGTGTGTGTGTGTGTGTGTGTTTCTATGCATGTGTGTATGTCACTGTGACCTTGGGTGTCCTCTCCACGACCTCTCAAAAGGATGATAGGTGTTTATTGATGAGATAGGAAGATGACAAGAAGGTTGTGTTCAGTGGAGAAATGGGCAACAGCTGGTAGTAACGTCAAAGATCTATTTTATCTATATTTGGTGAATATCAAATATATCAAATTATGACAGATAAGGTGCTGTGGTCAAACAGCAGCGTACTCTCTGTGACTTTAAATATGTTAAACGGTATCCAGACCAGCTGGAGGGACTTGCAAGTCATAAAAGGAGAAGACAAAACCTGCAAGTTCCTCTAAACAATAAGTAAAATCCAAGTTACACTAAACTCATTTAACTCTAGTCAACCGAACTAAACTGCCACGACCGTTTATTGGTGGACTGGGAGGCAGTGAACAAGCCTGAGCAAACTTTTTTTTTTAGTGACAACACACCATATTCAGTGGTTTTGGTGCATGTGGTCATGTAGCGGAATAACCCCTAAATTCCACCGGGCACGTGTGCACCGCGTTTCAGAAGCGTCCCAGAAGCGTCCCAGAGGCGGCTCTCCGCTCCGCTGCGCTAAAGATAGGCGCCTCGTCTATTTTTTACGGAGGCCGCGTCAAGCAGCACAGAGCAGAACGAGCTGGGCAGGAAGTCAGACACAGAAACAGCATTGAGCATCCGGTCAATTTTCAAAATAAAACACCCTGTGCAGACTCCTGGTCGTATATCAACAATAAACACAATTAAAACAGACGAATAAAGAAACCATTTAACTACGTAGCTTAATTAACCACAGCAGAAGCACAGAAATCAAGGAAAATGACCAAATCAACGAAAGCTGAGCAAGTTAACAACGCAGCGCACACGCACCCGGTGGAATCCCGGGGTAAGAGGGAGGACAGGGGCGTGTTTATAGTGTTTAAATGTAGGACGAAGGTCTTCAAAGACGGTTAAAGGGGTCGTAGTAAAAAGGAAGGTGTTGTTACCCGGGCGATGCAGTACTCTCTGGGGTTCTCCTTCTCCAGCCCGTACTTCTCCAACGCCTCCACCACCGCAAAATCAGCCGTGTCTCTCGTGGAGAGCAGGATGGTCTTATAGGGGATGTTGGGCTTCAGACTGTCGGCGTATATCCGCAAAGTGCCTCCTGCAGGACAGAACAACACACACACAATCATTACATCTCATTACATCCTGCTAGAAAGTGACAGACTAGATCATTAATTGTACAAACACAACTTAGTATTTTTGTGCAGATATTCAGTATCTTAAAATGTACCGTTTGCCCCAAATATTCAGATGATTCAGCTTTTTCCACCCCAACTGTTTATACTTCAAGAGTAGTGAGAGAGAGTTTCTCTGTAACTACAAATATTCATGACCAAATAAGGAACTATCAACATTTAAAAGAAGGTATTATGTGTGAGTGTGGTTTCATCAGATTTGATTAATGGTGGCCAAACAACTGTTATCAGATTGTGATTCAAATGCTGCTTAATCCTGATTGGTGCACAGAAATCTGTGACATCACCTTTTTTCAAACTAAGTTCCACCCATTTCAAACTAGTGAGAAGAGCCCAGAGGAAAAAGACAAAAACAAAATGTAAATGTGAAATAATAATCATCAAATGTATATTATGTACCAGACGTTCATGCGGAGGAACCGTGATGTGTCAACTACAAATGATCACCTTAGTAAATCCCACAAGGGAGTCTTCAGCTAAGCAAACAGAAGCATTACATAAAATGAGCTTTTTTAAAAACATGACTTTCCACTGGGAGAGTGTCAATTATCTAACCACAAGCCATCCTGTCCCACTGAGTGTGTGTGTGTGTGTGTGTGTGTCTATCGCATGTGGACAGTGGTTGAAGCTGTTTTTAGAGTCTGTTCACTGGTCCATCTGCCTGTCTGGCAGCGTGATTAGGTAATGCTGAGTCACACACCGAATTAGTCAGTGTGTTTGGTTCATTCATTCACAAAAATGTCTGTTTGTGTGTGTAAACATGTCAGTGTGAGACGTTCCCACAACATACGGCCTTCTGTGGACCAGTAAACATGATGTAGAATCATCAGTGATGTACGTTTGTGCACGTTACATTTTGCAGATTTACTAAAAATAAAAGATGTGATATCTGATTTCTGGATGTATTCTGACCCTTTATTCAGTACGTTGTACAAGTACTGCAGCTGCAAAACACATCTACCAGCTGTGCACACCTGGATTTGGATCCTTCAAGCTCTGTTACACTGGATGAAGAGCAGCAGTGAACTGTGATGTTCAGATGACTCCGCAGACTTTTTCCTGAGGTTCACACCAGGTTCACCTTAAGTCACTCAAGGACATTCAGTAGCACAGTCTGTGATTTGAGTTTGTCTTGCTTAAAAGGTGAATCTTTACATAACATCGCATTCACTCTGGGAGCAGGTTGTTATATTTGGCTCCGTTTATTATTCCCTAATTCTTGGTCAGTGTTGAAGCTCCTGCTGCTGTGAAGTATCCCCATAGGATGATATAACCATCCTCCACTCTAGGGTAGGCTTAGCCAGTACCTGACATTTCACCAGGGTATACGGTATATAACGGTATAATAATGGTATAATTCTGGTGATAGAAGTCACTGTAGCATGTATGACCATGTCTAGCCTACAATGCTGTGTGTCCAATATGCAGTGGGCTGAACGGAGATGACGTTCGGACGGCGGCTTTAGCCACAACTTTCTTGTGGGGAATAGTGCACACGGCTTCATCCGAGTCGGCTGACTCACCTTTATCATCGGCACTAAACCCAAAATACTTCCACACAGAGAATCAGAGGTATTTTTCTTTTCTACTAGTCCTGTTTGCTCACCACTCGTAGTCGCCATCTTTCTCAGCTCAGCTGTCTGTTCCACCAGTAGAGGCTGACCTCTGCTGGCGATCGCTGTGCACTACAATACATCACCTCAATAAGGCATCTCCATATCAGTCAAATAGAAAGAGGAGTGTCTGTATTTTTGACGGCGTTGAATCTTCTGGATTTCTAAATACCCTGGTATACGGTAATATCTTGATACCGCCCAAGCCTGCTGAAGGGATGGTAGTAGCCAGGTGATGAGTGCTATCCATCTTTACCTGATGCAGTGCTTCGCCAAGAGTTAAAAGTTTGGTACTTCTTCGTCTGCCGCCCACCGACATCGATGTTCTACTTTAGCTGCAACCGCTTGTTGTCTGAAAGTACCTTTACAGTAATTTAAGTGTTCTTTAGAGACCTCCAGGCAGCCCGTCATGCGTCTTTAACTCTGCAGTTCATTCTGTCTAACCATTCTACTTTAAAGGTCTGATTGGTGGAGTGTTACTGAGATGTTTGTCCCCCAAAGCAGGTTCAACAATCTTTTTTTAAGACATAATTAGTCTTTTGATAACATCTTTGACCAAAGGATCCCATTAAGCTTTGGGGAACTTTCGATGCTTTATCAGTTTCTTCACACTTTTACCTGCATCTATGCCTCAATGCTTTTATAACGTATCTCACAGGTTTACAGTGAGGACCTTGACATGGTTTGTACACACATATCTCACATCATATCAATCATGTTATGCAAAATGTAAAATGTTAATTGCATTTTCCTTTTGTGAAACCTCTCAAGGATGATCAAAGCACAAGTTGGGAGTTTCACTGCAAAGCGTCTGAATACTGAGTACACATGTAAACAAGGATTCCTGTATTGAAGTGTAAAGAAAACAGTGGCTGACACCTCTGCATGTTATCTCAAGTGTTAAACAGTCACAGTTGAAGTACCTGAGTCGGGCCTCCCGTCACTGCTCATGAACTCCTGCATGCGTTTCTCCAGTTTCTGCTGGCGTCTTCTCTTCATCACCACCTCTGGGTTGGAGATTGTCCTAGTGAAGCTGGTCTCCGGCATGTCTTTATAAACCTCTGCTGCCAGACGACTGTTTTCCCTGAAGCACAAAATGAGAGAAACAAATGACAAGTGAGAAGATAGAATTAGTGGAAAAAGAAGACAGATGGAGGAACAGAAAGGTCAAAGTTTGAATCACAATCCTTTCCTCCTCTGGAGTCTCCCGTGCTTTTCTTGGCATAAAAAAGAAAAATCAGGATCCCTCCGAGGACTGGGAGGATGAAAAGACAGAACAGTAAGATGGATGACTGTGAGTGTGTGTGTGTGTTACCCGTCCTCTCGACTAGGCATCTGCTCGTCTCCATCAGAGATCCGGGAAAACTCCTTCTCCCTCTTTTTTTCCTTCTTCTTCTCCTTCTTGGACAACGTCCTCTTGAAGTTCTGAATCACGCCATCCTTCTCCTTCTCTGGACCGTTACTCTGACTCTTCTTCGAGAGAAAGACAAGACCGAATCAGGCGCTTCACTAGACTACAAGGAGATGCTTGCTAATGACGTACTAATTTCTGAGTGATTAAATGAATAAATAAATAACTAAGTGAGAAGATGATGATCAAAGAAAAATCTCCCTTTATCATCTTATACTGTCACAGATCAGTGTGAAGTCCTGCAATTTAACATTCAATCTGCTTTATTGATTCTACTTCATTCAGTGATTTCCTACATTTCCCAGAATCCTTTTTGACAGACCCCAAAGTTGTAATATGTATTGTATAAAAGCAGCTTAGGCCAGGGCAAAACCACAACCTTTACATAAAGCATTAACATGTTTTATTGGACATTTATTGGGATTCTGGACTATTGAATCGATGTGGGCAGACATATTGGTCTGTCTCTTCTAAATTGGATTTCTCCCTGATTGATTGTTTGTCCAGATATCCAGAGGCATAAAGACAAATATATCTCCAAACAACAACAACAACATGGATCCAGATATTTAGCCGGTCGCTGTGGGTGCTTTAGGTAGATTATTTTTCATTTCACATGTCATGAGCGAGTGGATGGATTAGTCAAGTCACTGGTAAACTGATAAAAGTCAAGCAGGTCAGCTCAGACAGAGCAGCTGACCTTGGGAAGGATGTCGTTCTCATTCTTCAGGACAAAGCGTCCTTCTCTGTCGTCTTTGTTCCAGTTCAGCTGAACAACAAGAGGCTTCTCGTCCAGGTCCAGCTGGCGCTCTTCTAACACACACAGAAACACCAGTTCATCTGAGAGCCAACTATGCAAAACTATTACAATATTTAAAAGAAAACACTCAAATCCTGACAAGCATCACTTAATTCTAAGTGACGATTCTTTCAAGTAGTTGTCAGATTAACTGTTTTAGTCTGCCGCTGTCACTCTCCTCATCTCTGCCGTCTATAGAACTTACCGCCACTGACATGAACCTCGTACAAGGAGTATTTTGGCGAGGAGAGCATCCTCATGTCTGGCCTGAACTTCTCAGCTAACGTCTCGATGACGTCCTGCGTTGTCGCTGTGCTGGACACTCTGATGCACTTGGTGGCAAAGTTACCGGCAACCCGGTCCTGGAAGTAAAACCGCATCACGCCATGGAACTCCAAGTCCTGTTCAAGAGGGAGAGAGAGAGAGAGAGAGAGAGACGGAGAGTTAATTACATGTTTACACAGACTTTAAAATGAAGTTTAACAGCAGCTCTAAATTCAGGATGTTAATGTTGACATGAGACCTAGTTACTGTGAATATTGTGGATACTTTTAATGACAATAAAGACATTTAAAATTCTCCTCGTTCACCTTTCTGAACTTAAAAAACTGAAAGAGACTAGAAGCTCTGACTTGTTAATATCAGTGCATTAAGGTGACTGTCAGCAGCCTTATCAGTCGTACGACAGACGGAGAAGCACGACTGGCTGAGATCCAGCGAGTAAAATTCAACGACCCAGACTATCAAAACAACTTCAACAACTTCAATGGCGTAAATGCTCCTAACGGGGCACCAAATAACATCCCTAATTATTGCTTACGAATGAAAGTTTGGGTGCATGTGTGTCTAATATCAATTTCACCTTTAATCTGACCACATCGAGAACATTTACACAATATATATCTCTGTCTCTTTAACGCACACACAGGGTTATCTCTACTGTACGTGTATGTCTGTCCAAATGTATTGCCTACATGTTGACATTTCCCTCTGCATAGCATCTACTATAGAACGAGGATGCCTTAACATTCAAACACATGCAGTCCCGATATAATCTCATGTAACACAGTGCTGACGCAGCGACTGTAGCTTTCAGCCCTGTGTGTGTTCACATGTGCATATGCTACGGTTCAGTGGTGAACCAGGCCTCATATTTCATCATAACTGCAACTGAAATGCTGGCAACCATGCGGGCACTAACCAGCTAGTACCATCTAGTTCTCTTATCTCTAAATTACTATACCTATCTATATTACTACATCATCTTGTTATCAGTGACAAATCTTAACCCACACACATCCTGCATCACAACAGTGAAGCTAAAAATGGATGAAAGCAACTGAATACAAAATAACAGGAAGACACTTTTTTTATCTACAATATTTCAAACTACAGCTCGAAAATTTGCCGTTTGTTGAATCAACACTTCTTTGAGACAACCTCAATTAAAAGTGAACATTGCAAGCTTTGAAGTAATATATATACCAGGGTTACTGTGTCGATTATGTTCATGTTACTGCGTCCATCCCCTGAAGGGATATTAAACTAAAGATATGTCTGTAACTGATGGTTTTGGCAGGGTAGTGGATCTGCCCTTTTCCCTTGAAGGTCTCTAAAGTTTTATTTCTTTTTCACAGTGTTAGAAGTGGATGTCGTGTATTCAGAAACGTCTGCGGGAAAACCCTGACAGTGGTGTTTCAGCAGCATAGGTTTTTTTTGTTCTTGTCAGGATGCCAAAGCAAATTTGAATTTGAATTTTAAAAGGAGACCTTGCCAGCACTTTCTAAAAGGTAACAGAAGTATGTGTGCAGACTCGAGCTAGAGGATTGTGAGCAGGGTGATTCGAGGCAAAGGTTCAAACTAGATTTAACCAGATTAATTCTACATTGTTGGCCTGTTTGTGGCCCCTGTAACACACATTCACATTGTTAAGAAAACATGCTAAGATGATTTACAAAGCGGACAGAAAGATTAGTTAACAAAAGACTGCTGATAGCAATATTTGCATTTTTTGCATGAAAGAGAAACTTTCCTCTCTCACCCCTTTACCCCCCCCCCCCCACCACCACCACCACCACCCCACCACCACATGCTTGATAGAGTCTCTGTACAGCAGAGTGGAAACACTGAGCATAGTTTCGATAGGCAAGGGTGGAGCCAGGAATGTGTGTGTGTTGTGATTTACTGCTGGAATGTGGGTCATCAAGGGTTGCCTGTCAAGCTTGCGTAACCATTGGTAACTGTTACTGTGGAGACACCAGTCCACTCGGGTTCAAACAAAGCCAAGCTAAGAGCCAGCAGTGGATAATTAACATCCTGGACTTTCATCCATTGGAAATGGTCAAGTGCAGCTACATGAAGACGTCCAGTACATCAGCTCTACTCCTCCATACTTAGTAGACTCCTTCAGACTCAGAGCTCCAGGCTGTGGTCTATCATGGTAGTGGTCCAGGTTCACTTATCTCCAGAACCACAGTCCACTCCCATCTCCAAGCCTCCAAACACAGTGCAGCTATGACCCGCTATGTCCAGTCTTGAACGTCCAAAGTCCTAGTCTAAGTCCTGAACCTTCATACTTCATGGCTGTGGTTAAGTTCTGCTATATAAATCTGTTTTCTTATTTCTACTTATTGACTTTTTAACTTTCATGTTTTTGTGAAATGTTAGATTGTTTTGCCTCTTCAGGCCTCCAGCAATTATTCAAATGAAAAAAAAATCTGATTTTAAAAAGGGAAAACTCAGACATAAGCAGCCTGTAACGATGGGTCACGAGTAAATAATGTGTATAAGTAGATATTGCTTCATCATAAGCCAAAATAGTAGGAAACGACTCCTCTACACCCCTTCTGCCGTTCAACACAACTATATTTCGAGGCCATATTCCAATCGTACAGTGTTCAATGTTTAATTTTGAGACATACGATCGCTGGCAGCTTTCCGAGGACATCAACTTGACTACAGCAGGAAACCTTTCCCCAGTCTTGATTATTTCTTTAACATTAAGTTTTGTCAGAGCGCTGGGGAGGATTTTTTCCGTCTCAGAGATGCACGTCAGACTCAAACCCTGTTTATTTATTTGTGTGCCATTTTTGCTACCACTCCCCGTTTCTTAACAAAAACTCATGTTTTATTTCTCAGCCTTTCAGCTACAGTCTGGCTGCAGTGACTAGAAAATCTCTTCAGAGCTTCTCAGTCTGAGCCACCATGATGCCGTTATCTGATAAGTCTGCATGGATTAATCAATCTAAGTGTTGCTCAATGTTGCATTTAAAACAAAATGAGTTTATAGACTAATGGATGACAACCACTAGCATGAGAATTTCATAGCATATTTTGTCTTTAGAAAGACAAAAACATAATGACAACATAACCTAAAAAACATATCAAATGTGTAGCACTGCCACAAATAGTTGATTAATCAATTAGTTAATCAACAGGACATTTATCTGCAACTATTTTGATAATCAAGTAATTGTTTTAGTCATTTTTTTAAGCAAATATGTAGAAGATCTGCTGATTCCAGCCCCTCAAATGTGATGATTTAATGCTTTTCTGTGTCATTCATTATAGTAAACTTGTTATATTTGGGTTTTAGACTGCTGGTCAGAATAAAATTAGAAGAGATTTAAAAACGTCACCTTCGACTCTGGGAAATTATAAAGGGAATTTCCTGTCACTGTAAAGAACAACTGATTAATTGACAAATTAATTGACAGATTAATTGATAAGGACAATAAGCCCTACAGATGTGATTGTGAAGGGTGTGTCTTGTCTTACATGTTATAAACGTTATCAAAGACAGACAGATATACAGCAGTGACTAGTGAAAAGGACATAAAAAGACTTCACTCTGACTTTGAGGACACCAGCGTTTCCTCTGACACCGTTTCTTTGCTGCTTATAATTTTGAAGCTTTCTGACTGCTGTGTCAGCTAAATGCCCAAAATTACAAAATGTGAAATATGTTAGGGCAAAACAAGAACAAACTGTTCAGTTTATCCTTCCTGCAGCTTTCATTCTAATAATCCCCAACAGCTTTTTTTATTTCGCAAACAGCACAGGGACTGACAGGAAATGCTAATGCAGCAGTATGTCACTAAATAACAGCCTGAATAAAGCCTGTTACACGCTGTCTGTTAAACACACAGTCACATATTTGGAGGCAGAGACGTATCAGCTGAGGTTTTTTCACGGAAGTCTTTGATGTCGGACTATTTCTGTCCGTCAGTGAGGGAATGTGTTTATGTGGAGAGGTGACATGTCGCGCACGTACACACCTCTACCTTTAAGTCAAGCTAATTAACTAATGTGTTGTAATTACTGTATATTTGACCTACATAGTACTGCAAGGGCTGTGTGTGTCTCTGTGTGTGTGTGTGTGGGGAACACACACACACAATCCTCCCCCTCGGCTGTGCCAGGAGAAGAAAAAACAAGAAAGCAAAAAGGTATGTGAGCCTGATACCTGCAGCTAAACTTGTGAGACGGGACTATTTCTGACACACACTCACACACTTAAAGTAGGCCAACGTTGTAGATAGCTTTTATCAGTGAGATAAAACCTGAAGGAGAAAGAGGAGAGAGAAAGTGTTTGTGTGTGTTTATGTGTGTGTGTTAAAGCTGATGGCCGACACACTGTGGTTATAGGAGGTAAGACCGCTTATCTGTTCACCAATATTTACTGGCTGATAGTAACTACTGACTATGAAATTTAATCAAGGTCACTCAGGTAGGTTTTACAGCCAAACATTACATCATAGCTTAATGCAGATATATTAGAGATATGCCAAAAATATGTTTGAGATACTTTAGAAATAGTTTTTGTCCATCAGAGAGCATTGATCCTTAAAAAAAGAAAAAAATATATCTGCCAATATATCATTTTAAAGCTCAGATCTAGATAATTATTTCCATTATTGATTAATCTGCTGATTATTTTCTCAATTAATCGTTTGGTTTATAAAATGTAAGATGGTCGTTACAATTTACCAGAGTCAAATGTCTTAAAATGTCTTGTTTTGTCCAAACAACCGTCTAAAACACAAAGATATTCAGTTTACTGTCACGTATGACAAATAAAAGCATTAAATCATCACATCTGACAAGTTGAAAGCTCAATTTGTGGCATATTTGCTTAAAAAAAAACAACACAGAACAGCTTCAAATCATCACATTCATGAAGGTGCAACCCAGATAATTTTTTTAATATTTTTGAACAATGGTTGCTTTGATATCATTCTCATAAATCCAGAATCATTTGGGCTTTGTTTCCTCATGTGACGCAACACACACACAAAAACATTTATGAGACAAAAGGTTTTTGTTCTGACATCGACCTCTTCATCGGTACTTCTGTTATCGCTTAAGTCTTTGTTCACTCTTTGCTAAGTTAAAAAAAAATAATCTTAAAGACATTGAGAAGAAATGAGAAATATTAGCAGATATAACAATGGAACTTTAAACTCTTAATAACTGGGCTAATCTACACTAATCCCATATTGGTTCATCCTTAGGAGACGCTTCCCACACTCCCTTTTATGGTCATAAAAAGCCTTTCATCTAGCACTCGTCTTTCTCTATGATGAAACCACACACACTCCCTTTTTCTCTGTCTTATTCTGTCTCATTCATATCACTCAGCTCAGGAATGTTAGATGTAAATCCATTTCAAAGTAATACTACACACGAACAGCTCATCCATTAAAGTGCATGTGACTGGGAGTTGTGGGTGAGGCGGTGGAGGAGGAGGAGGAGGTGGAGGTGGAGGGCGAGCGACGCTGCGTGACGGATAACCTCGACTTCCAAATCCACCCCTTCATGCTTTCTTGACTAAACACCTCAGGTTCAAAGGATCGAAGGTCACGTCTGTGTTCATATGAGAAAGTGAGTTAACTTCACTCTACTGGCTGTAAAAAGCAGCTGGTGCCTGTCTCTCAAGAGTGTGTGTGTGTGTGTGTGTCCTGTAGATTAAACTTAAAGTGCTTCACTGTATTTTTCCTCCTTGTAAAACCAGCAAATTAATTTCCTAGTGCAGTGAATTTCAAGTGTTTCATTAAAATTAAAAACAGAAAAAAAAATATCAATCAGTCTGTAATCAGTCTGCTATTAATAAAATGTGCTGAAAACACACATTTGTTATATATTTACCATTTCATAAAAAGATCTTCTGACTGCTTGTTTTGATGTTTGATCATATAAAACAGAGAAAAATAACAAAATCCTCACATTCGAGAAGCTGGAACATTTTGGGCATTTTTTTTCCTTGGATTATATTATATTCATTTTCTATTTATTGACTAAATCAATTAATTTAATTAATTCTCTCAGCTCTTAATTATGAACGCCGGATTCATCCATTTATGTCAAACAGAGGGAGGAAAAAAAAAGAGGCTTTAAAAACAGGCCGACAGAGAGAAACAACATACAGTAAAGCTCTCTGGTCTAGAAGCTGTGAAAACATTTATTAAACCTTCTAACAACACTAATAAAACGCTGCCTGAGGAAAAGCACTGAACTTACAGCCTCTCTCATGTCCATTATCTGCTCTGTTTGCACTTTTTTTCTCCTTTTTGCAAGCAAGAAGCGATCTTCTTCAACTTGTTATTTATGATTGTTTTAAAAGGCTATTTCATAATGAGCAGATGTAGCTTATTTTGAAATGCCAAGTCAAGAACGCAGCGTTGGTTTCCCAACAACACCGCTGAGCCACAGTGGTGCCACTGGAGTTCACTGACACACTTCCAACTGAACAACCACAAAAAAAAAAAAAACTCTAAAGCAACTTTGCAAATCTGCTGATTTACAGATTTGTTTAAGCCTTATTTAAGTGTAATGTGATCAGCTTGTAATCAGAGCCAGTCTGACTGACCAGAGCACTTCTTCATCTACAGTTATCACTTCACTATCAGGCACCATCTCTGCACTGCAAACCTCTCTGCATCAAGTCTCACTCACTCTTTTATCATTCACCCACATCTCCTTCTCCCAAGTAAAAGCAGCAAGCCTCCCAAAGCCTTTTTTTAAAATCTCTAAGACTGTTTGTGTGTGTGTGTGTGTGTGTGTGTGTGTGTGTGTGTGTGTGTGTGTGTGTGTGTGTCAGTGAAGGGTAGGGGGTTATCAGGTGTTAAGGAAACTAACCAGAGCTCCATTTCCGAGCATGTAAAGCCTCTTTGGCTTCCAGTGTGACGCTTCCTTTGCTGACACAGAAATAGCTGCATGTCTGAGTGAATTTTAATGCAAAATTAACAAACTATATTTAGAATAAGATGAACACTGTTCACAATGGGCTGCTTAGTAAGTCAGTGATACTATTTACTGTTTTAATAATCAAAACAATATTTATATATTGTTATTAGGGCCCGACTGATACTGGATTTTTGGGGCTGATACTGATATTGAGTAAAAAAATTCTGATAGTTATATCGGCCAATAATCTTATATATACAGAATATACACAACACACATTTTTTGCAGTGATCTCTCAAATGTGATATGATATTTTACAGTACAGGTTAAATAACCTTTATTGTATAAAATGACATAAGTGCATTTAAACATAAGAAAGAAGAAAAAGGATCAAATATACATAAAATACTGCCCATATAACTTCAAAATAAATAAATATATATTGGTGCATATCAGACAACATCTACACTGACACAGATATACCTATGATAGGCTAATATCGACTGATAATATCAGCTGACCAGTATATCGGTCGGGCTCTTAGGCCACCACAGATAGGAGACACGCCACGTTAAGTTTCAACAGAAGAAGCTTTATTTCAGAAGCTAAATTTAAACCAAATTAAAGGGTTAATTAAATGTTTAAAGTATGAGGTGTGGAAATCAGAGCTATAAGTGTCGTATGTGATGTATGAATGGAGTGTGTGTGTGTTGTGAATTGAATGAAAGCAAATCAAAGAACTAAAGCTGCATAACCAAAGTGAAGGCTGCCTGTGGGAGCAGCAGCAGAAAGGCAACGAGCCGCAACAGGCTGAGAGATTCAGGCCCGAGGAACCTGGAACACACCGAGACCTTCAGGTGTTCCAGGTCACACTAACAATCCACCTGCAGGGTGAGCAGCAACACAAGATGAAACAGCAGGGGTTTATCACAATGTTTAATCACTGTCTGTTTTAATAAATGCGTGAATTGATAATGAAAGCTTTAGTCTAATCTTCTGAAAAGAGTCTTAACCCTCCTGTTGTCCTTAGGTCAAATCTGACCCATTTTCAAATGTTTTTATATCAGAAATACAGATTTCTTTCATCTAATTGCCTGAAAATCCACACACTTTGCAAGTAAAAGTAATGATCACTACTTTCATTGAATTTTGGGTATTTTATTAAAATTTATAGCATCTGTGGTTGCATGGTCAACGGGAAGACAACGGGAGGGTTAAAACATGATATGTTGTACTTTAAAATGTGAAAAAGCAAATTCAGAAAATTGTTTTTAATAATCATTTTAAGTGAGTTACATCACACTGTACAGTTTTGATTGAGCCAAACTGTGACCATTCTTCTAACCCTAACCTGTCACTTATAAAAACTATACTTAACATTTCTGACACATTGAAATGAAACTGTCAGTGGGACAGAGTTTTAACAATACTGTATTTCTGTTCTTGAATACAAAACAATTGTGGTCATTACAATGCTCCTGAAATATCAGTATTGTGTAGCTCTGCTATGACTTTTAAATCAAATGTTATCTGGTTTTTGCCCTGCAGACCTCAACATGTCCAGGAACCTCTGTTAATAACACATTTCAACAAGGCAACTTTTAAAACATGTTTTTGCACTGAAAATAGTAAAGTTCCCTTTTTTTAACAATGTCAGCTGCTAAACCAGATTAAGAAACTAAGAAAGACTATGAGCTCTCTATGTATTGTTGAGTTTCGTGCAGTTCCATATGTATTTTATTGTTGAGTTTAATGTATTTTAAAGACCCATCTAGGGACATGCACTGCAAACTAGCTCAGGCTATAAATGCTGTGGCATTAGTTCATGCTGTATAACTTGTCCCTGTACAAATAAACGTTATAGAAAGAAAGAAGTTACACCTCTGCAACAGTAAGGAGTGGTCAGTTTCTGCAGGCTTCCAGTTCTCTGGAAAACAGTCTCATTGTGAGGCGTATGCTCACTAGGACGCAATGGAAACGCAATATGAAAACAATTATATGCAATTAAATGTTTCCCACAACATAGTCATGACCCAGCAGCTCTTAGACCTTTTCAATAAAACCACCAATCTTGGGTCAGGGTCTCACTCTCTCTCTCTCTTGACTTTAGTTTCTGGGCAGATTTTCTCTTTTCAGCAGGAAATTGGAAATACAGCTTATCTCTCTGTTTAAATTATGTATTGCAGCCCAAAACTCCAGTTGTTCTGGCGCATTTGTGGCCCAGTTCGACCAGTTTGCCTGATACCATGACCACAGCTTAACGTTCCCCACACTGAAGTGAAGCTATCCACAGTTCTCTCTGTTCACCAACACTCTCGCTCTTATGCTGCAGCACTGTGTTTAATTAAAAAACCAAATCTGGCAAAAAAAAAAGGTTAAACCCTGGTTTCCATGGAGACCCTGAACACTTGAATTTGGATTTCTTTGGCATTAAAAAAAAAGATGAATTTAAAAGAGAAGGGAGGAGAGGAGCTTTCTGGATGATGGCTGTTTGAAATCGAGAATAGATTCCAGCTGCTGTGCGTCATCTTAAGTCTCCTCCACACACACACATACGAACATGAGCCTAATAAAATGAACTGAGTTCCTGAGTCAATATTGTTGCAGCCCCACCTGCAGTAACATGGGGGGATTCCTCCGTAAGCCTGTGTCTAAGGTCAGCTGGACCGAGGTTTTCACTCAGACGCGGGGAGGGGAAGCTCATCCCACATCAGATCCCAGCAGAGACATTTCAAAGACATCAGACACACCGACAGACCCGAGAGAAAGAAAGAAAGAGGAGGAGAAGGAGGAGGAGGAGGAGGAGGGTGAAGACAAAGAATCCCATCCCATGAAGCAGGAGAATCACTTTCCCCTTGCTTTAAATAGCCAAAGGATGCAAGGCTTAAACCACATTATCCACAATATCAAATGTCTCTCTGGTGCTTGTGGTTGCTCAGGTATCATCAGAAACTGAAGTCCAGCTCCTGTCATATGTTTCATTTTAAACTGATGCATACACAAGGTTTAAAACAAAAACTATAGATAAGTGTGGAAATGCAGTTTAATAAGAGGCTTTTCTCGCTGTAATAATTCTTTGTGTTCATACTGGACATTAAAAAGATCCATCCAGCTTTTTGTTCTGTGCAAAAAATGTATTTAAAAAGGTTTATCTGAAGCTAATATGAGGCTTCAAGCTGTCCAAATGAGTCAGATCAAGTGGATGCCTTCCAAATTTACAGCCTTTTTAGTACAAATCTCCTTCTTTTTTGCTATTATTCCACTGCCACTCAACAGGGAAACACAACGAGGGAATTTTGTACTAAAGAGACTTAAACTCTGGAAGATCTCCACTTGATTTGAACAACTTGGACGCTTTTTAACACATTTTTTTGCACAGAAGGAGGACTGTGGATTTTGTCCTCCATCACTTCCATTGCAAGTGCACTATGAAGGGATCTTCTAATGGTCAGTATGAACAGGAGGAATAATTGCAGCGAGAAAAACAGCTTTAATGTTCATTTGTTCTCCTAACTGTTGGTTTAAGATTTGACTTGAAGAGTTCAAAAATCGTGAATTGTTCCTTTAAGATTATTTTAACAACTTTCTATTTCAATACTGTATTTATAACAGTGTTTAGTGAATAAAACAGAAGGAGAAAAGATGCGTTTTTGTTTTGCTTTCATCTAATGAAAAGGCAAACACACTGTGATAACATTATAACACCTCTATTATCTGGTTTCAAGACATTTTATGCAAACACTGACACACCTTATAACTTTAAGACTGTTTTCATTTTCATTTCATTCTTTATTCTAGTTAATCAGCTTGATTCACCGGTTTTTACTTCACTTCTGTCATTTCGACTGGATGAACTGGTGTGTCGGCTACATGATGTCAGACTATCAATGACACATTCTTCCAATCATTTAGTATAGAAAGAATCATACAAGGAGCACATACCATCATGTGATCACAGGAAGCTCTTTGTTTTTGTTGTTGACTCAGTGTTTAAGTGTTTGTGAGGTAATGAATACCAAGAAAATACAACCTAGGATGATAATACAGTCAATCTAAAGTTAATGACCGCACCAGTGAAACAACAACTTGCATTATTAAAAACAACCCAACATGCAACCGACATAAAACCCATGTGGTTAACTATTTTGTTTGCCAAAGTATCACTGCTGCAGCGCCCGACTTTGTACTGAATCAAAGTCAACATTCCAGTATGATGACAGTACTAATCTGTACTGAACTCCCTGCGGAGCAAAAAAACAACCTGAACCACCGGGACACACAAAGAGAGTCAGCAGACGCTCGTTGTCCTGAATGAATGAAAAGACTAAATGCACACATTTCCTCTGTGGCTGGAAAGAAAAGCCTCTTTGTTTCAGGTGAGTTTCTGCTTCGGTATCGAGCCGCGCAGCCTCCACCCCCCACATCCACCCATCCATCCAGCCCCCACCGTGTCATTCTGACAGAGTAAGGCATTGTGGGAAGGTACGGTATAAATCGCCTGGAGCCAGCGATGATGCCTGGCTACAAATCAGAACCTGTTCATTGCCCCAACACCTCCATAAGCAGCCCACAAGGATCAAGGCTGGCAGATAGCAGCATGGCCACTGGGGTGTGTGTGTGTGTGTGTGGGGTAATTGTCCACCACAAGGCCGTTAAGGCCTGATGAGTTTGTGTCCTGTCCTACTCTCTCATACACAGACAGAGTAAATCTCACGGGTGAAGTGAGACGTGATGAACAGCCGACATCCTGTCAACTTGACTAACGGCGTCGTTTTAGATGTTTCATTACCTAAAAACTCGTCATCCTACAGGTACCTCGTCTCCTTGATATACATCACCTGTAAATGTGACTATTCAGAAGCAATCAAATTCCCTAAATATTCAAAATATGACCTGTTTTTGGCTGGAAGATCCTCTGAAATACAATTTAAACCACAACAACAACAAACTTAACACTGAAACTAAACCATAAAGACACATTCAATTAAAATATTTACACAAATAACTATCTTGGTCATATCTAATATACAACCCAAATATCAATCTAAGTAGGCCCGCAATCATAGTCAATTATTCCAGTCCAAGATGTCTTCAAATGTCTTTTATTGTCCGAACAGACTCAAAGATATTCAATTCGAACAACAATATAAAACAGAGAAAAGCAGCAAATCTTCACATTTGAGAAACCGGAACCAGAGAAACTAACAATTAATTTCATTATCGACTGATCTGCTGATTATTTATTACACATACACCGATAAATATTATGCACATAAATACATCATTGCCATGAATTAGGGAACATACACATGTGTATACATATGCAACACATGTAAATTGATTCTTATGTGATGTAAATACTGTTGTTATTGAGAATGTCACTATTTATTATGAGCTTTATTAGGGACCGAGGACTACTGTGTAGGGCGAGGACCCTATTGTTTTTCGTGTGTTTGTGCTCTTTCTTTCTTTATTATTATGCCACTTATTGCGCCACTTAAACCCTAAATTTGACCCCCTAAACATGCTCAAAAAGTCACCAAATTTGGCACGCACATCAGGTCTGGCGAAAAATTTGATAAAATGTAAAAATTAACCCCCAAAGTGCCAAAATGTGCTCTCTAGCGCCAGCGTAACTAAAATGGTCGCCATGGCCCGTAGGAATGTTGTAGAGAGATCAAACCAAAACTCAATTATTCGTCGCATCAAGACACCCCTGACCTAAATCCAACAGGAAGTCCACAATTACCTTTTCAAAATAAGACTTTGCCCCAAAAAGACTTTAAAACTCACACTCTAATATCTCAAAAACAATAAAAGATAGAAAACACATGTAAATTCAAGATTTGTAGGTCAAAGTCTTGTGAGTCATTTAAAGTTCAAATGAAGTTTGTATCTAAAACTATGTGGAAGCAGTAAATGTTCAAAAAGATGTGGGTTCGCTCACACTCTCCATTCAAATTGTTTTTTTTTTTGCATCGTCCCTGACAAATAAACTAATAAATAAATCAATAAAAATAAGAATTGTTGCAGCTCTACTTTCTTGATAATTGACTTAAATGATTGGTCAAAATTGTTGATTCAGCTTTTCTTTTTTTTTTAGATTGACTGTTCATTTCAACTCTACATGTGAGTCTAATAGAAACTACAGACCGGGGGGGCTGCTGCATCTATCTTTGAGCTCTGACTGGACAATAACTCTGTATTAATAAAGCAGAAGAGGCCCGGGCTGCTGACCATTACAGAGCAGCTATTGTTCTCCCAACGAGCATCACTGGTTCAGCTCAAAGTTAATACACAAAAACAGCACAGCGTGTTTCGGCTATTCAGAGTCGGATGTGAAAAAAAAAAAAATACAGAATGAGTCGGTGTCTTCAAAAGGGGTTTTTTGTTCTCTGAATATGACGAGTCAATGTGAGGGTCAGTGATGTCACTAATGGCCAAAATGAAGCCAGGAGTCCGATTCTGGCTTTACATCTTTTTTTTTTAAATTAGAGGAAAACGGTGTCATATGATGGGAACGCTGGAGTTTGACTGGTCAGATGTAGGATTAGTTAACTGGACTGTGTGAGGAAATCCCAAACAGCATGTGGTGAGTTTCATTGACAGTTTTTGGCACCAGCAGCTTGATGCTTCAACACAAAAGCAGTATTGTGAGTGATAAATATGGCATTAGTATGTTGGTGTAGAAATGTACATTATCCTGAATTTAACAGAGAAAAAGTTTAGTTTGCACTGACAGCAAACATCTACAGAAAATGATCAGATATCAGGGAGACGTCTCACTAAAAAATAATAAAATATACAAAGACATGACTGATACAAGCCTGTTTCACATAAAGGCTTGAGGTGAATAAAGGTCACTATTAGAGATTTTACAGTATTTTCAAACAGTCAAATGTAAAATATACTTAATGTAAGCTGCTGGCAAATATGATCCAAAAATATCAGCATGGGTATTTGTATCAGTCTAGTGGAAATATTCTCAAAGCCAGAATCAAAACTAACTGCATAATGAGAGGAAACATTCACTTCTGCTCCATTTACTGATATTTTCGCTCTCATTCTCAGTGACTATAAAAGAAGACAGAGAGAGAGACAGAGAGAGAGAGAGAGACTTAAGAAGAAACAGACAGAAAGGTCACACATGCTTCTGGGCGTGTTTGCGTCGTATGTACAAGAAAGATCAATAACAGTCTACGGGGGGGTGGGGGGGGGGGGGGGGGTCGTCTGGTTAAACACGGCACCTTGTGATCAGGGCTATGGAGTTACACATAAACATGCTCGCACACAAACGTGACCTTACTGGGCGTTTTTTTGAAGGTCCCACCGTGCAGAGAATAGAGAAGCACTCCTAAGAATGCAGCGTGCACACGCGTGCATGCATGCACATATACATGCACGCACGCAGACACGCCAACGCATTCGGGATGAGGAGCTGAATTATGCAGGTCCGCCCACATCTCTCTCTGCCTCAGAGTGACTTTGGTGCAAACAGGGAGGAAGTAGTGCAACTATCAGACTGACCAACAGACCACAACAGTCAGTCAAACAGTGAACCAACCTGACAAACCAACCGAGGAAAACAAATCAACTGACTGATTAACCAGAAACAGACGGAGCTCAGGAGACCTGCAGGTCCACAATCAGTCTGTCTGTTGATTACCTTTTTTATATCTTCAACAGTAATTAACAGCTGTGTAAAGCAGCCTTTTAAAGCTCTATTCACATGGGACTTCTATTATCTGGAGTCCTCTAGAGACTTTTAATAACCACAGAGTAAGTCTGGGCAATATAAACAATATATACACTCATCACAACGTAAAATTCAAACGATAATAAAATTAGAAATTTTGATATGACTGAAACATTGCCTGCCAGCCTATCAAATCACAGGAACAAAGCTGTTTGTAACCAATCATACAGCAGTATTTTAAACAAGCCCACGCCCCCCCCACAGCATGGTTGGTTGACTTAGCTGAACAAACCACTGGCGTCTGTTTAGATTTTAGCAGAGAGTCATGAAAGAGACGAGCGCTCCTTCAGAGGAAACTTCAAGTGTTGATGAAGGAAGCGAGAGATGCTGTAAATAAACGAGGTCAAAGACGTCGGTGGTGGATTTTTAGCTACTTAAAGTCCGACTGGCAACAGAGTGGAGCGTATGTTGTAAATGAAAATGTGTGCCAACTGAAACAGGAAACACCACAAACTTATTTCATTACCTGAAACATTGTCAGCCAATAGAGCAGGAGGAGTGTTAATGTTTACAGTCACAACCAGCAGCAAACTGTCCATATGACAAAGAATCCACAAAGACACACAGACGTAACACATGCTGCTGGGTGTTTTATCTTTTTATGGGGTTGAGAAAATCACTGATGAGCTTGGACAGAGAGGAAAGAAACAAAATCAGGTCAACAAATAACCTCAACTTGGTTACACTATCTCACTTGTTCCAGAACTTTAGACCTTATCTCATGGTCTTCATCAGCAGATGGAGTTTGCCCAGTTGTCACTGAACTGCAGATGTTGCAACTTTCTGGGATTCTTCGCCCGAAGCAAACTAACTATAACTGAAGATACAAAGTTAAACGTTTGAACAACAGTTGAGTAACAACTGAGCAACCTCCTCCTGCTGAAGACCATGTGAAGCCCTGGAAAAAGCCAGTAAGTGCAGTTGAGTTTGTTTTGTCAACTGCTGTTGAGTTCATCAGTCTCAACAAGTTCGACACATTTGGTTTTCCATGTAAACGCAACAAACAAAAAACAGACATGAGGTCAATTCCTAAATCAAATAAAGTCCCCAGTTAATTTCAGTTAATTTCAGTCCAGAGGGATTAAAATTAGCAGTTAATTTCAGTTCATTTTAATAAAACTGCTTCATAAACCCACCAGCATAAAACTACATCTACCACTGATGTGACGCTTGTCCACTTTCACACAGTCCTGCTGCCAAACACCAACAGCTGACAGTCCCGCCAACAGAACCCGACACCGCCAAGCTACTGAACGCCGCTATGGTAACCACCTCAGCTGGGTGTCATGTTGCCATGGCGTTGGCAGGCAGGCGGGCGGGCCGGGCCCAGATCTCAGGTGTCAGGTGGACGAACAAAGAAAGAAAGAAAGAAAGGAGGGATGCAACAAATAAACCAAGAGTTCATCATAAACGAGGTCTGATTTACTACAAAACAACTGATTCTGCATTTATGTCATGAGCATCTGAATATCAGCCTGAATCAAAAAGGAAATAAAACTCTAGAAAATAACCACGAATACTGACAGCACCACCTTCTCCTCCTCGTCTGCTCTTCCTGTCGTTATTGACATCATTCATCTGATTGTCCGTCCTCCTCCACATCCTGACTGATCCTTCATTTAACCATCTAGCTCCTCTTCATCCTCCTGCTGCTCCTCTTCATCCTCCTGCTCCTCGAGCAGCAAAAGTTAATCTGAATGTGGATCTCAGATCTCTGTTATCACAAGCCTCACTAGTTCACTGATGGGTTTTAACCCTCCTGTTGTCCTCGGGTCAAATTTGACCCATTTTCAAATGTTTTTATATCAGAAATATGGATTTCTTTCATCTAATTGCCTGAAAATCTATACCACACACTTTGCAAGTAAAAGTAATGATCACTACTTTCATTGAATTTTGGGTGTTTTATTAAAATTTATAGCATCTGTGGACTTTTGTCCTCCCGAGTCAAAATTGACCCGAGAGGACAAAAGTCACACGGTCGACGGGAAGACAACAGGAGGGTTAAACCATTTCCTCCACGTGGAAACACAAATGGTGACACAGACGGCTGCTACGGTGCTTTAGCTCCACAGAAATATATATGACAGTCGTTAACACTGAACTGAATAATGTCAAATTATTTGACTTTGTTGCAATAATGCTATTTAACCAGCAGCTTCAAGGACACAACAGTCATTAATGATTAATCTTTTTTTTTTATTAATCAATCCATCGTTTTATCCATAAAATGTCCATCAAAGCCTGAAGTGACATCAGCAAATCCTCATGTTGGAGAGCTTAACCCAGCACGGCTTAATAAACGGTTCAAATGTTCCTGTCAATTGACTAATCAATCAATCGATCAACTCATTGTTACAGCAGTAGACGAAAGTTGTGATTCTCAAACAGAAGAAACTGTTTAAAACAACTTTGTACAATTAGATTTAAGAACCAATATATTTCTTGCAGGGTCACGTACATTTAGAGCTGCAACAATCAGACGATCGACAGAAAATTTATCTGCAACTATTTTGATACATTTTTTATGAAAAAATGCCAAAAATCTGCTGTTTTCAACTTGTTATATGTGATGATTTAATGCTTTTCTTTGTCAAACATGACAGTAAACTGAATATAATTAGGTTTTGGACCATTGGTTGGACATAACAAGACAAACTGGGAAATTCTAACACATATCTTTCACTATTTTCTGACATTTTATCAACCAAAAGATTAATCAAATATAATTGTTAGCTGCAGCTTCAAATATATACGATTTGTTTGAAGAACTTGCAGCGATTGTTGAACTCCTGCAACACCAAAAAAGTGCCTTGTGCAGAAGCCTTACATTTCATTCTAACTGGCATTTTAAAAAAAAAAAAACATCTTGATGAAAGTTACAGATATCCTGAAAACTGATGCAACTGATGCCACAAGTATCCAAATTAGCAGATGACATCATCGGGGCCTTCACCAAGAATCCAGTTCAAAGCAGGAGAGAGAGAGAGAAAAGCCCTGAGTTTCCACATGTGCAGGATTTACTGCTCCAGGACATTCCAGTAGTCAGTCACAGAGAAGTTTCACATACTTTCCTCTGGTTGGATAAAAAAAAAAATAAAAAAAATTGCCTGGTATCAGCAGTGTTATGTTATGTGTGGTGCGCCCTGCCGCTTACAACATCATTGGATAATGTCGACTATTTGCATCGAGGCACTGCCTCCTTAGACAAACAACTGGCTGGTGGACGGTAGCTCGGACTGCAGCCGCTCCCGTTTTACACACACACACACACACACACACACACACGCACGCACACACACACACACACACACAACAACAACAACGCACAAAATCACCAAAAACACAAACTAGAAAACAAGTTAAAGACAGTTTTTTCCTCTTTCACTTCCCAAAAAAAAGAGATTGACTCCCAAACCCTGAACTCTCTCACACACACACATACACACACACACACACACACACACAGTCTGGGCTTGCGTCAGCGATGTCAGCCCCGGTCACACATCACCGCCGTCCTACCGCGCCGCGCTCTATGTGTGAGAGTGCCGTTGAGGCCGTTCGTATGAAACTGGGTAGACAGCTAAGATCAACAAATATGAGCGGGTGGAGCAGTGTGTGTGTAGGGAAGTCCCCGGCAACGCTGAGGTCACCCACACACACACACACACACACACACACACACACACACACACACGCAGAGTATTGTTGAATATGTGTTGAAATTCTTCACCAGGCCCTTACGAGGCGGGTGGGGTTGAGAGGAGACAGGGCGAGGACAGGGTGCAGCTCCTCCGCCGGGGGGGGGGACGGGGCTTCATAACAACCAGCAGATGAGAAGAGAAGAGGACAAACACACTCAGGACTCTGTGATGGAGTCCGTATGTAGCTTACGGCTGCAGCACTTTGTTTGTGTTTGCTAGCCTGTCTGCTAATCTCTCACTGAGCACTGACAATGTCTAGCCTATTTGGCTGCCAAAACACCAAATAAAAGTTTACATTCTCTCCCCCCAAAGGATGTTTACTTTGGCTGTAGATTGCTCAATTTTGCACAACTGAATGAGCCTGACGTTCAGCTGTACACTCTTCATGCGTCTGTGCTGCTTTTATAACTAACGGAAAAGGATTTATCATCAGACTGAGTAACAATCAGTTAACATATTATCATTATTATTATTATTATCATCATCATCATCATCAGGCTGCATTCACACTGTTTAGCCGCAGGGTGGAGCGGAGGTGTGTGGGGGGGGGGTGTGGGTGTGTTTATTTGTGCTCTACAATGTAAATGCTGTGAAACAATCAAAAAATAATGTTTTGTTGATCTGATTCACCAGCTTCTTCACTAACGTTACCAGCGCTCCCTCTCTTCATTCACTCTCTAGCTCGCTCGACCACAGCTGCTCTCTCTCTCGCGTCTTTTTTAAATGAGTCGGGAAGCCGACAGTAAAGTCTAACTTTACTTTTAACGTTATCAAGCGAAGAGAAACGTCCTCCCCTCGTCCCAGTAACATCTTTGTTCCCCCTCATGACAGAGTTTATAACTCTTATCAGTCTGATCTCCGGCTGTGATTGGTCACCGCAGCCTTCAGCCGCAGTGACGTCGGGTTGCGTTTCTCCAAAAGTCGACTCTGGCTCAACTTTCCGGCCTCAGCCGAGCCGCACCGCCCCCCATTCACATGAACGGGACGACTGCACCGCCTGATTTGGTGTGAATGCAGCCTTAGCAAGACACAATTAGAGCAGCACTCATTTCATTTGTTTGGCCAGTTGAGGGGCAGCTGAACAACCTGTAAACAAAACATCTGACATTTTATCACTTTATGAAGTTGTTGTGGCGACTGCGTTAGCAAACAGTTGCCAGCAGTCAGCGAGCAACATTAGCATCTGTTCAGAGGCGTCTCTCTAGACACCTGACAGACGTGAGGTCAGTATTCACTGACTCCAGAGGGAAATATCAGGCTCTCTGGATGTTAAAATGCTAGTTGCTAACTTTGTCTGCTGTTTGATGCTGGGATGGTTGCATGCAGCAGGTTTAGCAGAGCTTTTTTGCTGCAGTTTGAACAAGTTTGATGACCAGAACTGTTCAGTTTCAGGCTATAAAACTAAACAATAAGCAGAAAGATGTTAAAATGCTGCGTTCAGGTGATGAGATCGCTACAAGCAACAACGTCTCAGATTTCACTGTTTGATTCATTAATAATATAAAAACTGTTGATTAGTGCAGTTTTCACTGTACATTTAATACTTTGACAGTTTGGCTGCACTTCTTTAACTGATACTGTTCCTTCATATCAACATCTCATGAATTACTTGAAGTTTTTACATATATTCAGACCATCTGGTGTGAATTAATGCAACAAGCCAAACACCTAAAAATAAAATGTTGAGGTGGAAACAGTTCAGCTCTATCTGTTCAGAAATCATGAAGAAGTCCATCTGCACATTTGCAACGAAATTGATCCTCTGTATCTGACCCATCCTACACACTGGGAGCAGTGGGCACCAGTTCTTTTTATCAGTGCATCAGTCAGGAATATTAATCCTAACATACATGATGGTGGGAGGAAACCAGAACAAACACGGGGAGAACTGGGGTCGACCAGGGTTCGAACTGTGATGCAACAGAGTTAACAAAATATCTGATATTCAAATAAACAATAATAATACTGAGCCACCGCGTTGCTGTAAGTTTGTTAAAACACAGACTGACACCAGCAAACATTTCAACACACAGAGACAGCGCCAAAAAAATGTGAGTTCCCCGTCTTATGAGATGTGGAATTTCACTTATGTGCTGCGTTGTTGTTTATCATGGCGGCCGTGTGTGTGTGTGTGTGTGTGTGTGTGTGTGTGTGTGTGTGTGTGCCTACATCAGCTTCTCCAGCTACCCCACGTCTCACACTGGCATCGAGCATTAGACCTGTTTAGACTGTAGAGGAAACATAACGGTACAATTTTAATGATACAGTCACACTGTGGTCACTTCATTATCTGCATTAAGTTTATTAAAATCCAATCACTAGTTTCTGAACATACAGAGTGCATCACATCTAATCTTTATCTATTTTATTAACTACCAAGATCATCTTACTGGGGTTGTAACTCTGCTCGTCATTTTAGTCCAAGGTGACGTCTTTAAATCTCATAAAACCAAAGACATTCAGTTTACAGTGATACAACATAAAACATAAGTTGTAATCAGTATGTTGTATATGACATCGTGTCCACGTCTCTACCAAGCAGCAACCTCCGGGGCTGTAAAATGAAGCCAAAAACTGCAGTTCCTTGAACGACCACTTGAGGCTCCAAAAGCGAGTCAATCCCCATAGACCCCCATGTTAAAATGACCAACTTTACAGCAGAAATAAACATGTTTACAGTCTGGTAATTTCCTCTTTCATGACAACTGTACAGAGGGTGAATTTTTTTATAACTCACCTGTTTAAGTTTTATTAAGCCGTAAAGTTATGCATAATGAAGGACATGGCTGCTTTGAGTGACAGGTCCGCCAGCCGCTAGGTGGCTTGTTTCAGCCATTCGGCCCGCCTCTTTGCCCATTTTTGATTGGCTGGGAGTTAGGCAGCGTCACGCACTGCCAAGATGGCGACGGCCGGAGCGGCTCGCTTTGAGCTTCAAAACCGCTCTTCAGAAACCAACGAGTGACGTCACGGTAACTACGTCCATATTTATATACAGTCTATGGTCTCTACATGTCTGACACATATAGATCTCTGATATAGTCCAAACATCTCTCATCTGTCTCCATCTATCTTCTGACTTTTCCTGCTATTGTTCACAAACTGTAAGATTTCTGAGTTCTGAGGGCGGTTGGTTGATATTTCAGATTGCTGAAAAACGTCCATGAAACTATCGAGACCAAAAAAAACAGATCCAGAAACGCACAGTTACATGGATTTACTGCAGGGCTGCAACTAGTCATTATCTTCATTATTCAATGGTTTTCTTGATTAAATGATTTGTTGTTTGGTGTATAAGATGTCAGAAAAAATGGTTCAATACGTCGATCACGGTTTTCCTGAAGCCTCGTTCTGGGATATCAGATGTTTTGTTTTGTTTCGATCAGCAGTCAAACCAAAGATATTCAGTTTAAAATCTACCAAAACCAGAAAATATTCACATTCAAGAAGCTGGAAGCAGAGAATTTTGGCATTTATTCTTAAAAAATTGACTCAAAACAACTAATCAATAATCAAAATAGTTGGCGCTTAGTTTTCTGTCAGCTGACTAATTGATTAATTGACTAACAGTTGCAGCTCTGAACTACTGCCTCCCTCTGACCACAACTATGGTCTTTACTCCCCATTACTCCCAGTAACAACACAGACCATCCCCTTCCTTGCAGGCCACAGCTAAGACATTGATCTGGTGCAAAGCATCATGGGATGCCGGTAGCAAACGGGTGCTATAGACAAACAGTCATCGCCCCCCCTCTGATTTGCTGCCTGTGAGGAGGTCAAGGGGGGACGGGGGGGACGGGGGGGGTTACCTCCCTGTGTGATTGGCCCACAGGGGAGGCAAAGTGGGCTGTGACTGGCAGGTGGGAGAACATATCAGCTGGCGAAGAGGCAAAAAAAAAGGAGGCGAAGCAGGGAGGAGGAGGAGGAGGAGGAGGAGGAGGAGGTGAGCCGGGCCTCTGAGGGGATTAACACGGTCTGACAGGCTGGCCGGGACAAACACACACTCACATACAATCATACAAGCTTTGGAGGGCGGGCTGCTCTGCTGAACACACACAATACACTGCTTGTTTTAGAACAAGAGGAAAGAGAAAAGATAGATAAGAGAGAGAGAGAGAGAGAGAGACAGAGAGAGAGAGAGAGAGAGAGAGGGCAAATCACAGAGAAGGAATGTTTGACCGAGAGAGAGAGAGAGAGAGAGGGCGAGAGAGGGCGAGATTATGAACTACAGGTGCTTCCCAACTCATGTGCTCCCGCTGTGGCCCTAATGCAAATTCCAGGACTACTTCCATGACATTCCCAAATGTGCTTCTTGTCTAGTTTATTATAAGGGAGTGACCAGTAAATTCCACACACACACATATATACACAAGTTTTTGGCTTCTGCTAGATGTTTGAAACCAGCTTTAAAAAAACAACTTATTACACTCAAACACTTTCCAAATTTCCATGATATTCCCACCCAATTTCCACAGGAGGGGGAGGGGGAGGGGGGGGTGGAAATCTATCCGGTTACCTGACCTTTGTCGGGGAATTTACTGCTCAAAACTCATTTGCATTCCAGGAATTCCATGACCAGTAGGATCCCTGAAACGATGACATATTACCCTCTCAAACACCGGACTGCTTAGGGAGGCGTTTTGCATATATTGATCAGATATCAGAGACACATATAGGAAAATGAACTGCCTCCAAAGTGCAGCAAAGCTTCTGCAGGACAGACCAGGTTTAATTCAAGACTTAAAGAATTATCTGATAAATTTCACATCCTAAACAAATGCGTAAATAAAAACTGGAGTCCTGTTGTAACTTGGATGACTTCTCATTTTTAAGAGTTTTTCCAGGACTCTTATATCCGTATAAATCTGTGTTTGTGATGTAATTCAGTGGCTGTTTTGGATTAGCGTTAGTGCGTCTAAATCTTGTGTTGTTGTTTTCTCTCTCTCTCTCTTCTCTGTGTTTAAAACACAAAGTAAGCACAGTAGTCTAATGTCGGGCTTGACGCTACATGCAGAAAAATGAAAACCATCTGTAATTAGCTGTATTTTCTTGCTTCGTAACAGTCGGCTCTTAACTGCTACGGCTTCTCAACAGAAAACAAGCCTCCTTTAAGTTCACACCTGGATGCAAAAGACAAATTATTAAATGAAATCATAGGGAATTCCTCTGTTTTTAATCTACAGTAACACACTCGCCTCCTTCATATCAACACATCTCGATCAGGACGGTTTCACCCATGACCCACAAAACAGCCTCCATCACTCCTCTGGAGGCTGAAGTGGACTTCCTGGAAATAAACAGCGGTGATAAATATCCTGACTGTCCAGTGTGACCCCCCCCCCCTCCCCTCCCCTCCCCTCCATCATCCTTCTATTTAACAGGCAGCAGCCAATACGTCGAGGCCAGCTGCATCAATTACAGCGGATGCAGCCAACGATGCGGCCGGACAAAGATTAAAACACTTAGCTGGAAAAATATCATGTTGTTGATAAAAGGATTTCCGAGTGTCTTTTATATTGATTTTTTTTTATGTTACCATCAAAATCAAGCATTTTTTTAGTTTAGCAGTAAAAGCTCCGACATGCCAGGAAGGAATCCCAGAACATGAGTTCAGTTCAGATACTGTAAAAAAAAAAAAAAAAAAAGTGCAACTGATTGTCAGAATAAAGCAAATCAAAGAGTCCAGACTGAGTGAATATGACATTAGAGCTGCATTGATTGGTCCATCTGCACAAAATCATTATTCACTATTTTGAGAATCGTTTTTAGTCATTTTTTTAAGACAAAATGATCAAATTCTCTAATAAAATGTTCTCAAATGTGAGTATTTTCTGGTTTATTTAAGTCTTCTATGATAGTAAACTGTTTGGGCATTTTATAGATCAAAGAGCTAATAGATTAATCAAGACAATAACAGATAAATCAATAATGAAAACACAATCTACGTAATGCTACTTAACACCCGACCAGTGAGAAGAGAGGAGTGAATTTAATAGGAGTGAGCAGTGGTTGGCTGATGGAAACCAACTGGAAGGTTACTCATCAATCCAGTCCATCCATCTGTCTGTGTGTGTTTACTTGTTAATGTGTGTGTGTGTGTGTGTGTGTGTGTGTGTGTGTGTGTGTGTGTGTGTGTGTGTGTGTGTGTGTGTGTGTGTGAGATAAACATAACTCTGCTGGACAGGCTATAAGACATGTGGTCGTGATCTTTGCCCTGCTTCGTAATCAACTACTGTGGAGCGATTACTCTCACACACACACACACACTGTTTGGCCATGAAATGTGACATGCAACACATTTACAGCTCCTCCACCTATTTGGGGCTGATAGGTAGACGCTCGTGCAGATGTGGGACGACGCAGGTGGACACATTTATCTCAGACCTGCAGAGTGTTTGGAGGAGCAGGAGGAGGCCGGAGCTGCAGCCACGATACTGTAAAAAAAACCACCATCATGGCATCGATGATGCAAAGTTCAATTAACACTCAAGACAGCACAAGCCAAAACAAAGCAGGACTAAAAACAATTAGGCAGTTATAGCTTCAACCTGCGATTACTAATTTTTGGCCACTTGGGGAACGATGGAGCTGTGAACTAGGGATGCACGATATTATCGGTACGGCATCGGTATCGGCCAATAAAAGCTCTAAAATGAAATATCGGCATCACCGAATTCTGGCGAATTCTGCCGATTACGAGAGGCCGATATGTCACCATCTCCTCCGCCGTCTGTGCTTCCCTCGATGGACTGTTTCACCCCGACAGACCCGCTGCTTCTTCCCACTTTAACCTGAATAACAAACCGGGGCTCAGTGCTCCACATAGAGAGCCAGGGCTAACGTTAGCTGGGAGGCTAGCAGAGGCTAGCTGGCTGTGCTTCCCTCCGGTCATGCTGCGGCTAACGCTCTGCTAGCGTCCCAGTTAACGTTAGCCTCGGCTCTCCATGTGGATCCAACTGCAGCACCGAGCCCCGGTTTGTTATTCAGGTTAAAGTGGGAAGAAGCAGCGGGTCTGACGGGCAGCTGAGTGAAGTGGAGTCTGCGGAGGAAACACCGGGACCGTCAGGGTGAAATAGTCCATCGAGGTGCTGCAGTGTTCGGCTGCACAGATAGGAAACACTTTGACTGACAGGATGTACCACTCTGATGGGGGGGAAAAATCTTCTTCTTTTTGGTTTATAATGGTGGTTGGCAACCAGCGTATTGGGTGCATTAGCGCCACCTTCTGCTCCGGAGTGTGGACTAGAGATTAAATCCTACACATTAATCCTGTCTTTCTAATAAACTCAATGAAAACTCTACTGCTGCACCCACTTGGCAGGTTCATTAAAGTTTTAATGCTGAGCTCCTGAACTCCAGTCTTCCTAAAATCTTCCTTCATATATTGTCTTTCTTGATCATACTTATATGCATATATCAGCAATCAGCCACAGTGAGTTGGAAATATCGGCATATCGGATATCAGCAAAAAATCAAATATCATGCATCCCTAGTTGACATGTTGAACTTGTTAGCAAACAGTTGCTTATTTCCACATCCAGCAGACACATGCAGCAACATTCGCTGGCCACTTGGAGAATATAAATCCAGTATTCACTCTCCTTTTAGCTCTGGTTTGGTCTCCACCAGTTCCTGAAGGAAATATGTGACTCTTTAGCTGCTCCAGTATGTTCACCAGCTGGTCACTAACAGTCTGACTGGTGTTTGGGGCTGAACAGGTCGGGTGTACGGTGGGTTTTTTTAGAGCTTTGTCACTCATAAGAACATGAAAACAACAGTGACAGGGAGTGAACCAAAACAGTAAAGTTGCCGGAAAAACAAAACAATGAGCTGCAAGAAGCTAAAAGCCTTTGAAGAGCTGAGAGAAACTGCAGAGTCGGGTGATTGTTCACTGTGAGTTTGTCACTAAAAACTACACCTTTCATATGTCAGTAGTAATGTTGTTCATTTAAAAAAAAAAAATATAAAGAAAACAGGCGTTAACAATAGTGAAAAAAGTCACATTACTGCTTATGAGGTGAAACTTACACCTGCCGCTGTGTTTATCCAGGAAGTAGATAAGACTTCATACGCTTTTCCATTAACATCCTACTACGCCTTCATCCACTTCCTCACACTCATTTACTCATGTTCCCTTTAGAAAAGCGTTTAAGGGGCCGAGCTCGAGTGCTTTTCACCGATAAAACATATTTTTTTCCTGTAGCAGCGTGTTCTGATCTGCAGTCCGCACACAGCTGGATTCCTCCGACACTTATTAATACACACGATTAACGACGTCGCTTTGAACTGCAGGTGGACGACCTGTATGAAGGATATATCACCTGACTGTCCACAAACTAGAGCTGCAATGATTAGTCCATTAATCAATTAGTTGATTGACAGAAACTTAATCAGCAACTATTTTGATAATTGACTGATCTTTTAAGTCATTTTTAAGTAATAAATCGGTTGTTTAAGGTTCTCAAATGTGAAAATGTGCTGCTTTTCCTTGTTGTATTTGTAGTAAACTGAATATTTTGGGTTTAAATTGCTGATTGGATAAAACGAGACATTTGATGACATCACTCTGGGCTCCAGGAAATTCCAACTGGCATCTTTTATTGTTTTATGATGTTATATAGGCTGAACAATTAATCGATTAATCAAGGAAATAATGATTAGTTGCAGCCTGACAACAAACCATAAAACATGTAGAAGAGAAACAAAGCAGCACAAACGGACCGAACTTTGTTTTTAGTCTCAACAAAACCACATTTTTGTGGACGTTGACGTTAGCGACAGTTCGCCGTTAAACTACCACGACCAGGATACACAAACTCCTCATGCAGGCTTGTTATTTAGCCTTCAGCTGAAACATTTAACCCACCTGCTTCTCCAAGAACAAAACACTTCTGCATCATAATAAATATCCAATGTCAAACTGACTTTGACCTGTTTTAAGAATATCTTCAATCATCATCTCTGCAAATACACACACACACACACACACACACACACACACACACACACACACACACACACACACACACTCGCCTGTCAACTACCGGCTACGTGTGTGTGTGAGAGGCCTTTTTTTTTTTTTGCTGAGCTCCTGTAGTCTGTGCTCATCACAGCGACAGCGTTACCATGGTGACACAGCCAGCGGCCACATGACATGATGAGAGAGAGACAGATAGAGAGAGAGAGAGAGAGAGAGAGAGGAGGGAGGGCATGGCCGATGAGCGACCAGAGGGACAATGCAAACAGAGATAAATGCACACGGCGGTCAGCTAGTGTGTGTGTGTGTGTGTGTGTGTGTGTGTGTGTGTGTGTGTTATTGTAGCTGCGGCTGAGGCCAGCAGATCTGTAAACCAGGCCTCCTCCTCCTCCTCCTCCTCCTCCTCCTCCTCCTCCTCCTCCTCCTCCTCCGTCGTGCTGCTGCTGCCAAACATGCTTCTACTATCACCAGCTACTCTTGAAAACAGGTACACATCAGGCAGACGCTGACCTTCCAGTCAAAGTCAAAAAACCAGCCGGACGACAATCTTTTTTCCCTCCTCAGTTGTGTTGTTTCTTAGCTGCACACGATTTCTTCTCATAGAGCGTATCGATCTCATATAAAAGGCCTTTTTCATATCAGAAATGTTGATGTGTCACAGTCACACTTTCATGGCTTCCTTATATTATATCTCTTAGCGTAGGATGAGGTATATATATCTGACAACATACAGCATGTCACAAAATAAATGGGTTGATTTTGCCGTTTATACAGAGAAGGTCTGCTGTGTATCAATATTGGATTTTCTGGAGTATTTCTGGACCAGTGCGATTTGTCAGCTGTTTGATTTTTACTGGATTACTTCTTCTTCTTCTTCTGCAGAGATTCAGACGGTTTCTAAATAGATTATTCTTAAATGTTGAAATCGAAGAATCCTGCACACTGTCCATCACTTGATGTTTCAGTTCTCAGACCTTCATCCATCAGCCAAACTCTGTACAAACAGTGTATGAATAGTAGGGATGTGCAGAGAGCTCAGTATTTGTATTTGTATTTGTATTTGTTGAGGCAGTATTTGTATTCGAATAAAAGTGGAAAGAGGCTTATGACGACCTTATGAAGGAGGTCCCCACACCGGGTCTCCAACTGGAGTCTCCCAGATCAAAGATGACTGCGCTGATCACTGAGCTAAAACTTTACTAAGACAGACCTCTAACTAACATATATTTTTTAAAATATTTGTATGAAACAAATATTCGTATAAAACCCATTATTTGTGCTTTGCCGAATAATGTATTTGTATTCGGGCACACTCCTGCTGAATAATCGATAGTTAGCTGCAGCTCTAAAATAAACTCGTCTACTGTGACAGATTTTGACATTTGTTTATACCGAAGTATTTCCCCTCTTGCCCTTTGTCTTGTATTTAATTTGCATTTCTTTCTGGTTATTTTATCCATGAGGAGTTTCTCAACAGATGTTCCTGAAACTGTATACCACAACATAAAGAGAGAGACAGTCCAAAATAAAAATATCAAAAACCATCTCATGCATGCTGTTAACACTAAAAGCACATATACTGTATATATATATATATATATATATATATATATATTCATATAAAGATGGACTGTAGGAAACAAGACACCTGGGACGGGGTAAAGAGAATGATTTTTTCAAGTGAAGCCCCCATTAACAGAACTAATACTGGTTTAAAGATGGTAGTATACAAGCAATAAACCAAATATGATCCATAAATACACACACAAACAGTACATGAACAATAGTACTGGTGCCACTGGTGAAAAGAGTCGTTCTGGAGTCCTGAGATCTGGAAATAGGAGGTGAAATAAAAGAAAATCTGAACACACACATATTTCTGAAACAACACAGTCATTCCACCGAGACCACAGGAAACCCACTATCTCCACCAACACACACTTCCTGCCAACTTCCTGCTTCCTGTGCAGGAGGGGAGGGAAAAAAAGGAGGGAGTTGACCACTGAGCATGTTAGCAAGTCTGCTAACATGCTTGCATTCACATGCCATGGGAAAGAAGGTAGCTACGAGGCTTCCTGCTAGTAAAATACCTTTCACCTCACATTCAGGTTGGTTTACGGTTCAGTATATCACGACTGGAGTGAAAACAAATCAACCCGAGTGCACAGGAAACATGTAGCATTGTTGTATGAAGACTTCTATCATCCTACTGTTGCTTTCTCCATATGGAGCGAAGGCAGATATAGGAAACTGCAGCGCTGCTGAGCAGTGTTTTTTTAATTAAGCAGCAGGGAAACAGTTGACCAGATGCGTGGCCACTCTCGCCATAATCCTGCATGTTACCCTTTAACCTCCCTGTGAGTGTTACACTCCTGTTTCTCTGTATTCCCACTTCCACCCACCGCAGTAAGGACATCGACACACCGTCGTCCTTTATAGCAACGCAACCACAATCTGCAGGTATTGTCCATTAAACTGAGGGCAAAGGTGAACGCACCCGTTCATGCTGGTTATACAAGCTTTCACACTACACCCTCACATGTGACTCATATCACACCATCATGCAGTTACGAGCGTGTGTGGCTTTCACTGTTATTGCTACATCATCTGCACATTTCACAGAGTCATATTAAAAAAAGGTATTTAAGACCAGGTTAAAGCTAGATAAACATTTACGATGGACAGAAAAATCAGACCAATGTAGCAAAAAAAAAGACAAAACCAGTTAAAACCAGTCTGTGTCTGACCAATCGTCTGCCGTGTGGGTGTTGATTGACAGCTGTGATTGACAGTTGGCTCATCTGCTGCTCTCCTCGGCTCCGGGGCTCACGCTGAGTCGGACTGTCGTCGCGATATATCACACAAGTTTAATGTGACCTGATTACCATACCTGTCCTGTTAGCACAGTTTAGCTAAAGTCAACCATTAGATGAGACTCTTAAGACACCTCGTTACCTCCATCTTTATATACAAATGACTAAAGTTGTGAGTCTAAATGAGCAACACAAGGAAGCTCAGTTTATCTCAGCAGATTTGATAAAGAGAACATATCTGTCATCCTGTACTAACCCTGTTCTGTTCTCAAAGAGGCGACTAGATGCACGTGAGTCACACTGACTGTTGTCAACTACAAGTGAAAGTATGTAACATGATATTATATATGTTTTAAATCAGCTCTGAACTAAAGAACTAGGAATAAAAAGTCTATTTAAGGCATTAAAAGTCTTTTTAATGCTCCTGCAGACACATTATAGGATCCTCAACATCAGTAACCTACAGGCTGACATGTAATGAAGCCACAGTGTGAATGTTAGCAAAGTATAAAAGCATTACCTTCTCAGGCTATTTATCATCAAGTTTAAACAAATAAACTGCAGCTGATAACATTCAGCGGCCAGTATGGAGCAGAGTTGATCTACTGGTGCAGGAGGTTTCGTTCTGACGGAGCCTTTCTTTAGGTTGTCAGAAAGCTTTAAAACTATCTTAACTACACAAGAAAAGGAAAAGTCCAACAGATTTACATGATTCAGCTTCACTCACACTTATATTCAAGATGTCACCTCGTCATCTAACTAAAAACGTCAAACTGCCCCTGCCAAGGAAAATGTCAACATTATAAATAGCTCAGTCTGATTCACTACAATGTTACTCATGTAATTGACAGCTTTAATGGTCCTACGTGCTAATTACAAGGCTTTCACAGTCACTTCCTTAACGTCTAATCGTGTTTGCTGGATACAAACCGCCTGAGTGCACGACGACTGAACACTGAAAGTACATCTGTAAGGTGATATACTGTCTATCATTTATCTCACACTGTATGCAAGGTCTGCTCGTCCTGTACAATGTGTGTCAGTATGTACTCAGTGTCCAGAATTCACTTTTTGACTCTCCTACCAAGGGTAGATTAAAAAAAATCCACAGAATACCTGAATAATAAATCACCTTTTTGTGTTACATGTGCTGAATCCTTGTAAATGTTGCAGCTAGCAGCAGACCGGCTGCAAGTGACGGTTTAGAGCTGCGATGGCGCTCATACAGTTTCACCACAGAGTTAAGATGTATCTAACAACATGTAAAGCATGTCTATACTGTATACAGACAACATGAGCAATTTCCTCTTGAGCCATCATGCCAGATATTTTATTACATGACTGTTTCGGTGCGGCGGATAACTCAACAAACAGTAAATCTGCCTGCATTTGGAGCTCGGCGGGTGTTAATTTCAGCCCCTGTGTGTACCGTTAATGTTTTAAATATGTGCTTTAAACATGTTGCATTGGTTTGTTTAGCCTCACACTGCTGGTGTACCAGAGTTTAGAACTCACATGTTGGGATTTGGTATCAAAAACCAGTTTGTAAATTCTTTGAAAAGACTTGCTTCTCCGTTCTGTGCATCTGTTCCTGAAACTTCACTTTGGATATAAGCTGTTCTTCTGTCTACATCATCTTGACAGCAGCTTTTCCCCCTTATGCGCAGCTTTCCGAGCAACTGCTGGATATCAGTTGTCACTGTATACTGGTCTCATCTGGAGGAATGAATGAACCCTGAGGCTGAACGCACAAGTGTTAAAAACACTGAAGGCAACTAGGACGATCCATCGCCAGTCTCTGTGACCCACATACACGGAAACCCCGGCATTATTACACGTTACTGAACCTCTGTCTGATAGTCTTTCCAATAATAATTATTAAAATGTTCAGCTATAATTGGACAGTGTGAACCAAGACGAGTTCAATACAAAAATGAATGCAAAGTAAACTTTCCCACGTTATTTCTATCCAAATAAAACAAGCTCTGGGTGCGATTGCGTCTGAATTCCAGTGCATCTATTGTGCTGCACCTTTCAAGCTCAAGTGTTTGTTGAATTTTGCAAAAAAAAAAACGGGGCCCCACATCTCTGCCCACTGTGACACAAGTACCTGTTAATGTCGTAACGAGCCCCCCCCCCAACCGTAAGTCCTGCGGCAGGAACTTCTTCGGTTTGGGGTTGCAAGATTAAAAAGTTTGAGAACCTTTGCTCCAGACTAATCAGCCATCCACGGCTAATCTAATCACACGAATGATCTCACCATTCTCAGCGGTGGTTTGGTCTTGAAAATTCAGAAACCAAACATTTCCATCGATCAGATCTGCTGCTTTTTGTGCCAAATCATTTAAAAACAAACAAAAATCATACTGTAAAGTTTAATTTCAAACGCTAGAATATTTATTTCATGCAAGGCTCCTCTCAGGAGCAGTCTAGACAATGTGAAGGGCACTTGTGCAGCAGCTCGGGGGGCTCCTACCAGCTGACATATGGGGAGGGTGCGGCGTGGCAGCAAGGAAGGAAGGCCACGCATCTGCTTACATTTAATCACGCTCTGGACGAAGGTCTGAGCAGTCTTCAGCGACTACGTCGAAGCCGTACACTCCTTGTCCGGTGAGAGAATTACAGCCTACAGAACTTATGGAATGGGTTAATCATTCCTCACAGAATGGAGAGGGTGTGTGTGTGTGTGTGTGTGTGTGTGTGTGTGTGTGCAGTACACAACAGTGGCCAACAACGGCTGGCCAGCTTCAATCCTGGTAAATTAATCGGCTCAAGGAGGAGAAGAGGGAACCCTGTGGCCCCCCTACAACCTTATCCGAGGAGAGGTGGGGGGGGAGCGGGGGTGGGCTGCCCGCCTAAACACACCGCAGCTGACACAATCACACTCATAGCTATAAATCAAAACTACTTAACCGTGAGATGCGCAGCTAAGGAGTTAAGGTTTGATGGATATTGACTTAACTTGTTAGGGAGTCTAGAAACATCACTGAGCTCTGGCTGTTCTCTAGTTTCTTATCCTGTTAGTAAACAACCACAACCTAAAGTCCAGACGGGGGCGATTTAATTACAGCACTGCTGCTCAATATGTTCTAAGGTCAAATTATTGCTGGTCAAACAAGCAAGCCAGTCAGTGTAAGGACAATGCAGGACGGTCAGACATGGTCAGTGCTGTGTGTATATATTGCATTGACAGGAGATATAAATGTGTATATATTGTGTGTTATGGCCTGTAGAGTCCAGCAGCATCCGTGACTCTACCTGTTATAAGCATTTACACTCAGCTAGTTGCTAATACTTTAAGCTTTTGTCTATTTGCCCTGCGTATCAAACAACCTCGCCGTGATACTGGGTTTGTCAGCCATTGCAGGCGCTGCTGCAAGCTCCACACGACCAACACACACACACACACACACACACACACACACACATACACACACATACACAAACACACACACCGGCATAGCTGGAGATATTACACACTATTTCTCATTTAAATAGCATATCGTAATCATATATACGGCTACGCCAGTTTGTCTGTTTCTTCTATTTAACACAATGGCAGGTTTGCTCTACAGGTAATGTGGTCGCTAACTAGCTAGCCAGACCCGATCCGTGCCGTTCCGTGCTGTACTGGGAAGAGACAACAACACGCCAAACCCCATTCAAAATACTGGCCGTTCAGTGACGCGCTGCTTATCGCATATATACAGATTTCCGAGGTTATACACGAAGATGTTTCATGAAATCACAGCTATTTATATCTAACTCGGCGTATTTATTATTCGCACAGCAACAACTGCTTTAATAAATTGCCAACTTTGAGAAATATTCATCTCATTCCCAGATACACAGTTGTGGGCGGTAGCTAGCAGCTAGCTACGTTGATGGAAATGTGTCTAAAAAGAAGAGATTTTTACTCAAACGCGGTGCTGATCTGTGGAAAAATAATTAATTTGACCGGTTACTCGCCATGAAAGCCCGAAATTTACTATAATATTAAAGGCCTCCTGTGGTATAATGTGTGTATATTACGACATAGTAAATAGCCATTTTTTTCAACGGGGTTTGGCATTCATTATCTCCAGGCACGTACGGGGGACTTTTACCACCGAGTAAACCGACTAAACCACGCTGCCCGCAGCAGCACTGCTCGGCTCTCAGCGTTTTCAAGCCGAGTGTCAGCCAGCGGGAGCCCGCAGAGGGCCTGCGGGTCCGCGGCCTCTCCTGCCACTCCGGGCCGGTCGCCTACCTCTGTGGGCCGGCTGATTTCGAACAGGTCGAGCCGGTTGGCGTTCCAGTGGTTGATGATGTCGGCCAGTTTCCTCCTCTCCTCCTCCCTGCTCCCCGACATGGTGGACAGTGTCTCTGGCCCTCTGCGTCCGGCGGTTACTGTTGAATAAAACTTCCCGGTAACGTTAGTCCACAGCAAGGAGAAACCCCGGGGTTCAGGTCTGCCGTTATTATCACCGGTACTTTGTGTGTGTCTGTCTCTCTCTCTCTCTCTGCTCACCGACCGACCTGCTGTCTGATCTGTTTCTGACTCGCGTGCCCGCCCGGTGCGCCGTGCCTCTGCGCGCTCCCGATGCATGACCAGTGCACGTGCACCACCGTTAACCGTTTCAGGTCCAATAAACCTGATTAATGACGCTGCTTTACTGGATGTAATCAATTACAATCAGTTAAAATAAGTACCTAAAGATCCCCTCCAGACATGTTGTATGATGTATATAAAATACTCTACTTTTAATAATGATTTGTGTCAAATTTGTTTTTTCCATAGTATAGTTAAAATCCTTAAAATTACCTCTTCTCCTTCCAGAATCTATAAATATGCTTGTATGTTTCATTTCAGAAGTTTCCCTGTTGGACACAAGATGTCTCCTATTTCACTGTAAAGTTCATTCTCAGTGTTTGTTCACTGGAGGCTTCAAGTTTCCGCACATCACACTCGTGTAAGTTCAATATTGGACCAGGACTGGCTTCCAAACTATTTGTGATGTCACAAATCCTGCTCTTAGACCGACCCCTTAAACTCAGATGTTCAATGAGCTCAGAGAAACTTTCCTCCGTCAGCAGATGAAAGTGAAAACGAGAAGAAAAGAAGAAAAACATTTAATCCTCCTCCGGTCAAAAATATGTTTTTCTCAAACTTTCTCTGTGGGCTTACGAGCATAATTTGTGACATCAAATAGTTTGGAAGGCAATCGTGGTCGTGTGTAGTAATAAAACAAATCAATAAATACTGTACAGCCTTAAATATTTAAACACTCTTGATGCTACTTAACTTATCCATGAGCAGACAGGACAGAATGACTTGGGGATGACACCGCATGAATAAACTGCATATTTACAGTATGCAGCTTATACAAGTGTGCAAACACTGAACATGGACATCTGGTGTCCAGCAGTTAAACTTTGCATATTCATAGAATCTGTCATTTTCAATGAGGGAGAAGGAGTAGATGTAATTTTAAGGATTTTAACAAGATAATTTAACATTTTTTGTCAAAGTAGAGTAGTTTATATAGATCTTAAACCATGTCTGGAGGGGATCTTTGAGGATTTAAGACAAAAGTGTGTGTGATGTGATGCCGTCTTTGGGCTTCTTCAGGATTCAACATATAAGGTTTTTAGAACTTTATGTACAACATGCATAGATATTTATTTATCCCTGAGAGAGTTGCAATCTGTTAATTTCTCAAACAGTGGGAGTTTCTGTTGTCATATTGTCTCCTGATTCAGTCTTAGCCAGCAGGTGTTGAATGCCACACAGCACTGCCAAGTCCAACACACACACACACACACACACACACACACACACACACACACACACACACACACATACTTCACTGTATTTCACACAGTGTAGTGGCCGTTGACAGAGGTATCCTGACTGGTTTATGAACTCAGAAACACTGACATCATCTCCTACTCCAGCACGGCAGGATCATTTGTGTTTTTATACGTTATCATTGATTCCCATCTCACCGCCTCCTCTCGCTGTGTTTCCCTCTCTTACACTGAAAAACCAACATCTTAACAAGTCCTTTAGATGATCACTGAGTCCTCAAATCTTCTTTTGACTGTTAGACTTTTTGTTTATCTGTTCTCATCATAAATCGCTGTTCAAGACATGTACGTACGAGCAGGATGTGGTGACATCACGTCCACGTGGACACCTGAAGCCGTCAGTGCACATACATATTTGTATTTTCATAGATTCAGGATTTTTCGTTGAGGGAGGAGAAGGAGGAGATGTGATATCAAGATTTTTTTAACTTGGAAATTAACTTTTTTTTCACATCAGACACAATTTATTATTCAAAGACGAGTATTTTCCCGCGTTTGAGCACGTCTGGAGGTACAGTATGTCTCATTATAGGGTATGATTAACATGTTCAGGTTCTTCTAATCCAAAGAAACTTAACTAAATTTGTTTTGAATCATTAGAGTGCAGCTTTTTATGACACGTATGCTTAATTTGAGTTTGTGTTGAGTTCATGACACACATTTAAGGAATATTTGTACTAAAAACATGTGGAAGAGGCTGAATTTTTCTCTTTTTTAATAAAGCTGACCTTTTAAGACTTACATGAGTACAAACGCATGTACTCACATCCTATATATAAACAGGATTGATGATCTATTGTCAGAAGTTCTGCTTAACTAATTACGTAATAATCAGCAAAGGCTTTTCCTTTATGTGTGTGTGTGTGTGTGTGTGTGTGTGTGTGTGTGTGTGTGTAGGGGGATTATATGTGGTGCAGAGTGCTTCATCTATGTAAACACAATCTCTTTATTAACACACAAACGTCGGTGACTCTGAAAAAGGTCACCAAATATCAGGCAGATACATCTGAAATGTCAGGAATACGGCGGTGATCACATCTACAAAAATAGCCGTGTGATACAGCGGCGTTGTTAGTCATGTCGGCTTCCCACCACCTCCTCCTCTTCCTCCTCCTCCTCCTCCTCCTCCTCCTCCTCCTCTTCCAGACAGGCCAAAGAACAGTAGCCTGGATTCTTATAAACACATTAGTCACTGCAACTAAATTTGTGGGTGTTGGTTTATAATAGATGAGCGCTGCGCTGACATCATGTGTGAGTAATGAACAAAAAAAAAAAAGACTTTTATCAGAGCAGTTGATCCAACTGTACAGAATAGATTAAAAAAAAAAACAGTAAACAACAATAAATTCACCTTAAAATTCATAAAATATCAGATTTTTGCTACAGAATTTAATTTCTTCAAACAAAAACTGAGGAATAACTATATAACTGTATATAAAGTAGCTAAAACTCAACCAGCTACAACAGAGAAAAATACACATTGTTGCATCAGTACTTATTTATTTATTTTTTACTACTTTTAATACATTTTACTGTAATTTATACATTGTTGTATTGATGCTTTTACTGAGAGGATGTGAGTATTTCTGCTGCTGAGAGGACATGTGAGTCGTTGCTGAACTGGTTTGACATCAATAGCAGAAGTGAGAAACCACAACAGGAAACCAACTTCACCAGATAGCCCCGCCACTTCCTGTATCTGTGATGTTATCATCAGTCACCACACACACACACACACACACACACACACACACACGCACACCAAAGACTGGCATATAAAAGTTGCAGTGATTGTCATGATTCTTCACTGACTAAAAAGCAAACCAGTATTGCTGCTGCCAGTACTTCCAGTTCAGACATTGTTCTGTGCCAGTCTGGTAGCTGGTATCACGTTCTGATAAACAGCCAATGAGATCATCTGCTTTCATCTCTTCCTCTTTGCGTTTCACACACTCAGAGATAAGTGTGTCTACGCTATCAATTATTTTGTCTTTTTCTCTGAACATAATAAGCCTCTCTTATCTGTTAGTTTTTTTACATTAACAATGATAACATCTGTAAATGCAATGAGTGTTATTTCTTATCTTACTTACAGTAACAGATTACTAAACTGTTTCTGGTTGTTTCTGGATGCAAACAATGTGTAAAGACACAACATTAAGAGTCGGTTGATAACGGAGCGCCTACAGAAGGCGGTTCAGCACACTTAGCGCGTAATCACAAAGATATTGTATGTTTTAATACAAGCAAACCTATGTGGAACAAAGCAGAGCCGTGTGAGAAGAGGAAGTGGAGCCGTAGAGTGAACACATCAAAGCAAGGAAGCAGCAAGGTGAGCCAAAAACAGTCTGATAGGTGGAGAACATGTAGAGAGGAAAATTATTCATTGGAAAGAACTTTACAACTTCTAATAGACTGTCATTACAACCAAAATTAATTAAACGATTTGTAGTGTATTGCTGGTTTTCTCTCAACCCAACCAGTCAAAGCAGATGGCGTCCACCTAGAACCTGGTTCTGATGAGGTTTCTTCCCGTTAAAGGGGAGTTTTTCCTTGCTGCTGACGCCAAGTGCTGCTAATGGAGGAATCTCTGTAAAATTAAAAGTACAGTCTAGGCCTGCTCTATGTGAAAAGTGCCCTGAGATGACTTCTGCTGTGATTTAGTGCTAAATAAATAAAACTTGACTTGACAGAGTTGAATAAAACAGTGATTTCAGAGTATTCCCCTGCATGCATTTCAACATAAAATGAACTACCATTCACCTCCAACTTCTGGAGCGACTTCTGGACGCTCGGGAGGCTCCGTACAAACAAACAGCAGCATCTAAAAATAATATTTAAAAATGTTCCACAGTAAAATGTCTTTCAATAAACACGGTCTTGGCAACCATATGAACAACATTTCCTCATCATATTGATTGAAAACACACTGTAGTCTAGACGGCATTACATTTCTGAGAAAATGTATTTTCTGTTCCACATTATGAGGATAATGTAGCAGACAGAGTCGACTCTGGTTATTCATGTTGCCATTTTTCAGTTCAGCTTTCTTTGGCAGTTCCACTTATCAGTTCTGTTCACACCACAGATGAAACTCCATGCACCTCTATTGTTTTAGCAAAATTGCTTTTGTAATTTGTTACCTAGTTTCATCGTCTAAAGGTTGTTATAGCAGCAGATTAACGCTCCAAATCACATGTTTAACAATCATAGAGGTCATGTATGTAATTTTCAGGTGTCCACATTCTTTATATGGGTGTGTAAATGATAAAATCCTTTAAACAATGTTACTGTACCTTTAGTTTTGATTGAATTTGTATGATCAATTATGAGAAAATAATTTGTACCTTCACGTTGGATGAAAAGCAACGTTGAGCCAATTATGTGTCTTCTACGGTACAAAAATGTCGTTTTTCTGTATCTCTTCCTCCATTTGTGAATGCGGAGTGTGAGATTGTGATTGTCTGCTGCTTCTTCAATCTTTCATGTATTTCTAAAATGAGACCTGCCGTTGTGATGTTATTTATGTCATTGGGCTGAGTGGAGGGAGACTTGACCTCTCACCTTTTCTATTTCATCATGTGCTCGAGAGCAGGAGGGCTGCTCAGTCTGAGGCCACGCCCCTTAAACTCATCATCATCATGTGTGTGCGCACCCAAATTTATTGCCGTCACGGTGACCTTTTAAATCATCAAATCTATACTCTGCTGTGGAGCCGATATTAAAGATACTGTTCGTTAAAGGGAAGGAGAGGGAGAGAGACCTGAGACGAGGCTGGAGGAGAAGCACATGAAGTAGGCGTGACATAAAAATGGATCAAGATGGGAAAAAAAAGCAAAGCAGAAATATAAAAGTCTTCTTCAGAGAAGGATGATGAAAAGATAGAAACTTTGCTTGTGATGATCGAGTATATTCTTTGACCTGCAGCTGGAGGTCAACACCTGCTCTCTGTCATGATTCACCAACCGTTAATCTCAAACACAAAAGCACAGATTATTCTCCCAATTATAGACTGAAATCTCACTTTATCAGACCTTCCCTTTAACTACCGTAGCAACCCGAACATAATCCTTATCCTGCTCATTTCTAAAGGAAGTGAGAGTATCTTAGAGAAAAAAAAAGATTTAAGTAAAGTCAGCCGAGATTATCATCAGGAGACCGAGAGCGAAGGTAAAACGTCAAAACTTTGGCATCAGAAGTGCTCAGAAGGTTACTGCACAGGGAGAAATAAGGTTCTGACTAGAATGAAAAATCAGCTTTTCCTCTCTGAGACACCTGTGAAATACTAAACTAGCCAGGAGGGATGAAATAAACCACACTGGGGAGAGTTATAAATGTGTCAGATGGTTGCACAGTCATTTGCAAACAGTTGCCTGGTTCATATTTTCTCTCTTAATTCTTGTGGTGACCATGCAGATAGTTTACACCAACACAGTGGAGTTAAAGAGGACAGATCATACATTTATATTCTGGGGCTCTACTGGAATATATTTGCATGATTTGCAGGTAAAACCTCCTTATTTATCTTCTACTGGTCCTTTATGCAGCCCCTCAGTTCAGCCTCTGTCTGAAACAGGCCGTTTTAGCTCCTGTCTCTTTAAGGCCCCGCCTCCTGATGCTCTGCCCTGATTGGTCAGACAAACAGCAGCATTTACAAATAACATTTAAAAATGTTCCACAGCAAAATGTCCTTCAATAAACATGGTCTTGGTGTCTCTGGCAACCATATGAACAACATTTCCTCATCATATTGATTGAAATTACGCTGTAGTCGAGGCGGCATTACATTGTGTTCCACATTAGCGCTAAATGAAGATAATGTAGCCGACAGGGTCGACTCTGGTTATTGTTGCCATGTTACAGTTCAGCTTTCTTTGGCAGAGGTTAGTTCCACTTACCAGTGCTGTTCACACCGCAGATTAAACTCCATGCACCTCTATTGTTTTAGCAAATTGTTTTTGTAGTTTGCTACCTAGTTTCATCGTCCAAAAGGTCGGTATGATTTTCATTGTTTGGTTACTCTCTTCCTGATTGCTGTGACACATTTTAGTGATTCAACCGACAGGCACTTCATCAGAACTATTGTTTATGTTTGGCATCTTTACAAAGAAAAATCCTTCACTGCTCTTTTTGTGTGCGCAGTTCTTTGTTTTTGTTGTATAAAAACATGCTAATGGTTACTAGCATGAGAAATGACAGACGCCATGGCAGAACAGGAAGATTGTACATGATGATTAATGATAAATTTTAACGTAAAACTTACTGTAGTAATATGAGGATGTCTCTGCTCAGCTTTGTTGTAAAATGACATATTTACAACAAAGTTTAAAGTACTTTTTAACCACAAATTAATAAAAAGAACAAAACATGAAATAGATAACGGAATATAAACTAGAATCACCAAAACACTTGATGAGATGTCAATTTGTTTACATGTTAAGTTTGATTTGATTTTTAGATTTTTATTTGTTTAAAAAATATGCAAAAGTACAGATTGATACACACATATCAGGACACTCAGTGCATAACTTTAATCCATTAGAAAAGGAGAATAAATATTAAAAGGACGAGAAATGACTGAACCTAGTTTGACTGAACTTTTTTGACATTATGCAACTGTACAAACAAGCTATGAATACTTGATAGAGACTAAGTTTGTCAGGTTTCAAACAAAAGAAGTGTGTAAAAGTATGTAAAGCACAGGAAATATGAGACATATGAGAGCAGCCTCCCTCTTAAACATTTGTCTTTCTGCTCGGTGCGTCTCAGGTAAGAATGTGAGATCTTCTTACATCTTAAGAAACAAAGACATGCGAGCAGACAAGGCAGCTGAAAACGTCTCTCTCTCTCTCTCTCTCTGTGCACGGCGGTATGATTCAGTGTGTTATCTATCAACACACCTTTCTATTTTCCTGTTCTCCTCTCACCATCTGTTGCTCATATTCCAAGAGAAACATTTTATTTCTCTCACACGGTGCAACAGGAAACATCTGCTGTGGTGTGAAATGTGGCCGTACAGGAAACACAGAAAGTTGAGACTGAGATTGTGTATGGATTTTTTTAAAAGGTGTGAACAAATGACTGCGAGCTCTTATAACAGAGACAACACAGTATGTTAAAATTACACCAGCGTATGTAAACTGTTCATTTATACAACATGCGTCACGTTGACAGAAACCGCTGTCAGGCTGAGCACCGATTGGATGTTTTATTCATGACATTCATCATACTGAGACGAGTTACGTGTGTTTCTAAATGATGAAGCCTTACATGTGAGATCAATGCAAAGATAGGAATGGCTATCAGACACATATAAAAGATAATTAATAAGCTAATTATTAAGTGTTGTCATAACAAACTGGATTGAAATGACAGAGATTTACTGTGAGATATAATATTTTTCTGCTGTAAAAACATCATGTTAAGTCATTATATCGAACATGCAGGCAAAAAACTGCCTACAGCAACACTATCATTTAATTGCAGTTATGTTTCTGTCCACTTGACTAATATTTACTCTCTTTTTTTAGCTCTTTGTTGTCTCTGCCAGCCGCAAATATCTCCTCAGCTGAGCTAAAAGCAGCTAGTTGCTAACTTTGTTGTTTGCTGTTTAGTTTCAGGTCAGGTAGCGTCGCTTTATCAGAGATCTTTTCACTGAAAACAGCTAATGAGAACCAAAACAATGGGCCTGAGGGAAACTGCAGAGTCAAGTGATTCTTTTCTCTGGATAATTGTGTTTGTCACGAGCTCACACCCTTTCACATTACACACTGTGATTTGATCCATTGTTAATACAAAGATAAGCATTAGCACGGCTGTAAAGACCTGGAAAATGAAATTTAATAGACTTTATGTTTCACTTAGAGTTGAGGAATAACATTTTATTGCTTGTTTTTATTCACTAAGACATAAATCTCTGCACAATCTAATCCAGGTGTGTCAAGATGAAGGAAATGACTGAAAAGGTCATATATATGTTGTGCATGTTGCACCAACCAATCAAATGTTAATTCACTTACAAATTATACCAATGTTGAAATACAATATAAAACTATACAGTGAAAAACAAGCAAAAGAAACAATATTAAGATAAAATCTCTCATCTACTGTACACAGCGATCTTCTGTCTTTCTTCTGACTCAGCGTTTCTGCTCCGTCGACACCGAAAACAAATCAATAAATGAACAACAAAACGCAACATCGACACAAACAAACAGGCCGACCGGCTTCCACACACAGACTAACATCATATATATTCCACAGGCTGCAACATACACGCGTTCACACAAAACACTCTGACATCCCATAATTCCAGAGTGACAGAGTGACTGCACTATTCTGTTGGTCTAACTGAGAAACTTTACTGTATCTTATCTGTTCTCTAATGCGTCGCTATATATAGAGTTCAGCTCATATTCATATCAAAGAGTATAATGTCGTCCAGTCTGTCTGATGGAGGTCAGAGTTCATTTTAATGGATTATTGGTATTTATTGGGATCATATACAGTGTTAATTTACTGCACCAGAGTTAGTTTATAGCTCATTTTCATCTGCAGTCCCTGATAATGTTTATTATGTAAACTTGTCAAATTAAAAGCAGAATTATTTGCGTTCATGTGAAGACCAAGAGATGAAATGTAGAGTCAGAGGTTACAGAGCTGACTGGTTTTTAACAGACTTTTTAATGTGGTTTTTAAACTTACTGATGGAACTGCATATCATCAGGTAGGACGTCCACTGAGTTGAGGCTTTCACAGAGAAAGCTGACTGACCAGATGCAGTGTGATGAAATGCTACGATCTGGTTGGAGGATATTCTGGAGGATCTAATAGAACTTACTGAGCGAGTGAACACATAGTGGAGGAGGACAAACCATTTAAAATGTTATAAACTAGGCACAAATTTGAAAATAATATAAAATTCTCCAAGTAGTGATTGAAATGTATGCATGAGTTTGTTGTTTTTTTTGTCAGGTGGAATTGGACAAATGTATTAATCCAGTGTTTCTTTGTTATGTGGTGTCTTGTTCTATTCTTAATTTAATGTTAATGATGTCATTCTTGTTTGATACTGAACAGGCTCCTCTCAGTGTGGCTCAATACAGACGTCAGATATACTGAAGAGTCACAAACAGGAAAGTCAACAAAATCATCCATGAAACTGTGTATCAAGTGTAACTAAGTACATTCACTCAAGTTCTGTACTTAAATACAGTTTAGAGGTACTTGTACTTTACTTGAGTATTTCCATGTGATGCTACTTTCTACATTTCAGAGGGAAATATTGTACTTTCTACTCCACTACATTTATTTGACAGCTTTAGTTACTTTTCAGATGAAGATTTGACACAATGGATAATATAACAAGCTTTTAAAATACAACACATTGTTAAAGATGAAACCAGTGGTTTCCAACCTTTTTGGCTTTTGACGTCTTACAAAAAGCAGTGTGTAGTCGGGGTCACATTTCACATGTCTATGAGTTGTTAACAGCTCCACCAAATAGTGATTTTTCCCTCTAAACTTCTCTGTACATAACTGTATATAAAGTAGTGTAAACTAGCTCCACCTCCAGCAGCTACAACAGTAACATGCTGCTCTAACACTGATGCTTCACTATTAATAATCTAATGATGTCATATATAATAATATATCAGTCAGAGGGACCAAACCACTACTTTTACTGCAATACTTTAACTACATCAAGCTCATAATACTTATGTACTTTTACTGCAATACTTTAACTACATCAAGCTCATAATACTTATGTACTTTTACTGCAATACTTTAACTACATCAAGCTCATAATACTTATGTACTTTTACTGCAATACTTTAACTACATCAAGCTCATAATACTTATGTACTTTTACTGTAGGAGGATTTTTCACACAGGACTTTTACTTGTAATGGAGTATTTTTACATCGCTGTGTTGGTACTTTTACTGCAGTAAAGGATCTGAATACTTCTTCCACCTCTCTGTGTATCCAACATTGGATGAATTTATAGCCACCTCATGAATACTTTTACATAAACATCCAGTTTAGGAAAGGTGGTATATACTCTGGAAGCTACAATGAGCCAAACGAGACAAAGAAACTCAAACACTGTGTAAAGAAAATCCAAAGAAAAAGTCCTCACAACGCAGAGGACACACATGGACAACACACTGTATGTAGTAGAGACTCATACTGTACCTGTTCAGTCATTCATATTATGACATGCATGGATAGTAGCTGTACTGTATGTGTACGGATGTGCTTCAGGCGCTTTGCAGCATCTGTTGATCTGTCCTGTTGACTGAACATCTATTAGTCATGAAAAACAGACAACAGCTGACATGGATTCACCTTGTTAGCGTTTCTCTTTGCAATATTATAATTATATTCACACTAGTGCTGCTAATACATACAGAGTGTGTTACTGCCAGGATACTGTATGTGTTGGTTCTATTATCAGTTTTTATGTGTTCACAGTATTTTCAACTGGCCCAGTTTCCACAAGTTTCATCCCCTGTTATATAATACAATCAGTTGTGCTTCTTCTCCATTATTAGGACACTACAGCCTGACTACCACTGTATGGACTCTGTTTTCTCTGCTTTCCCTCCTTTTCTGACTGAACCTGTGCAGTCAGGTGCAGCCTGGTCCTAAAAACACACACTGGATTTGAAACAACTGACCAAACTGTAGTAACACTTTGTTATATTCCCCACATATGAATATGAGACTGTTAGAGTGTATTGATGATGTGTTATCCTCATGCTAATCAGTTCATATATGGGCATATAAAGGCTGAGGAGCTGCACTTCGAGGCCTTTTGGCCACTTTTTGTTGCCAGTTTTTGCCCAAAGTGTTTGTGTAGTTGCAGTTATTTGTCAGGATTTATTCCACAGCCCTGCTGGATGTTGTTTCCAGGTCAAATTCCTGCCTTAAGTCCTTGTCATGATGTTCAGTAGGGGAGAGTTTCTCTTTTCTCCTGTTTTTTTAGCATTGATAGAGTTAGTGTAACCTTTTCTTTTAGGGTAGTTTATCTAGTATTGTGTGTTTTTTCTATTTAAAGCAGGTTGGTTTGTTATTTTGTCAAATCTAAACAAACTGACTCCTCATATTAAGCTAGTTTTATGTTACTCCTCTTATAGATCTCAGGGTTGTAACACACTTCCAGCTACAATGTTTTAAAAGATGTTGAGACAAATGAGACATATATTCTTTAAGATGAACTTTAAAAAAAAAAAAATTGAGCCCCATCACATATTTTTATTCAAAAACTATGAAACTAATTAAGTGAAACAACTTTTTAACTAAACATTAGATGGAACATCTAATCTAAATGTCCCAGAACTATTAGTTTCTGCAAATCCGAGTTACACGCAAATATCTTAAAGTGTACTGTAAGCTATATACTATATATCTATTATAAACTCTTTAAATATTCTCACATCTTCCATTCTCTTTCTTTCCTTTATTCCATGTGTTTCAGTCCTTCTGCTCATCCATGTAATCTTGAATTAAATCATTCTGTAATGTGAAGATGAATTTCCACCTTATTGCTGCCTGGCGTGTTATTTTCTGTCTGAATCTGAAGGAAAGGTCAGCAGGATTATAACTTGACAACATACGGTATATTTACAGTATTGTACTGTGGATCAGGCTCAGTGTAACGGTGCAGTGTAACAAACAGATCCATCAGCTTCCACGCTGTCAAACAAGCAATTAAACAGCAACAGAGTGAAAGTGGAACATCTTTGTTTTTGTCTCACTGCACACTGACCATCTGCAATCCACCGAGACTTATTAAGGTTCTGCTGCTGCGCCGTCTAACACTGATGCAAAGCAACAACAACAACAAGAAGAGCAACATGCTAGAAAACCAGGAGATCAGATGGAGTGAAGACAAAACAGAGAGAAGAGTGCAGGGGAGGAGAGGAGGTGACAAACCCACAGAGAGGAGTTTCACAGATGTTTGGGGAGCTCATGTCGGGCAGAGCGGACATTGAAAAGGCATCTGGAAAACACATCACTGGTTGCGGTTACAAGTTAAGAATTCTTTTCTAAACATGGTTTCTTAAAAACAGCTGTAGGGGCTGTTTTGGGTCGACGTATGTTAGTATTATAACTGGACTGGAATAATCTGGTAAGCACATACTGGGATTATGAAAAAAAGAAAAACACAGTGAGGATGCCAGGTCGCTGTAGCATAAACACATCTTCTGGCCTTTCACGTTGGTTGCAAGAGAAAACTAGTTCAGGTGCCGAATTTATGTAGGAAATAAAGGAAACTTCCATGAACACACTTAATAATAATTTAATTTCCTCGTCACATTATGTATGAATTCAAATGTTAAAATTGAAAAATGTATCTGATTCCTTTTCATCGTTCCCATCATGTTGTGGTTGTGGATGTGCAATTTTCTATATTTTATTTTATTTTAATGTCAACAAATCTCATATTTGGAGCCAAACCAACAAACCCAAAGTCTGATATATTGAGAATTTATTTTCCAGTCTGCATATACAAATTCATTTTTATACATATATAAACACACAAAAAGAGAGACAGATATTTAAATAGAGCAGCTCAAAACAGCACAATAACCCACGATAAGTTATTTTTTTCTGCAGTCTGATGTATCTTATTCTTCTGTTCATGTTCCTTCATTATAGAGTTTTATCACATATCACCTCTATATCAACCTCTTGATTTTGTAAAGTTCTCAAAGAACTTCAGTACAAACACGATACTTGTAAGTAGGATCATTGTTGGTTTGGTGTACGTGAGATTCATTGACAATAAGAAAAATCTAGAAAATCTCCAAACTGAGTGTGAAAGTTCATTCTTGACCTTTGAAATTTCAAAAATAATCTTAACTCAAGGTCTACAACTAGATTTTTCTGCAGCTTTCAGCCACATCTCATAGTCTTCATCAGCAAAAGGAATTTGCTGAGTTGAGTTCCATCTCCAGACACTGATAAAGACTGTGGGATGTGGTTGAAAGCTCCAGAAGAAGCTAGTAAGTACACCTTAATTAGCCTGATTTTTGGGCAAGTAATATATTACTGTTTTCTATTTTCTATGTATTTTTATATACAGTAGTTTTTCTATTTTTCTATGTGTTTATAATAGTTCTACTAACTAACTAACTAATAATAGTTCATGGTAACTTGTGTGATTTTTAAGTGTTGTTGTAAAGTTTTGAAGTGTTGTGTTTCATAGGTGCCTGTATAATATTGATGTTTCAGGTTGTTTTTTGCTCTTTTCATAGAAGCTTGTTCTGTTCCACATGTGGGAGTATCAGACATGTTGTCCAGCTCTGCTCTGATTGGTTCAGCTTGGGAGCAGATTGACTCTCAGTCATGCAGATCACAATCACCTGAGTGCTGAACGTGTTTGTGTCTACGTATTGTTTGTCTCGCTCTGTGACGATGATGTGACGAAGATCTCTGGTAGATCAAAACCTTCCTTACAGTGTGCAGATCTTCTTTTCTGATTTTCGCCTTTAATGAATTCCACCTGCCTGTAACTCCGTACACGGCTGTTTTCTGTATCATACTTGTTATCGATATAACAAAACTGTATTTTCACATTTTGGTGATGTAATCTGTTGAGCAGGTCTGTTACTACAAAGGAGGACTTTGCCAGTTTTCCAGAACTGCGATAACAGACTGATGACCTCCGTCAGTAGCTGCCAGCTCTTTATGGCTCCATAGCGGTCCAGTTTACTGACATTAAACGACCTCAGTGGTTGGCGGAAGAACTAAGGGGAGACTTTGGCTTGATAGAAATCTGCTATCAGAGCATTTTGGACAGACAAAAAATACTAAATACTACTTAAAACTTGTCAGAGTTAAATAGCAACAAAGAAGGCAGAGAGACAAGCTCAGGATGATAAAAACTGATCAGATTTATCTTATATTTTTGTGTTCAGAAGTACATAAACAAAAAAAAAAACATACGCAAACAATAGAGTCCCTCTGCCAGACAGATGGAAAGACAATCAAACGTCTTCCAGTTCTTGTGTTTTTCTCCAGAACAGCATCGTTCCCTGACCAGCAGCTCTGTGGAAAGTCCTCATGTGAACCAGGTGCAGCTGTAAATTCAGCAGTACGAGCCAGCAGAGCTCCTCCCCGGTGTTCTGGCTCTCTGCTCGCATGTTGTCAAACTGCACTGATGGCGTCCAAGAAAAAAAAAAACCTCTTTCAAAACACAGTTTCTAAATAAATCTCAGTGGTTTCCTTCTTCACCTTGTTAACAGCAGGACGCCAGTAGATCATGTGGGTACATACGATGTGACCACAAAATAATAAACATTATATATTTTTAAAAACTATAAAATGTCATTTCACGGACCACCCAGAGTATAAAGCTCATTAACATTTACGGGGGAAACAGGGATTACACAGGTCACATCATTCAAAGGCCTTGTTTGGTTGTAAAGGTCATTTTATTGAATGTACCATGGCAACCGTGACGGCGGCAACAGTTCTCACAGTCATTAAAATGCTGTTACTTTCCGTCCATGTTCACACGCAGGCCGAACATATGATCTCTGGCTGGTGATTTTATAAGAAATGAAATAAGTGTTTGCAGACCTTGTTTCCTCCCAATCACAGCTAACTACTGTTGTCTTTATGATGGCTGCAGACAGATGTGTGCTAACTCTAAAACATAGATATATTGTTTAATCGGAGAGCGAATAGTGTGGCTCCGTCCTGACTAAAGCTGCAACTAATCATTATTTTCATCATTGATTCATTTGCAGATTATTTTCACAAATAATCGATGAATCATTCGGTCAATAAAACAGCAGAAAAAGGTGAAAAATACCCATCAAAACATCCTGGAGTCTAAGGCGACGTCCTCAAATGTTGTATTTTGTCCAACAAACAGTCTGAAACCCCAAAATATTACATGTACAGTAAAGTGAAACCGACATAATCAACACATTTTCACATTTGAATCAGCAAATGATTTGCATTTTTTGCAGAACATGTATTATTCAATTATCAAAATAGTTGCAGATCAATTTACTATCAATCAACTAATCAATTAATTGACTAATCGTTGCAGCCTTAGTCCCGACCAACCAGACTACGGCATCATTAGTTCATTTTGTTCATATGCACCACTCAGTACACAATAAAGAAGCAAAACTGTTATTAAACACATTAAAATACAGTAAAATGCTAGTAAGATTGTAGTCAATGCTACAGTCCTACAGTGTGTGTGTGTGTGTGTGTGTGTTAATGTACTGTACCAGTCAGAAGTTTGGACACACTTTCCAGTTCACTTGAATGGGAAAGTGTGTCCAAACTTCTGACTGGTACAGTATGTGTGAGTGAGTATCAGCCTCCACCACTCAGCACTGCTCCATTAAATCAGCCTTTGTCACCAGAAAACTGTGACAGAAACACACAAAGACGCTACTATAGAGCAAATTCTATTACACCAGAGTCATGGAGTCAACACACACACACACACACACACACACACACACACACACACACACAGAAAAGAGCCGTGATTGTGCTGAGACATTCACACTTGTGAGGTAACTTACTGTGAATGATATCAGTCGCTGTGTTTGCCAAGAACAGGCTGCAGATTCTCTGTTTTCTATTCAATATTTTTGGTGATTTTCAACAAGTTCTCCAAATGAAACTCCTGATTCGTGGTTTGATCATGTGACTCCTGAACGACATATAGGAGCGTTTGCTAATCCAGCTCCTCTATCGACAGTAATCAGCAGGACGACGTCATCTGTCTGTGCGTTATAAAACCGTCACACATCACTGATAAACAATAATGATGTTTAATGATGTGACAGCGCTGTGCGAAATCTGTCCACATATATAATATATATACGTCACCTGAACTGCACCACTGCTCTGAGTCACAGTTACTACGGCCGCCAGATGCCGTCTGTCAATCAAACGTAACTTCAGGTTGTTTTTGGGCGGCTGACATTACGACCTGTTGTGTTGTTTTTCTGCCAGATGTTCTCTTCAAAATTCAAAGCAGGAGACGAAACCAGACTTCGCATTTCAAGCTAGCAACAGTTGATTTTGCTGTCCAAAACATTAGCTAATTAAGCTAATGTTAGCTGATTGTTCTGAAAAGAGACTCTTGTAAGAGCATCTTATTCAAAACATATTAAAAAAAATGAGCTAATGCTAACACGTCCCATGCAAAAAGTCAGAAATCGATGATTCACATAGAAGACGTGGCAATAAAAGAGCAGCATAGTTTGTAATTTGTTACAGTATTTAATCTCATTTAGAGTTAATACAACACATGCAAGGAGAGAATAACGTAAGTTCAGGTCTGACGGGAGAAAAAGGTTTTAGGATGAAGGCTGACAGATGTGTTTGGATATCTTAACGCTCTGTTTGGTAACGAGCTCGTCTGAAGTCACTGGAGGGTAAACTTTCCCAAATAGTTGGAAGTGACTCTTCTTCTGGAGGTAGAACGCCAGACATGCTAACGTTTGCTGCTAACGTTCGATCAGATAAACACGTTGTTTACTCCATTCTTTGCTTACTGTTCCAAATCTTTATGAGTCTGCTCTGCCTTAGTTACGGTTGCTAAGCTATGATTGGACAAGTTCTGTTTAGGATAGATGTTTAGAGCAGTGGTTCCCAACCTGGGGGTCGGGACCCCACAAGGGGTCATTGGATTAATCTACGGGGTCGTGAGATGACAAGATAACAGAAAAAAATCATATTTTTGACACACAATTTGTTGTTTTCTATAAGCTTTACTCAAACCTTTGCTTTATTTATTATAAATTGAAGCATTTTATCTCTTCAAGCCTCTAAAAGTTATTTAAATTTTTCAAAAATTTTGTTTAACTGGTAGAAATTGCAACACTTTGTTTTATTTTAAAAGGACACAAACCAAAAAACTGTTGTAAATTGTAACGTAGCCGAGTTAAAATGTCAGAGTTTTACACGTCATTGAATTCAAACCTGTTGCACCACAAACTAATTATTATTAATATTTACAGCCACTAACTGCAGCAACTGACATTAAACGTTAGCGTGTTAATATCTGAGCAGCTGATTGAAGAGTAAAAGAGGAAATATGGAACATGCTCAAAATACAAAACTTTATAATCAATAATGTCGACTAAATGACTAAATAACAGCTGAGCATGATGGAATATTTCCCTCCAACTGTAAACTGCAGTTTTAAATGTATTTATTTTTACTGCATTTGTTTTCTACTTTTAACACTGAATCGTTCCTGCTGTTCTGTTGTTGTTGTTGTTGTTGTTGTTGTTGTTGTTGTGTGTAACTTCTTTTTGCCACTTGTTTATCTATTGTATATAAAGTGTCTTTGAGTGCTTTTTAAAAGTGCTGTATAAATAAAATTTCTTCTTCTTCTTTTTCTTCTTCTTCTTCTTCTTATTATTATTATCATTATTATTATTATTATTATTAATTGTAAAATGCACATATTTCTCCAGGTATGCAGATATAAATAAAACACAGTCATACCTTCCTTCAAAAGGCAGTTATGTTTATGTTTATTTTTTTAACCTTTTGGCCCCTAAAACTGTTATTTGTGGAAGTTGTGTTACAGTTTGTGATGCTACAGTCACTTCCTGTTTACATAGTTGATTGCTTCTTATTGGACAGCGCTACAGAGGTTTCCTAGCAACCAATTTACACAAAGTGTTTACTAGCTAAGACATTTAATTTAAGTTTTACTGGTGCAACCTGATTATTAAAGCACTAATTTGAAACTAGATATAGTGAACTTAAGATGGAACGTTGTGATGCATTTACAAACAGCAGCTGAGAGCAGAGAGAAGCAGCACCTGCAGCGATGAACTGTTGATCCAGCTGACATCAAGGCAAAGTCAAACACTCTGTACTGTGTGTTTGTGTATAAGTGGGGAGATAAGAGGGAGACATGAAGCGGCACTGCCAGTTAAACCAGTTTGAAATATTCAAAGTAAACACAGGTCACACAGTAGCTACACTGGTCTGCATGGAATCTGCATGTGTGTGAGTCAGCAGCAGAAACCAGTTTGTGCAGAATCAGCTGGCTGCTTCGTTCCTGAGAACAATGGGACCGGGAGCATTTGGCATCCCGTTTGCCAAGGTAATTAACCCTTGCTGAATTAAAACACAATAAAAGCGGTAACACCGGTGTAAATCTCTTCTCTGTTTGCTGACGCAACTTGAATTTTTATTTTTTGCAAGACGTCTTGTTGGTTCAGCTGGGAAGCAATGACATAAATTTTCCTCCTCAGTGTTGTAATTACGGTTAGTAAAGAGCCAAAGGAGCCTGTGAGACTCTTCACTGGGAAAAAGTCAAAAGTAGAGACGCTTCTTCATCCGGATCTAAATCATTGCATGTAATGTGTTTACCAAAACCAAACCACGAACACTGTCTCATAATAAATCAATGTTTTTGTCCCCTTTTATATATCTGTTTGTTAGATTGTTGAATATCTTAAAACTTTGTGAGACTTTGACAAAGTTTGTTGGAAAGTTTTGTCATTTGTAAAACACTAATTTCACCTGAAACATGAGATAAGAGACCAATTTATTTTTTTCTTCTCCTTCAAGACAAATATTTCAATGTAAAGTGGAAATATTCATGAGATCAGTGACGAGCATCACTTGTACGGGCCTTAAGAGTGAAAAGCTCCTCTGGGTGTGTTTGTTTGTTTGTTTGCTTGTTTGTTTGTTTGTTTGTTTGTTTGTTTTTCCTGTTCTTATTTCATTCTACTTGTGAACAGGAGCATCTTGTTATTTAGCTCCTGCTTGTTATTGTTCATGTTGAGCAATAAAATAAAAATAATAAAATAAAAATAAAGTTTAAAAAATATATGGAAAAAACAAACTTCAGGCACTCATGTGTGGAGCAGGAACTCTGGGATTAAGTTAAACTTCTTCATGACGGGTACTGGTTGTTTTTTTAAAAAAATTGTAAGTAGCCATGTTGAATAAAGGCTTTTTAACTTAATCCCAGAGTTTTTCCATTCCTGCTCCATGCATGTGATGACCCTTATCTTCAAGAGCACCTGTCCTCGAGCACACCGCTACCTCTTTTTCACAAGTTTTAAAATATATATATATATTTCAATCTAGGCTGAGCAAATTTTCATCGTCTGTTTTTTTCCAAACAGTGCTACAAATTTAATTAAATTTCACCAAATTTAGTGCATAAAATATTCACTAAATATGAGCACAAAAAAAGGATTTTAATCCCCTTTATTATATTGTTTACTTATCATTTGTCCCCTTAAATCTTCAAGATGTGTCTTATTTCACATAAAAACTGTCACAACTCTTTAATGAATTGTGGAATTGTAACCACATATAAATGGCAGGTAAACACATCTACTCACAGCAACAACAATCTAAATGTACATACATTCAAATTTGTTCTACTGTTTCCAGACAGGATTTACATATTTTCCAAAAAATCATAATTTGATGCAGATCTGGATTCACATGCAGACAAAATAAGTTGTTTTTATAAATGAACAAATGTAGAAGATCATGCAGCTTTAGTGGAGGTACGATCGCTCTCTGAATGTTTACTGGTGAGTCAGTTAGTGCAACTTGTTTACTTGTTTGATTTCTACGCCTCATAAATCTTCCCCTCTGCTCCCACAATGCACTCTGTTCATCATCATTAAAAAAAAGAGCATGTATTTCTACACTTCTCAGCTCTTTCTAACTAAAAAAAAAATGGAGATGAATGTTGAATGCAGCACACTAAACATGTCTCTGCCTTTAGAAATCCAGAAAAAACCCCTCCTGGTCCTCTGCCACCGCTGCAATAAAGGAAGCACTTAAGCTGCCTACGTTTCCCACAGTCCTCAGCTGCAAGCAGACAGAAAGGACTGTAATTTGCCTGTCTAATTACCAGGCTCTTTCAAGGCGTATGAGTGTGTGTGTGTGTGTGTATGTGTGTGTGTGGTAGGGGGGTGGACACAAGGCAGTGCACTATTATACAGCACTTACACAGTATACACACACACACACACACACACACACACACACATCACAAAAACGCCCTGAGCTTCACACGAACACAAGAATAGAAACACACACACACACACACACTGAGCAGCTCCCAGCAGCAACAATAAAGCTGTCAGAGTCTGCAGCAGCTTGAGGAAGAGGAGAGAAAAAGAGAAAGACTGAGAGATAAATGGAGAGTAGACAAAAGGAAGAGTTGAATAATTCATGGAAGTTTTTTTTTTCTGGTGGAGCTTTCCTTTTGTCATCTTTCTCTCTTTCTCTCTGTCTGTGTGGATATCTGCACCTCGCACACAGCTGAGCAAGGAGAGGACGTTCTTCAGCTTTTTTTTTTTCTCCAAAACTTGATAACAGCTACAGTTTCTATTGATTTAACACAGAAGAAGAAAACTGTGATATGAGGCCGTTTGATGCATGTCGATTTATCAACGATCGAATCAGGAGAAGCTGAAAAAACAGAACGACGTCTCTGTTTATTTATGTATTTGTAGAACACACACACACACACGCACACACACACACACACACACACACACACACACACACACACACACATACACACACACACACACACACACACACACACACACATCCAGGAATATATCTATTTATGAATTTACACAAGCATGATAAACAAACTGCAACACAATGAAAATCTATTTCCTTGTTGTTATTATTGTATTACGTACTCATTCTATTCTCTACTAAATCTGCTTTTTGTTTATTGTTTATATTTTTGCATATTTGTTATTGTGTGTATATATTGTTTTATGATACAGGGTCTTATTGATGGAATTAGGTGGCAGATAATTGATTAAACTTAACTAATCTGTCTGTTGTGTTTAGCTGCTTTGATGTGATTAGTTTTGGTTTAGTTTGTACTGATGTTTTGTTTTATAATCTTTTAATATGTAATATTACGTCTTTTATCATCTTGGGACAATGTTGGTTTAATGTTGTTTCCCTTTAACATGTTTAGATTCAGTTTAAATATGATTAAATAATAAATCTGATCTACTAACAAGTATTGTGTGTGTATCTAAAGCCTGATATATCTTATTCCTCCGTTGTTGTCTAGAAACTATTAAAGTGAGTCACACCGCTGCACCAGATGACATGTTGCTTCATCATGAAGAGTTTGGTCACTTTAATTTGTTTAGAAACGTCTCCAGTGATTAACAACAGCAGAGTAGTTCAGTGTAAAGCAGACAGGTGTGTAAAGATAAATCAGGCTTTAATACGAACACAAGACTTGTAAGTAGATCAGTTCATCGTTGGTTTGGATCCAAACATGAGATTTATTTATAATAAAAATAAAAATATCCTTAAACTGCTTCGCTGCCATGTTGGCAAAGTATTATAATCATGATGAAGTTGAAGAAACAGTCTGCAGAACCTTTAACACGAGGGATATGCAGAGAGCCCAGTATTTGTATTTGTATTTGTATTTGTATTTGTATCTGTATTTGTATTTGTATCTGTATTTGTTGAGGCAGCAAAATTATTTGTATTTGTATTCGAATAAAAGTGGAAAGAGGCTTAAAAATCCTGTTTTTGTTTTTATTACGCTTTTAATTTTAGAAAATTAAAGTGTTACGATAAGTGTTCATGAAGCGTTCAGCTTTATCTCTGGGGAACACCCCCAACTCCAGGACTGATGTCCAAATTAGGAAATGTGCGTCATGTAGCAGGTGGATGTGACTCCCCTCGTTGAGACCTGCTGATAGACGTCACAGCGGAGCAGAGGAGAGACACTGAGATAGAGATGTGACCGACCTGCTCGCTGGTATTTGACATGTTTTTTTGTTTTTTTTGTTTCTTCTCGAAAACAAATAATTATCAAAATATTTGTATGAAACAAATATTTGTAAAAAACCCCACTATTTGTGCTTTGCTGTATTTGTATTCGGGCACACGTCTACTTAACACCTCTAATGTTGTGGTTCCTGTTATTTTTGTCTTGTAACCTCTTACATGTGAGTCCTCCAACAGCTCAGTGATTCAACTTCTCAAACTGTTTCATTTAAAGAATATTTTTAAGGACTGAAGAGGTAGAACCCTGCCAAAGTTTTGTGTAACAAATCTTTCTTATCTTATCTTGTGTCCCCTCAGATTTATCTTGTGTGTTTATCTGAGTTGGGAAATACTTCAATACTACTCATTCATGTTGTTTCCTTCATATGGAGTTTTGATAATGATAGCAGATTGTCTTCACATTGTACATCAACCACATAAACATACAGTATTTACACTTTGTATATAGAGTATGTATCATGTACTCTATGTGAACCTGAACATTTCCTCTTATTTCTACTAAACATGTGATGTTGAAATTGTTCTCTGTTAATCTTGCTCCGTGCTTGAACTTGTCTGCAGCTAACCTGCGTTAATCTAATCTTATCTTCTCCCCCTTCAAAAACCCAGAACATAACATAACAGATATGAGATATGGAAGGATGAAGCTTTTTTATTATTCATGCACTTCTCTTGTCTTCGTCTTCTACATTTAGCAGCGGAGTTTCACTCTGAGCAGCAATGTTCAGACTGAATTTCTGACTGCAGTGTTGACAAATGAACAAATTCAGATGCAGCCACACCTCCACAAACGGATTTAAAAATAAAAAAAACAAGCTGTTCTTATCTAATCACATCACATTTCAGATGCTCAGCTCGCTTTTTACCACGGCTGAAGAAAAATATTCTGTATTGCTCACACTTCTTGTTCTTTTCACTCCTTTTGAGATGCCAACACACACACACATTTCTCTCATTGTTGGCTGTGTTGTGCACGTGTGTGTGTGTGTGTGTGTGTGTGTCATTCAGCTAAATAAAGCCGTGGAGTGTTGGGCTCAGCATCTCTGCGCTGCCCGTTCATTGTGCTGCTGGGAAAGCAACAGTAGCAACCCTGCGGATGATGCACCATGTCAGCAAACACATAACAAAAGATCGTCTGGTGTCTCTCTCACAAACACACACATGCACACGCACACACACACACATACATGCACACGCACACACACACACACATACATGGACACACACACACACACATGCACACACATACACGGACACAATGAATGTTTTGGGAGTGACTCCTGGCTGTCACAAGTGTAAAACACTAAGCCTGTTTGCAATATGTAGCCTGGTACAAACAACACACACACACACACACACACACACACACACACACACACACACACACACACACACACACATGCTGCCAGGGATAAAAAACCAAAATACCAAAACATCCTTGTGAAGAAGCAGAAGTAGGCTTTCAGGGATTTTTATTTTTCTTGGGTTTAACTTGAGATATTATGAAATAAAAATCAAGTTATTTTACAATTTCCTGTGCAGCAAACAAGCTCCGTTAAAGAAACGACGTCATAGTTACGCCGGGATCAGACTTTACAACATTTATATCTTTCGAGATGGTCACTATGTCAGATTTAGACTCCATGGTTGTTTAAATTCCTGACATAAGACACGTCAGGATACATGTTGGCCGCACACACACAACCACAGTGTCTGAAGGGTCACAGAGCACGTTGCAGACTTAATCACACGAGGCAGTTCTGACATGCTAGTTTAGATGTTCCCAACACACCAAGTCTGTTGAATCAAGCCATTAATGGGTTGATATTGTGTTCTTCATTATTTAAAGCTGCACTGATCAGTCTGTGTAGTCAAAGGTGTCTCTCGTTGTGACAAAACTGCAGAGAATTATCTCATATTATCACAGTTTTAGAGTCTTCAGCTCTTAATTTTGGTTCTGCACACATAACTTCAATGTTTTGGTTCACTTCCATCACTCTTATCAACCTCGTTACACCATCAGCAGGCAGCTGTTTTAGCAAAACACCAAACAACAGACCAGTAACTAGCTGGTGGACATAGTGGAGCATTTATCAGCTGAGCTGGTGGAGACCAAAACAGAACTAAAAGAGACTGAATGCTGATTAATGTTGTGCTGTGTGTGCTGAGTGTGTAAACAGGCTGCTGTTTGCTAACAAAATTCACATTAACAACTTTATAAGTCAGTAAGTTTTCTTTTTGTCTCAAGTGACCAAAACATCAATGATTGCAGGTTTAAAGTTGGTTGTTTCTTTCATGGTTGGCAGTGAAGAAGGTTAGTGAACGAGCTGAAAGACATCTGTGACAATCTGTGATCATTTATTGGAGTCTTTTATCAAGAAAAAAATAAAGGATAGGATAAATATACAGGATTCTATTCTATTAGGTTCTACTTGATTTTGGAACCAATCCAACAGGACTTCATTTTATAGGATTGTATTGTATTAATCCTGCAGGATATCCTACATGATTTATATATGATCATCACTACAAAAATCATATAAAGTTGTCTTGTTAAGTCTTATAAAAGTCCAAAAGGACCTAAAGTTCCAAAATGTTTTACTCTTATAGGAGTTTGATAATATTATAATCTATAGGATTGACTATAAATTATTATATTCTTATCCTTCTATAGGATTATATGTTTGTTTGTCTTTTATGCTTTTAAATTTAATTTAAATGTTTGCTCATCATTGCTTTCCAAAAAAAATGATGATTTGTTGTTTTTCTATGTTTTATAGGATTGTAAATTGGAATATTTTGGGGTTTTTTATTCTTTTGTTGGGACACAACAAGTGATGTGAACTCTGATAAACTTTAATCACCATTTTTGATTTTTTTTACAACATTTTTTTAACTAAACATTTAATCCATCAATCAAAACACATTATTAACAGATAACTCAATGATGAAAACAACACTCAGTTCCAGCCAACAGGCAACACATCAGTTCAAACATACTGTAGTTTAAATTAACAACTAATGACACACAAAACCTGATCAGCAACAAGTGACAGTAATGTGTTTCTTCTCACATACTTGACATTACACACATAGATAAACATATGAAGAGCACACGAGCTTCCAGCCAAACACAAGATGAGCTCATCTCTGGTTAAGCTGCTGAAAATATTGAAACCGCTAATGACGGCTAACTGCTGAAATACCAACACATGCCACCACGGCGGCGGCTGGCAGGCTGACACCTAAATACAGTGTGAGAGGCTGAAAGCTAAAAGTGAAGCTCGCCACAGATACCAGCTGCTAAAAGCAAAGAGCTGCAGCCGCCTGCCTGCTGTGGTGATTAAGCCTGCGGCAGCTGCTGTGTGGTTAACACACATCTGATTCAGACCGATATGTGTTTGTCGACCCATGATGATATTTTCGAATAAGTGACAACCGTTCAATTAAGATAAAAGATGGAAACCATTAGCAGGTTCTGCATTAAAACCCATAATATCTACTGACACCACAAGGCCAAAACTATTCACTACTCATCATAATTATGATATAACTAATGTTTACTTATGTGAACTGTTTTTTTGGTCACATTGACATATCATCAGCTTTTAAGTTGATATATTGAGCAAACAGTTGCTTATTTCCACAACCAGCAGCTACGGAGCAACATTATCATTCATGTGGAGTCGTGTTTCTGTCCACCTGGTGAATGTAAGTCCAATATTCACTCTCTTTTAGCTCTGTCTTTGTTCTCTACCAACTCCTGAGGGAAATATCTGGCTCTTTAGCTGCTAAATGCTCCACTATGTTCACCAGCTAGTCTATAGCTAACTGTGTCGGCCCAAAACGACGCTATGAGACGCTGAGAGTGAACCAGAACAGTAAAGTTGCAGCCGGACAGATAAACAATGAGCTGAAACTCACTATAAAGCTCCATAAAAGTTAGACATTATCATTTGATACGTTGTTATTATAAATAAATATCGATTGCTTTAAGTGCTTCACATTCATGTCTGGAGCAAGTATTTAATTTATTCAGTGGGAGAGGGGGTTGCAACGACTGGAGCAAATCCATATTTCCTGTTCAGCACACAGGCTCCAACACCAGTCAGCCTTCCTTCCTGCAGCAAACAGTCACATATAGATGAGAGAGAGACTTTCTTCCACAGTAGCACACTGCAGAAACAGTTTAAGATGAAGATCCATACCTGATTAGCTTAGCTTAGCATAAAGACTGGAAGCAGGGGGGAAACAGCTAGCCTGACTCTCCTAAAAGGGTCAAACAGAAAATGTAAAAACAACATTTTGTGGTTTTTAGGATGAGTTAAGAGCTACGACTATTTTTTTTGCAAACAGCAGCTATGACTTCCCGGAGTCTTGTGGTCGCGCTGAGGCTGCCGGCTGGTACGCTCCAAATACAGGACGAACAAATAAACTGGTCGTCAGGAAAGGTTACAGCACATAGATCCCAACAGAACCACAAACTGTTGTTTAAACATTTCTGTCGGAGAAGAGATGAAACTAACGAGATACAACAAGATGATTAGTGAGCTTTAGAAGAGCAGGTACGAGCCAAGCTAGTTGTTTTTTACGCTGCTTCTTTATGCTAATTATGACGTTATTTGTAGATCACGTTTGTGCAATAAAAAGTCATAACAACCTTAATATCTAACTTATTAAGATCACTGTTGTCATACTGCATCAATATATCTTTCTCTTCAGTCGTGAGCTGTTTGAGCCGCAGGAAGGAAGTCGGTGACGTCTGAGCTGTCTTGTCTTCCTCGGCCGGTTTCCCTTCCTCCTCTCTGAACGATAACCTCTCACCTTTGACTTCACCTCAGGTCTCTCTTTATACTTCCTTTTGTGAGGAATGCACTTTTGAAGACGATAAGCTGAAAACAGACTGTAAACAAACTCCATTATTTCAGCAGCATCAGTCAGAAACATCCATCATGTTTCTCTGAGGGCTATATAGCTGTTGCCTGAAGATATGAACTATACTTTCATTCAGTTTTAAGTTCTTACTCAACTTTAATGAACTGTTTCTGTTCAGAATAACCGTACCAAGTGCGGATCAATACCAGTCACTTCTCTGTCACCTCAGTGGCTGCTGGGATTTCTTGTTTTTGTAAACACAGAGAGAGAGAGGGCTCTTTGTCCTCTATTTGCTGGGAATTTCAATCCACAGCCAAACTTCACCCCCTGAAGCACCCCTCATTCTCTGTTCTTGGTCCACTTCCTCCAAATCCAAAGTGAACATCAGTGCAGCGTTTTATAAGTGGAGGAAACCTCGGACTCAGGAAAACATCATTATGTAGAGTACAGATGCAGAGGTGGAAATACGTTTTGTTGGACAGGTAAGGAGACCGGTCGTTAATGTTTAACTACCACGCAGATGTAGTATCGCTGTCTTGTTGGTCATTGTGTGTTATTACAGTAATGAACTATAAAGTAAACACTATACGAGTGAACTTTGAACCTTGCTGGAGCGGCGTGGCGGCGTCACAGCTGACTGTTTCAACTCAGAGAGACTTAATTGCTTTAGTAAACATTTATCAGATTTTATTATTGGACAAATTGAGGTTTTGACCACCTGATGATGGCTTAAGATGAAAAGTTAAAGGATCATTTCATCATCCTGAGAACAGGAACCAAATTTCATGGCGATCCATCCGATAGTTGTTGAGATTTTTCACTGAAAACCACAAATTTCACCCTCATGGTGACGTGAGATGAAAGGCCAGGGACCATGAAAAACTGTATGATAGTAATTATACTTCATACATAAGCCTCGACAGTTATGAGTGGACAGAAAGATACTGGTTCCCCTCTATTGTTTATTTGTGGAGAGCATTTTAACTTTCTGTTTGGTATTTCTCACTGTCTCTGTAAGATTGTTACTATGTTTAGTAAGATTCAGGGATGTGCAGAAATCCCAGTATCTGTATTTGTATCTGTATTTGTTGAGGCAGCAAAATGATCTGTATTTGTATTCGATAATCCTGCTTTTGTTTTTATTACGCTGTTAATTTTAGAAAATTAAAGTGTTACAATAAGTGTTCATGAATAAACTACCTTATGAAGGAGGTTCCCACATCGGGTCTCAAACTGGAGTCTCCCAGATCATAGACGACTGCGCTGACTACTGAGATAAAACTTTACTAAGACAGACCTCTACCTATTTATACACCCATAACACACAGACAGCACAGAGTGTAACATGTAGGGAAGAACGTCAAAGGTGATTCTTGCTTTGCACTTTTTATTTATTGCCTATTTTTTTGCAACCTAACTTTGTGGAAAGGAGAAGGGGAACAACAGGTTATGGAGAGTCCGTTGGGAGCACTTTGTGTGTCAGTAGTTCAGCTTTATCTCTGGGGAACACCCCCAACTCCAGGACTGATGTCCAAATTAGGAAATGTGCGTCATGTAGCAGGTGGATGTGACTCCCCTCGTTGAGACCTGCTGATAGACGTCACAGCGGAGCAGAGGAGAGACACTGAGATAGTGATGTAACCGACCTGCACGCTGGTATTTGACATGTTTTTTTTTCCTGAAAACAAATAATTTTTTAAAATATAACGTATTTGAATAATGTATTTGTAATCGGGCACACCCCTAGTAAGATTGTGGGTCAACAAAAACACAGTATGACTCTTCTTAGCGAGTCCTGAGTGGTGACGTATCACATCCTCTCTATGGTGAAGATGAGTAGTTACCATCAGGATGAAGGTAAAAGGTTCCAGCTTTGCAGACTCTCAGAGATCCTTCGTGATATCAGAGTTGTGTCACTCGTACTCTGTTGTAGGACTTGACTGTTGGTGATGTTGTGGTAGGTTTTATACTGTATGATATTATGGAGCACTATGCTGTCCTATAATATCCGTTGTTATTGATTTATATGTCTGATAATCACTGTGGACACACAAGGAATTTCCATAAGAGTAATAATAATATAACACTTATAGAAAATATCATTGCAATCCATCCAACAGTTGTTGGGATCAACAAACAGCAGACAGACCTACATTACTGCTGTGCTGCTAGCAAGGCTAAAAAATATAGATACAGTAAACACTAAATAAAGAGGACGTGGAATATGAAGAAAAACAAATTAGATTTCACATATTAATAACATGATTTCAGTCCAAACATGTTCAGTATAAATAAAACTGCTGAGTCTTGTAGCAAACCTCAATCATCTGGCATCTACTGATGACTGTCATCAACTCGACTGATTACTGGATACAAACAACTTTTCTGTTTCTGTTTGTTATGTTTATTATGTGACTTATTGGCTGGATGTCTTTGTTATTAATGGTTTAGTGTGTGTGCTCTGATATGAATCACATGATGCAGATTGATTGATTACATGCTTATAATAAATACTTCACTGGTTGTATGAGAAGCCTGTAACTTTAGATTTCCACCAGACTGCATGTAGAAATATCTTTTATTATAATGATTATCTATTACATTTAGTTTATACTCAGGTTTAAAGATATGGAGCCTGTCAGCATCTTCAATCCAGAAGGATCAGTTATCGGTCTCAGTCTTTAAAAAAAAAACTAATATCAGTCAGACCGCAGTCAGGTTCACACACAGGTCTGAGATTCCAGGAGGGATTTGGGGCGAGAGAGCCGCAGGATTGGGTGAGAAAAGAGAGTTTGGAAGAGGAAGACAGTGTGTGTGTGTGTGTGTGTGTGTGTGTGTGTGTGTGTGTGTGTGTGTGTGTGTGTGTGAGAGAGAGAGGTTTTTCCCATGACTCTGTAGCAGTCAGACAGGTAGGGGTCTGGGATTAAAGAGTGTGACCCGGCTCAATCTGGAATAATGAATTCTTCCTTCACAGCTCTCAGCGGCCTGTATGAAGCATTAGTCCCACTTTACCCTCAGACAGCATCAAAAGAAAGACAAAAGCCTTGTAATCTTCTCCTCATTTAACCGATTTACATGCTCAGTTTTCAGTAATAACCTGCAGCGTTTTTTATAAAACAACAACACAGACGTGATTTCATGTACATTAAGTTTATCTGCTGTTTTAAATATCTAGTTATTTCCAGAATAAACTAAACACTGAACAGACTGAGAGAACAGCTCCACCTGCAGAAAGACATCTGAACAGATACATTCCACAACAAGAGTGCAGTGCCTATTTTAATTAGATTTTTTTGTAGATGTCTTTCAGGGACAGTGGGACTCTGTAGCGTCGACCTGATGGCAGTAACTGGGAGGACTGGTGGAGGAGGGGGGGTGAGATGCTTGATCAGAGAGTTCAGATAGGAGAGTTTGGGGTGAACCAATTATTTTTCTGGTCTGATTAGTGATGTGGGAGAGTTTTGTTTTGTGTTTGGTGGTGAGGGACTCAATTAGTTGATATTAAACGTCCTGAGCTTGGTCAGCAGGTGGAGGCGCTGCTGGGATTTCTTGTATATAGAGCCGATGTGCTGCCGGGTGTCTGTCTGTCTTGTTCTACCAGCTGGCCTTCGATGCTGAGGGGCTAGAAAAGAGGCGACGGTTGTGAGTCTGGTTCTGCAGCACAGCTCTTTGGTCTCGGTGATGCTGAGCTGGAGGAAACTTTCCTTGAAATGTCCAGACCAGGTTGTTTACTGCCTGATGGGATTGAGGCAGAGCAGCACTGGTGCCAGTCAGGTGGACCACTGGGGCCGAGTCTTACTTTAAAAGCGTCATTCCTTTGCTGCTGCAGGAGGTGTTGTTGGTGTAAACAGAGAAGAGAATCAGGGATAAAACCTCTTAACCCATGAAAACAGTGTCGGGTCGACCTGAAGCTCCGCTAGGTGGTGCAGGAGACTGTTTACAGTATTAAAAGCAGAAGAGAATCCATGAATAAAATCCTAGTTTGGGGATTTGCTGAGTCCAGGTGCACCTCTACCCTGCGTTTTGACTTGTAGGCAAACTGGAATGGATCCAGTCTCTCTGCCACCATACTGGAGAGGTGTTTCACACACTGTTCAGGTCATTAGCGTGTGTCTTTTTAGGCACTGGGATTACGGTGGATTCCTCCCACTGGTCTGGATCACAGCCAGACTCCACTCAGCTGAGTATGTTTAACACACCAGTCTTTCTTTTGTGTGTAACAGCGTCCTCTAGTGGCAAACACTCTCTACACACACACACACACACACACACACACACACACACACACTTGCAGGGAGGTGTATTATTGAAGTGCCCTGAGCCAGTCTGCTCACAGAGCTTTCAGCTCATATCTGAAGCAGAGCAGACATACCTGTCTGTCTGCACCCTAATACCTGTAATTCTCTACCGCAGGGCCCAGCGGAGTGTGTTTGTTTGTGTGTGTGTGTGTGTGTGTGTGTGTGTGTGTGTGTGTAGAGAGAGGTTTCTTTGGTCAATTTATCCAGCCAATAAACACTCAGAGAGAATAAACCAGTCTCAGTAGTTAAAGTCAAACCAACCAATCAGACGCCTGCGTGGCTAATAGAATAATTAAACTTTGTGTTTTAGTCATTTAAAGAAAACATCAAATACTCACACAGTGATAGATACAGAACATTATATCTCTGAGCTGTGAAGTGTTTTTCTCTCTGTGTGTCAGTATAAGTGTTTTTACATTAATTGTACTTGATGAATATAAATTAAAATGCTGTAATTAGAGTTAAACTGACACATGGATCTGAAATTTTCACTCAAAGTGTTGTCAGTTAAAACTCGGCCGATTACATGTTTGTCTCAGAATAGATCTGAGAATTATTGTTTTTTAAAGGGAAAAACTTCAGCTGAAGTGATTCTAATGAAACATTTGGATCAAATTAAAATTATTAAAGGACTCAACTGACTTTACACAGTGAGGTTCGTTTACTTGTCATGAGAAGTTCTGTTCAGCTTGTATAAAGTCTTCTGATGAGAGTTTTGTACCTGAGGCTTCAGATTAATATCCAAGAGAACAAATAGGCATAAATGTGTAATTTCAGAAAACAGTGTCTGCTGCTGCCTGTGCAACACGTGCTGCGTTCATGGACGCGCCGTAAAGTCCCACTCACAAATACGACTCTAAATTACTAACGTAAAATATCTTATTGAAGGAGGCGTATCGGAGAAAAAACATGCATGTTGGAAGCCATTCAGACAGTGAGATGTTTAGATGTTACTCTGGACATCTAGACTACCGTCCAGTTTGTCTTTCCTCTGCGCTGTAGACGTGAGTTTTTAATTTCCCACAGCACTCAAAAGCAGCAATTGATGCAACTTGTGGGATCTCATGTTTGGAGCCAAACCAACAATGAAATGATCTACTTGCAAGTGCTCTGTGTGTGTGAGTGTGTATCCAGCACTGTATTAAGTATTAAAAACATGTCAGAGAGCTTGACTTTGTGCTACATTAAAATATCTCAAAGAACTTTTTAGTATAAAGTGAAGAGGTTGTGATATGTAGCACAACATGCTAGCAAAGTGTCACTGCGCTTCCTCAGCAGCTCAATGAATGTCTGAAATGGTGAAAAACATCTAAAAATTAAAAAAAAATATGAAACATGCATTTCATTGGTGTAGGTGAAGTGAAAAACAACACTGTCTCCTTTATTTCATTTGGCATATTAGTAGAAAAACACCCAAACAATGCCTTCCAGCCTGCAGAAAAGAGGAGTTGCAGGGAAAGAAGGGAAAAAAAAAGTGTGGGAGACGGGGATGAGGGAGTGTCGGTGGGGCGAAGATTTGCAAAGCGTTATGACGAAAGGCAGATGGTATAAAATAGAAATGAAGGGAATGTTTGGACGCGGCCTGGCTGTTCTTTAGTGGGCGTATAAAAGGCAGCCGGAGATTGTGGAGGGAAACGTTAAGCTGGAAACGACTCCCGGTGAGGTGAGCTGAGATGTTGGTGGGGCGAAGGTATTAGTCTTTATATAAGACAGACATATCTAAATCCTCTGGAGCTCGCTGTGTGTGTGTGTGTGTGTGTGTGTGTGTGGGCAGGAACATACCATTCACCTTATGGAAGAATATTGATAGGATTTTTGCAGGATGATGTTGATAAAAGCTGCAAAGTTTCAACTTCTTTAAATGAGAATCACATCATTCTCTGTTCAGGCCTGAAGGTTGAAGTTCACTGTTATTTTACAGAGTAAAAGTAGGTTTGTTTTATGTATTGATTCAATAAATGTCAGGAGATAATCTCCTTTAATGTAAAGTAGAAGTTTTATTTAGGTAAAGATACAGTTTTATTAGCAAAATATCTGTCAGAATATCATATTATTATATAATATTCTCATATTATTATTACTGACACATTAATGTGTAAGCAGCAATTTTATGTTGTTGCTTATCGGCCCGATTCTTCATCAATTCCCTTATTGATTCCTGATCAAAAATAGTAGCTTGGTTGGGAAGCTGTGACATATTTGACAGAATAATAACATTGTTATTATTGTTGTTTTTCTGCTTCTCTCTCGCCCACCTGCAGCCTGGTTCTGTTCTGTTCTGTTCTGTTCTGTTCTGTTCTGTTCGAGGTTTCTTCCCGTTAAAGGGGATTTTTCTTCTTTGCCACTGTTGCCAACTGCTGCTGAGGGAATGTTGGATCTCTGTAAGTTAACCTCTTAACATCCACCGGGTCTCCGGCGACCCGCTGAAGCCGGTTATAAGCAGCTCAGCATCACTGACATAATTTGGCCACTTGGACACGTTTCAGAGACGTTTGTGGTGACACCAGTGACACCACAGACTAAGAACTCCCTAAATCCCAGAAGGTTAGACCCAGAGGTCTTGAATTATATACAGGTGTGCTTGACAAGATGTAGAAGGTATGTGGTGATTTACACAGTTCTGGCATAAAGCATGTCCTAGTTATTCAAATATGAGTCATTATAGAGTCATATTTGTTCATATTTATAGAATAAGCCTCCAGAACACTTTTTTGATGCCTATTTGAACTGATGTATTCCTGGTTGTGTTTTGCAACATGCTGAACAAGCAACATTTCCAGAAACTAGAAGATGTTTCTGTTCAAATGAAACCTGATTCATGCATGTTGGCCTCACAGTTCTCCTGTTATCAGCTTTTCCATCTGGTGATGCCAAATAGGTGAAAACTCCCCAAAACAATGGTGGATGTTAAGAGGCTACAGAGTTCAGTGTAGACCTGCTCTATGTGAGAAGTGACCTGAGATAACTTTGTTTATGATTTGGTGCTATATAAATAAAATAAAATTGAATTGAATTGAAGTCCTTGTTGTGTAAAAAGATGTTTCAGCATATTGTCATTTTACAGACATTACAACCACAACTGTTGCTGTGACTCCTTCTTGTTGTAAGTTTCTGGCAGTGTAGACACATAAGTTTGACATCATCGTCATTGTTTTGCAATGTGCAACTGTCAGAAAAACATGAAGCTATAAAAGAACTGATAAACTCTGAGACAGATGATTCCCGATGGATCGAACAATTTGGAACCGGTTCTCCACTGGAGTCCCGTCCCTGAGCTTGTTGAGGTAAAGCTGATATGAACTCATTTACAGATTGTTTAAACAATGATAATCATAAGTTTTGTATCGTAAAATCTTAATCTGCAAAGTGACTCCAGCTGTCAGATACATGTGTTGGAGTTCAAAGTAGAATATTTGTCTCTGAAATGTAGTGGAATATAAATTCCATCACACAGCACTGTTCCCCCTCACAACAACAACAACAACAACAACAACAACAACAACAACAACAACAACATGTTCTTGTTCCTAAGATGATCAGTGAAGGTGTTCACTGCTGACTGTCATTTAAAACATGCAGGTGGGTTTTACTCTCGTCCAGCCAGCTGTGCTTTATGTTGATGTGGAACTTTTATCACTTTACTGCAACATACAACATCTCAGCAGTTGGTTTTAAAGTGTATTTATAGACTCTACTTCCCTCTAGTGGCTGTTTACAGACTGTGATGAGAGTCGACTGTTTATCAAATAAATTTAAATCCATATATAAATAAAACAAACAAAAAAAAAGGCAAAATGAATCAGTTATATCAGGGAGAAACTTTATGACTGAATGTGTGAATGTACAGTTTGTTTGTGTTTTGTGTTGATGCACCGATCGATTCATCTGTTGATTATTCTCTTATTAATCGATTAGTTGTTTGGTCCATAAAATGTCAGAAAATGTCCAAGCTGACGTCCTCAAACGTCTTGTTTTGTCAACAACACAAAGATATTCAGTTTACTGTCATAACGGACTGAAGAAACTAGAAAATATTCACATTTAAGACGCTGAATCAGAGAATCTGGACATTTTCTTCTTAAAAAATGACTCAAAACAATCAATCGATTGTCAAAATAGTTGGCGATTAATTTAAATAGATGGCAACTAATCGATTAATTGACTAATCATTGCAGCTGTTCATGATTGTATGCACACATATTAAGCTCAGTGTGTGTGTGGATATACTATACACACATGTCTGAGGCTACATGTTTGTTATCTTTTATCAATTTATCTACAAAAATGATCATGTATGTGAATATTATTGGTTCACATTAAAATATAACTTAACAAACACATTCTTTAAAGAGTTATTCGAGCGAGTCGAGTCATAGAAATAACATTTATATTTCACAGAAGACTTTTGAAACCTTTTATTATTCGGATTCAGAGCTTCCAGCAGGTAACAGTCTCTAGTTTATTTAATCAGAACGCATCACTCCTCTCATATCAGAGGATGACGAGCTATAAATAAACAAGATCTTATCAGCTGCGTACCTTATAACAGGAAACTCATTAACGAATGTACACAGACACACCAAACAGTGTTTTAACAGCAGGGTGGAGACGTTCATAAAGACTCAATAAACATATAAACATCTGATAGAACAGCAGCTAAACAAATTCATTCATTTCATCAGTTTCAGTGCAAATAAATCTGATCAGGTTTATTCAGCGGACAGAAGAGTCAGTCCAGAGAGTTTGTTCCACTTACTTTATGTAAACTATTACATCTGATGTAAACAGTCCAAAGTCAAGCTGTTGTCAGTGTAATCAACACACACGTTGTCATAGTTACTATCAGTTTATGATATTATGACTCTCGATGACACTCAGGAATTCAGTGTTTCATAACAGCTTTATTGAGCTGACAGTTTGGATTACTCAATAACAAACACACCTCTGTGCTGCTTCAGCAGCTGTTAAAAAACATCACAGATATTTATAAATCTAATAAATTAATGTGTCACTTTAATACTCATAACTCCGGTGAATGACGAAGTAACTGAGAGACTTTAAACAGGTGTAAACAACTTGTTTTCATTTTTAACTCAGGTGTTTGATACTTTATGATTTATGTTTCTTTAATTATGTATGGTTCTCTATTAATGTATAACAACGTACAATATGAAAGTTAATGATACACAGAAAACATTTTGACAGTCATAGTTTGAAAATTGCTCTGATTTCTCACCATCAAACGTGTAAATGTGTGAGACAGGTTTAAATACTGGTTATCATTTAATGTATTTAATATTAATTTAATTTAATTACTTTATTTGACAGGGACAGTGCATATTAATAACATTTCTGAAAATATGCCAGAGTTAGCCAGAAAGGCTCATTTTCATCTGTTGTCCCTGGGCAGGCAAAAAGTTGGAAGCACAAATATTGCAAATAAAAGTGTTGAAAATACAAATAAACAACAATAAAAGCATTGAAAATACAAATAAACAACAATAAAAACAGTGAAAATGCAAATAAACAACAACAAAAGCGTTGAAAATACAAATAAACAACAACAAAAACAGTGAAAATGCAAATAAACAACAACAAAAGCGTTGAAAATACAAATAAACAACAACAAAAACAGTGAAAATGCAAATAAACAACAACAAAAGCGTTGAAAATACAAATAAACAACAACAAAAACAGTGAAAATGCAAATAAACAACAACAAAAGCGGTAAAAAATGAAAATATGCCGATACAAACAAGTCTGCACTGCATAGAAACAAGAAACACAGTGTCAGGACTGGTAAAATGTGGATGTTACATACAAAGCTCATGATAAACAAGAGCAGCTTTTACACGAAGCGTAATAATGACAAGTTAGACAACAAACAACAGTTCTAATGTTCACCAGTGTGATTTGTAATGATCAGGCTCTTCATGTCGTGGTGAATGGATGGTAGTTGTTGTGATAAGTTATTCCAGTCTTGGCAGATTGGCCAAAACTACTTTGTCCTCTTGGAATAAAACATTTTCTTGTATGTATTATATATATTTTTACAAATGTTGTTCTATAAACTAAGTCTGTCATTCAACACCTGCTCTTCATCATCAACATGCTGATGTTTATTTTAAATTTTAGCTCCTTTCTGTGTAAAATGAGTCAGTTGACTGTAAGTTAGTTTATGTTGTTTAATGTCAGTAATAAGACAAATCATAGTTCTGTAGACGTTTATGTCTCTGTAATGTGTTGATCTATTGTTCTTCAGTTCATTGTGATCGTAACGTCACTGTGTTATTGTGTTATTGTGTTATTCCTGCTCCAGACCAGCTGAACTATCTGAGAGCTGCTCATTAACCTTCAGGCTGAGTTCTAGATGTTTTAGATCCTGTAGAGACTCTGAAGAACCGCCAGAGAAATACGATGCATTGTACTTCTGATTTTATTATTTGCTTACATTACTTCAAAACGTGACAATGTTCTTTTCGTGTGTTTATAGAGTGATCAAGCAATTCTCCACTAATCCCACACTGCATTACCCACCATAAACACGGCGCACTGCACTTTGATAGTCGTCCAACGGACAGTTTCTTTTCCTGTAAAGATCAAGAAGCATCATATTCACAGTTCAATGACCAGTTTATACCAGTTTGTGCTGATGCCAAGAAAGTCAGCACATTCAGTTACTTACTGATGTCTTTAGATTTTGGAAATAAAGTCATTTTAATTCTGTTTGACCCTGATGCTTTTGACTGAGCTACATAGTTGGACGTCAGAGTAGTTTCCCAACCTGGGAGCTGAAATCCCAGTAACATGAAGGGTCGTGAGATGATTAATAGGATGAAGAAGACGAAAGAAAGATATTTTCTGCCTCGTTCTTCTCTGTGCTGATCTGGACAGTTTCAGTTTTGTCTCGTCTGTCTGCTCAGTAAAGACGACGACTATCCATCGTTTAGCTTTAAATAACCAGATAGTATTTACTCAAATACAACATTTAAATACTCGAGTATTTCCATTTTCTGCTGCGTTATACTTCCACTCCACTACATCTCAGAGGGAAATATTCTACTTTTTACTGCATTACATTTATCTGACAGTTGTTGTTACTTTACAGATTAAGATTTTACATTAGAAAAACATACAATAAGTTTATAAAATACAACACGTGATTAGAGATTAAACCAGTGGTTTCCAACCTTTGTGACAATTTACAAGAAGCTGTGTCTCATATCGTCACGTAGCGAAGACGACTGCAGGTTCTTTTACAGTTTCACCAAAGAGAGAAAAACTTCTCAGATGGTTTTTATTACCTAACTGTTGACAAAAGTCCATAAACTAATATAAATTTGTGTAGCAGAGCTTTGTTAATCATCTCATGACTCTTCAGATTTATGTGGTGACCTTTCACCGAAGCACATTGAATCAAATAATGTAAGATATAATTATATCGAGATGTGCAGAGGGCCCAGAATTTGTATTTGTATCTGTATTTGTTGAGGCAGCAAAATTATTTGTATTCGAATAAAAGTGGAAAGAGGCTTAAAAATCCTGTTTTTGTTTTTATTAAGCTTATAATTTTAGAAAATTAAAGATGAAAATTTAAGTGATGTCCAAATTAAGAAATATGCATCATGTAGCAGGTGGATGTGACTCCCCTCATTGAGACCTGCTGAGCAGATAGCGACTATAACTGACCTGCTCGCTGGTATTTCACATGTTTTGTTTTTTTTCTTCCCAAAAACAAATAATTTTACAAATATTTGTATGAAAAAAATATTTGTGAAAAGCCTACTATTTGTGCTTTAACATATTTGTATTCGGGCACCTCTACTGAGTACTTTTACTTTACGTAAAAGGATCTGAGAACTTCTTCCACCACTGGTTAGTATGGATTTAACTAATATCTTTCAGTTTGATTTACTTTAAACTCACATGTTCATATTCATGTTATATCCATTACATCATACTTTATTTAAAGGAAGGAAAAGCCTCTGGAGCAGCATTTACATTTACACCGATGCTGAAATCATTTGTATTTGCAGCTGTTTGACATGATCTGATAGAAACATAATAGAAACTGATTTACAGTATATTTCTCTAGAATCTAACCAAACCTATTATAACATCATGTCAACATGAATTTATTGTTATCAGTGAGAAGGTCTTCATGAAATCTGGACCACATCTGTGTTTAATAAAAGTTTACATCAGCTTGAAGCTGGGTTGCTTCATCCTGAGTACAGCTGAGATAACAGACGGCAGATTGAAGGGTCTCTGTGTTTTTGTCATATTCTTCAAACGACAACAACAAAGCGATCATGTTGTAAAGACCAGTAGTGGAAGAAGTATTCAGATCTTTTACTTCAGTAAAAGCAGCAATAAAACAGTGTAAAAAAATACTCCATTACAAGTAAAAGTCCTGCATTCAAAATCCCACTCAAGTAAAAATACATAAGTATTAGCAGCAAAATGTACTTAAAGTATTAAAGTAAAAGTTCTGGTTTTGCAGAAAATGGGGCTGTAATATTTTATATATATATATATATATATATATATATATATATATATATATATCACATATATATAGAAAGTACATTACTGATAGTGATGAGTCGGTTGGGGTGGAGTTAGTTTTAACTGCTCTCTGAGAGTCACCAGATAAATATGAGGAGTGGTGACATGATTGATTAGGAAAGAAGAGAAAACAAAGTTCTGCTACAGTTAATATAACAATTATGTTATAACTGTTCATCTGAACCATGACAAAGAGACACAAATACACACTGATTCTTTATAAAGGGCCACAAGCCTGCTGGGAACCACTGGTAGCTTATTATTAGCTTATTTTTATGTTATTTTATGTCAAATCTTCATCTGTAAAGTAACTAAAGCTGTCAAATAAATGTAGTGGAGTAGAAAGTAGAAAGTAGCATCACACACATAAATATACTTTACTTTCCAGCTCTGAACACTGAGCTGAGCTGGTGCTGTTGTGAAATAAAAGTATCAGAATCAGACTGAAAGTGTTGAAGGGATGAAAAGATGCACATGAAGAAGAAGAGTTTACCATCAAAACATATCGATGATTCAAAGCAGCGAGGTCACAGCATGTGACTGATGATGACGTGAAAATTGGAAATGTGGGAGGCAATCAGAGGCCAAATGATAAGGATTCCTCTGCAAAAACCGAGTCTGCAATATGTGTTTGTGTGTGTGTGTGTGTGTGTGTGTGTGTGTGTGTGTGTGTGTGTGTGTGTGTGTGTGTGTGTGTGTCAGGGCTGGACTTTGTTCTCAGCTGTTTCCAGTACAGGAGTTTATCAGAATCACAATCATTTTCAGCTGAGAACCTCTGTGACTTTACTCCTGAACGGTTGCTGCTGCATGAAGAGCATTGATCCTGAAATATACAACACTTCAGTTACTTTTTTCTTCTTTTTCTTAAAGGTGGAAGTTCTGTGAAGATTATTTTCCTTTTTTTTTATTTTTAATTTTTAATTTTTAAAAGGCAACCATGGTCAGCCGTAACTTCAAGAACGTGCTGGTCGTCTCTATCGGGTTTCTGTCTCTGTTCACGGCTTACGGAGGCCTGCAGAGCCTGCAGGTAGGTGGAAAATACACAATTATTATTTTACCTATCAAATGTCATTTTTAAAATTCAATTACGGTTAATTGTTACATTAAAATACTGAAAGGTTGAAGTTAGTATTATGGGGATTAAAGGGATTTATTCATGTTAAAACTAATTAAAGGATTAAAACATACTATTTGTGCATCATTTAGTTAGAAATGTAATAAAAACCTTTCTTAAATCATGACATATGGATTTCCTCTACATGATAGCACATGATAGTACATTCACTAATAAAAAAAGTATTGGTAAGTTTAGATGTGTGTGATACAAATGATTGAAATGCATTCCTGTTTGGACACAGTGTTAAAACATGCTGTATATAATCATCACGCTAAGGCACCGTTTCAAAGAATGAGCTACTTTCGAGATATTTTCAAGTTCTTTAAGATAACTCTGATAACTGTGTGAGAATTAAACCGTTCCTTCATAAATCCATATGTAGCAGAATAGAGAGCAAAAATGGTGCTTTTCAGGTGTGAATGTAGACAATTTTACTTTGCAGGTAATGGCAACATAAAATAGTCGATAACTATTTTACTAAGTGTGTTATTATACTGAAACTTACATAAACAGAGAGAAATTATAACCCAGCTGGAACCGTGGATCATGTCAGTCTTTCTCAATCTCTTCTTTATCATCAGTCTTCAGCTCTTTTTATTTATTTTTTACTACAGTTTGTTATAAAGTTTCTTTTCATTTTCCATCAGAAGGCCAAACACTGACCTACAATAGTTGAGATCAGAAAGATAAAAATCTGTACTTTAAACTGTGTGGTCAATACAGTAAAATATAATTAAATAATGATATAATCAGAAAATCACATTTTTATTTTACAATGACAGTTTTAGGAGCTGATACTTTTACAGGAGTCAGTTTTTGTTTTGCGGGAAAATAAAACATCTTGACATGTTGGAAAAGTAATTTCAACAGAACTGTCTTTACTGTCATTAAACTGACCTTCCCTGAGCCAACATCTTCATCCTCATCATCATCGTCGTCCTGTCCGTCCCTACAGAGCAGCCTGAACGCAGAGGATGGGATGGGCGTAGCGTCTCTGAGCGTCATCTACGGCGCCATCATCGTCTCCTCCATGTTTCTTCCTCCCATCATGATCAAAAATCTGGGCTGTAAATGGACCATCGTCGCCGGCATGGCCTGCTACGTCTCCTACTCCGTTGGAAACCTCTACCCGGGATGGTAATCAATCATTGCAGCTTTTTTACATTTTTATTGCTGATTAAGGAATTTGTAATAACTTGGTTGTAAACAATAATATAATCTCCAACACTGTCACAGCTTAGAGAGTAGGGGTGTGTCCGAATACAAATATGTTATTTGGCAAAGCACAAATAGTGGGTTTTTTTTAAAAAGAATATTTGTTTCATACAAATATTTTAAAAATTATTTGTTTTCAGGAAGAAAAAATGTTAAATACCAGCACACAGGTTGGTTACATCACTATCTCAGTGTCTCTCCTCTGCTCCGCTGTGACGTTTATCAGCAGGTCTCAGTGAGGGGAGTCACATCCACCTGCTACATGACGCACATTTCCTAATTTGGACATCACTCCCAGTGTTGGGGGTGTTCCCCACTTTAATTTTCTAAAATTAAAAGTGTAATAAAAAACAAAAACAGGATTTTTAAGCCTCTTTCCACTTTTATTCGAATACAAATACAAATAATTTTGCTGCCTCAACAAATACAGATACAAATACAGATACTGGGCCCTCTGCACATCCCTAGTAGAGAGTATGGTACCCAAAAGTGACACAGGACATAGATATAAAGTAATAAATGACCATGATTAACTGAAAATAAATACATGTCTAATAAATAAATAAACAAATAATAATATACTTTTTGTATTTCTTCATTTATTGTGTCACTTTTGGGCCTCTATAGAAGAGTACTACAACTTCTTTACAAAATCAATATAGATAATACAAGTACATTTTTGTATAATACATGTAAATAAACAAAAGTACTGAAGAACATTGTTCAAGGGCACAAACATGTTCTCTTCGTATTAAACATCCAACATCAGAAAGGAGATCATGACGTTTTTCTTCAGCTGCTGAAAAGAAATGACAAAATTATTACAAATTTTAGCATTTTAGCTAGCAGCTGTGTGAGACTGTACTTCAGAACAGTGACAGTGTAATTTGTAATTTGTTTTGCAGGTATTTAGTTATAAACAACCAAAAAACAAAGAAAAAGAGCCGATACCACTGGACAAATTGATATTATGACATCTGAAAGTGCGAGACAGATGTAATAATGTCGGGGATCTTCAGAGTCATTAGGATTGATTGTATAGATCTTCATCTGGTCCAGATGTTTCCAGCTCCTCATCACGCTGCTCAATTTATCATAAAAAGGAGAAAACATATCGATCTCAAAGAGTTTGATATAGAAATAGTTTTACTGTAAATTCAAACAGATGTAAACTGAGCTGGTCTAACAAGTATCATTACAGCATGTTTATTATTTTTATTAACTTCTGCTCCTCCCATCGCTGCAGCTCTTGTGACCTCACACATTTACCTGTCTCAGGTACTTTCCACCATGATTAGCTATTTCTTGCCCATCCAATACTTGGTGTTCCAACCTTGACCACACCAGCATCCTGCTCTCCTTTATTCCATTCCACAATCTAATAAATCCAATATCTTTATGTGAATAAACATCAAATACACGTCTGTATCACTCAGAGCCATTTAACATTATATCCTGATGTACATCTAATGATAAAGTAAAAACCTTGACTGTTTGTGCATTCAGACTGGAAGAGAAGAATAATGATTTTGCAAATTATATAAAATAACTGATTCTCTTCCAAAGTAAATGATTGTATAACTTGATCAGAACTATATCAATAATGTCTGAACAGGTTAAAATATCCCACAGATCCATCGATGCCTTTATGAAACATTTTGTCAATCCATCCATCACAGACACGGAGCGCTTTCTCTGGATAACTGAACATTTTAACTTTGCTGGTAGCATTAAAAGAAAAGTCAGTATCACCAAACTCACGAGGACCCATCCTCAGCTGTTCTACAAGGGTCTCAACACTAGTAAGGCTAAAAAATGTGACTTTGTGTGCAAAGTTTCTGTGTTTTTCGGATTAAATATTTTTTAAAAGTGAGTATGCAAACTTTGGGGTGATTTTATATCACAACAGAATGGCACTAGAACCTACAGCCTTGAAAACAGCAACCAGACCATGAGACACTAACTGGCCAAAAAATACATAAAAGGTAAAAGTGTAGCGTTAAGAAAAAATGATTTTCCCTTTGCTCTCTCTCCTGCAGGTATACCCTCATGCCCACCTCAGTCATCCTGGGTTTGGGAGGTTCTCCTCTGTGGTCGGCTAAATGCACCTACCTGACCATCTCTGGTAACGTGCAGGCTGCCAAGGAAGGCAAAAAAGGCTCAGATGTCATCAACCAATACTTTGGCATCTTCTTTTTCATATTTCAATCATCCGCCGTGTGGGGGAACCTCATGTCGTCGCTCATCTTCGGACAGGACACCAATATAGGTATGAAGACAAGTGAAAGTGGCAGCACTGATAAACACTTAAATACAAACTGAACCACTGAATTCTGGTTTAGTTTGTTTGTTATTTTAATGTAAAATTCATTGAAATATCTGCGACAAATAAATTTAAGGTTTTAAACTTAAACAGATTTTACAGTAACAGTCAGATTTGCTCTCTTAGTGACAATAAAAGAAAATTATATGATTTTTTTAGAGTCTTGAGGTAAAAAAGGTAAGAAATAAATATTGATGAGACTGTTCACAAACTGTAAACAGTCTGTGAGACAGTTTATAGTCTGGAAGTTTAATATTGTACAAAACAAGGCGAGAAAAATAAATAATCTCCATTTCCAAACACAGTGAGGTCAAAGTTACATTACACAACCCAGTAAGTTTAGGCATGAGCAGTGGGGGATGGTTAGGGTTAGGGGTCAAAGGTCAGGGGTGTGTGCGTTGTGTAGTGCGCCGTTAAGGTGACAACATCGGGGCAATGGCGTCATGTAGTAAATTGGGTGTGTCCTGTAGGTCTGTACATAGACACTTCTCATGTCAGCTGGAGGAAGCAGATGTTTGAATTCGTCACCTGAGATTAAACAGAAGAAAACGTTGCCAGCTGGTTAACACTGACAGCCTGGTGCCCGGTTATTTAAAAACGCTCTTCTTCAGCATGCAGTACTTTATACAAACAAGTAATCTCAGCCGGTCGTCAGCTCTCAGAGGCCCTGTTCACACCTGTCATTAAAATGCGTCATGTTTGATTTGATCACCAGTACTTACAGCTCTGAGTACTGGTGTGAGATCCGATCACTCAGGGCCACATGTGGCCACATTTTTTTAAGCAGTGTTTACCGAATGTGTCCTTGGCCACACTGAAGGACCGCCTACTCACCCGCGACACATGTGGGGACGCATGATAATAGCAGGCGGGAACAGGACCAGAGGTGTCGAAATGTAGATTAAGAGGTTAAGGAAAAGGGAGCAGCACAAAGGAATAAAACACTAAGAGTATCAGAAGCTTTCATCTAAGTGACAAAGTTAAAACTAAATAAATCCTCCACACTGGTTTATTTCCCATGAACGTGGTCATTGTAGCTCTATGAGTGTATGAGGACTCGGGCAAAACAATGTATACTGTGGAAAGCTGCTGTTATCTTTGTAAATAAAGAAAGTATATGAAATCAAAGGAATAGCAAATATATTTAGGACAGAAGTGTAATAATTTATCCCATGAAAGAGACACTATCGGGTGTAACTAAAAAGCCCGACCAGTTAAGTATTTTATCCTTATTTTCTGCCTGTTCTGCTGTTTGCTCCATGACTGGTAGCCTACTGGTTTACAGTTGTTTCAACTGGAAATCAGTCACACTGATGAAGTAATGATACCCGAAGAGCAGATGACAAAACATTACTTTATCATCATGGTACAGAGTCTGATTTTTTCATTAGATGTGATTTCAGATTTGCTTTTGAGTTCCTGCATTATGTCACGTGTCTCTGCATCTGCCTTCACCTGAAACACACACACACACACACACACACATACACACACACACATCTACACAAACCCAGCAGTGGGCAAGGTTTAACTGGTGTCTTACAGCCTTTTTATGGGTTCAGTTTACAAGAGAATAAGAAAGCGTGATAAAAGTCAATGATGACAAGTGTGCAGTATATTATTTTATGGTGTGAATGATCTCCAGGTTATCAGCTCATATGATGATGATGGCACATGTTGAGACACATTTCTGGGAAGGAACAACATAACACAAATATTTAATCCGTTTTTATTTCCGTCCTGGGTAACGATTTACAAAGTGAATACATTTCTGACAACTTGGGAAGGTTGTATGATGACTGAGTTGGTCGTATGAGGGTTTAAAATACTGTGTATGTTTGTTGTACATATCAGAGTTTGTTCCCAGTTGTAATTACGACTTGGAGGCCGACATGAACACTATTTACAAGTCAGAAACTGGTAATTATGGTAAATCTGATATGACATGAAAGTGGCGTTAGAGCCTGTGTATGATCTTCTTTTTCCCAGAAGCCACAAACCGTAGAAACAAAAAACATTTCCACCATGATTAAAAAACTATCTTCCTTCATTTTTGTGTATTCATCCAAGTCAAATGACTTGTTTTTTTTGTTTTTTTTTCTGACAGCTGACATCCCATATGAGCAGCTGCAGCTCTGTGGAGCGGCTGACTGCGGCCTCGTCGTGAACGCCAGCGGCACCGCCCCCGTCAGACCTGCACAGTCGCTAGTGTGGACACTCGTTGGATGCTACATCGGTAAATCATTGGATTTCACAAAATACAATGAAAGAATTTATATTTTTCCATTCCAGGGCCACCATAGTTAAACGGTACCACTGTCATGTCTGAAGATAGCTGAAGATACAAGGCGATTAGCCTGGCTTAGCGTAAAGACAAGAAGCAGGGGTAACTCATGGATGTATAAAAAGAACTGGATACAGCGTTATAGGCGAGGCTCCGTTCTTTCCTGTGAAAGTCGCTCAGTGGCGCATGAAGGCTCAACACTTCCTGCTGCAAAGATATAACCCGGATGTTGCTCACGCTTCCTGATCATTTGTCCAATAGAGCGTGAATGTTCTGTGCTGAGGCGGCTAACTTCTGGTTTAGCGCCCTGCTAACTTGAACGAGGATACAATAATTCAATCATGCGGCTCTTCTAGACTTTCCAAATGTTATCTGACCAAATGGATCAAATTCTGATAGTGAAACAAGTCAATTTGCCGGAGTTGTGACGGTCAAAAAAATATGTCTCCTCCATTTTACAGCTTTTACTTTTCTCATTATCGTGTGCAGGAAAAATGTTTTTTGGGCCTGGATGATCAGAACTAGTGGCAAAACCGTGAAAATAAACTCTAGTATTAAAATAATTCAACCAGCAGTGTTGAAGTAATCAGAGAAACCAGTTGTACTTTTTCAGATATCCACATGATCAGTTTTCTATCCTCTGTTGGTTGTAGGTGTGGGTGTGCTGGCCATGATCATTGTGGCGGTGTTTCTGGACAACATCGACCATGAACAGACCAGCCAGTTCCGTGAGAACCGGGAGCCGTTCTGTCAGACGTTCCTGGCCACATTCAGACTGCTGAAGGACTGGAGGCTGGTGACCCTCATCCCCCTCACCATGTACAGCGGCTTCGAGCAGAGCTTCCTCTCCGGGGAGTACACCAAGGTGAGGAGATCTTTAAAGATTCATCCAGACATCGATGTTTGTTTTTATTATTGTGCCACATGCACATCATTTTCTGGATATACATAAACTGATCTGACATCTCTGAATCAGCTCATTTTTAGTACTTCATAGTTTATTTAACTGATTTTATTGTATTTGAGAATATAGAAGATGATAGTAAGGTGATACATTTATTACTATCGATTAATCTGCTGATTATCTTTTTGATCAATTGTTCGGTCTCTAAAATTTTAGAAAACTGTCAAATACGCCCGTCACAATTTCCGAGAGCCCGAGGTGATGTCATTAAATGTTTTGTTTTGTCCGATCAACAGTCTCGAACCCAAAGATATTCAATTTATTATGACGTAAGACAACGAATAGCAGCAAATGTTCACCAGTGAACCATCACATTTGGCATTTTTGCTTGAAATTTTGCTTGCAATTATCAAAATAGTTTCAGAAGAGCTTTCTTTTGATCGTCTTAATGGATTATTTGACCAATCATTGCAGCTCTGTCATTTAGTCACACATTTAATTTCCCAATGTGCTTGTTTTTCACCTTCATGTTAATCTGACGCCGTTCGAAATGTTACAGAAATGTTACTAGAGAAGATGTAGCAAGATTGCTTGTTGTTTACATAAAAATGACTCCAAATATGTGAGAGATGTATGTATAAAGGTGCATGTCTGAAAGAGGCTTTAAAGGGCTTTACGCAAGTTAGTAACCATGTTATTGTCTGTATTTTAGTGGGAGTCTACCAGTTCAGTCAGAGTTAGATTTGGTGGAAAACGCTCTTCTGTTTGAAGGAGCTCTTAAAGAATCCAAGTGGTTAATCCCCCTAATTGACATGAAATAATATGTAATATAAATCTTTGTGTTTCTCTGTTTTCTTTTCTTTCTGTCGTTTCATATATGAGATATGACCTGTAAGAATATGTGACATCTGTTTGCTTAAAAACATCTTGCTGTGTTTCCTTGCAGAACTACGTGACGTGTGCGTTGGGAATCCATTATGTCGGCTTTGTGATGATGTGTTTTGGAGCCTCCAATTCTCTTTGCTCCTTTCTCTTTGGGAGACTAGCGAGGTACACCGGGAGAGCTGCACTCATCTTCCTGGGTAAGATCTCTCATAATTAAGTTAGTTTTTCACCTTTTAAGGTTTAGAATGAACAGTATGAATGAACTGCTGACTTCCATTTGATTGTCGAATTTGTCCGTTTTCAGCTGCATTGGCCAACTTTTCCTGTATCATCGCTCTGTTGTTCTGGAAGCCTCATCCTGACCAGCTGGCTGTCTTTTTTGTATTTCCCGCTCTGTGGGGGATGGCAGACGCTATCTGGCAAACTCAGACCAATGGTAAGAAACTGGTGTGCAGTGTGGATACCTCATGCAGTACGAAGAGTTTGTTTGTCTGATAGTTGTTTGTGCTCATTGACAACAGTGGAGATGTTGTCAGGATATTCATGCTCCCCTGAGGATGACTACAAGTCTACAGTTATGCTAGCCGCTGTGTAAGGTTCTTCTTCAGTGGTGCTTTGAGCAAGATGCCAACGTTAGCATGCTAACATGGTCACAATGTAATGTTTACATAGGTCACCAATTAGGTTAGTTTGTTAGCATTGTGAACTAGGGCTGCAACTAACGATTATTTTCATTATGGATTCATCTGTTGATTATTTTTTGACTCATTGATTACTTGTTTGGTCTATAAAATGCCAGAAAATGGTGAAAAATGTCGATCACTGTTTCCAAATATTCAAATTTGAGAAGGTGGAATCAGAGAATTTAGAAATGTTCTTTTTAAAATGACTCAAAATGATCTATCGATTATCAAAATAGTTGGCTGTTAGTTGGTAGTTGGCAAACTAACTGATTAATTGACTAATTGTTGCAGCTGTAATGCTAATGCTATATTTGCTAATTAGCATTTAACACAAAGTACAGCTGAGGCTGATGGGAATTTCATTAGTTTTTTAGGTATTTGGTCATAAACAAAAGTACTGGATGCTATGATGGTGTTAGATGAAAAGTCAGGGATCACGTTATCAAGGGTCAAGTTATTACAATTCATCCTGAGGGGAATATGAATGTGTAGTGGGTTTTTTTATGTGATTAACATGGTATATGCATATAATACATTTAATCCTGACAAAATGAGTTAATATATGTGTGACTTTGTGTCAGGTGGAGAGGTAATGTGGGTGTATGAAGTTTGTGTCTCTTACAAAAAGAGGCATGAGCAAGTCATGAAGATTTATAGGCAACGTGGACTGTGTTGTAAATGTTTGGCTACAATTGCAAGCATGAGTGGACACAGATACCAGCCAACAGAAGAGATAATGAGGTGCTGGCATAAACATAATGTCATAAATATGTCAAAAAGAAGATAAGGGACTTGCCTAATTGCCAACAGCAGCATGATAGGGAGCAGGGTGAAGTAAGGTGAAATAGAGTGAAGAGGAGATGAAAAAGAGGTTAAGTGCCTTGATGTTAAAAAGCTGTTTTGTGCGTGTTAGGTAATATTTGAATATGAAAAGCAAATTGATAAATAATGGTGGAAGAAAAAGGTGAAGAAATGCCAGGGACTGTCCACTGGGATCAGTATTGGAAATACATCAAATTTGGTGGCAAGAGGTTTTAATGATGGGAGATACCTGGACTTTGTGACATGGCAGGAACCCTGACACGCCACATTGGGAGGCGCTCTCCAGGGTATATAAGATGATGGTTTCTATTTGGTTTTTAGGTTTTTGCTTCATGAACTAAGCCTCGGTTTGCTGTATTACTGCTATTTGCACAGTAAATCTAATATTGCACTGAACTCTGTCCGACTGAGTGTTTTTCTTCAACTTTGAAGAAACTTTCTTTTATTTTTTAGTTGTTTGACTAATTTGGAGACTAAAAGAAGTTGTGTAGCTGAAGATTTATAGGCCTGATTGACAAAGTTTTTTCAGTTACCACAAATGTTTGTACATTTCATTTTAATCCATCCAACAGTTGTTGAGATAATTTTTAAACAAACAATGTAACCTGCTAAAGTCATTGGGATTCATCCTCTGGGGACCATGAGGATACATGTTGAGATACATTTTGATGCATCAGCGTACATGTCAGGGAACCACCAGAGTCACTACAGTTCCTCCTGTGGGAACAATGAATGTCCTTAAAAAGTTTCATGGCAATTCACTTTGGTCCGTTTCAGTCTGGACCAGCGTGTTTGCTCAGCTCACCAACCAACCAATATTTCCATCCCTTGAGTCTTAACTTTAGCATTTAGGTCCACTTACTAGCTTATTCCAGAGCTTTCAGATGCATCAGTGAATGGTGTTGGTAGGAGCTAAGTGAGCTATCGCCATGGCAACTGAGACAACAACTCCATTTGCTAACGAAGACAGTGAGATGTGGTTGAACGTTCTGGACGTTAGTGGACCTTGAGTTACGATTGTTTTTAGTCAAGACAGAACTTTGGCGCTCCTGACCTGTTGTCTATTTCCACAATTATGTCAAAATTAACTAAAACTCATTGTCAGTCTGTTTCAAGGTACAAGTTCAACTACTGCATTTGTCAAGATTTCCAATTGCAGACAAGAAATATCAAAATAAAATCTGCAGATTGCCTTGAAATTTATTTAGAACGTTTATACTCCCTAGAAGATGAACTCTTTTCATGTTGGACAAACCATAATCATTAATGTTGTTGTTTGTTACGTCCACACTTTAGGATTGTAGGATGCAAGAAAAACTGCAGCCTTTTGGGGGCTTTAGACTTTCTTGTTTTTATCTTTTCAAGGATTGACTCACCTAGCCACCACTTTTTAAAATGTTTTATTATTAATGATTGTGTTTATGATGTTCACCCTTCGTCTGCTTTCTGTCCTGCAGCAATTTATGGCATCCTCTTCCCCAGGGAGAAAGAGGCAGCGTTTGCCAACTACCGTATGTGGGAGTCTCTCGGTTTTGTTATCGCCTTCGCCTACAGCACCTTCTTGTGCCTGGAATATAAACTGTACATCCTGCTGGCCGTTCTGGTGCTGACCGTCGTCACCTACCCCATAGTGGAGTACTACGAACGCAAGAATCCTACGCCGCCCGTCGATGAGGGGACCTACGTAAATCACAAAGAAGACCTTGAAATAGATGACAGCAAGATCATAAACCAGACACAAATGTAGAGACTAAATGTCAAGTGTTTTACTTGTTGAACACGTCCTGGTCTTTATCAGCTGCAAATCAGGTGTCTGATGCTGACGCCACATTGTTGAAATTACTTGAAAATGCCACATTGTACAAACTTAAAAAAATATGTGATGAGAATGATGGAGAGATATTGAAGGGGAAGTCAGAAGCACGTCTTCTTGCGTTGACAAGTAACTGATCAAAACTGCAAACACTGTCTGGTGCAGCCTTCCCCTAAAACTTGTGGAATAGAGATCTCTTATATGGTGGGTTTTCATCCACCTGTTTTAATGCACAATTTTAAATTTTGCACATAAAAAATTTTTTTTTATGCTTGGCTGAGGTGGAAACGTTGGTGTAAGGATAAAAGCAAAATGTGATGTGAAAGGAGTGGAAACAAATACATCATGACGTAAAGGAAGCATGTGACTTAAATGTCCACTGTTGCTCCCACGCCACAAAATAACATAAATGCTCTAATTCCGTCATGTTTTATATATTGTTTTTCACTGTTTGAGGTCTGACTGTTGCTCTTTTAATTATGTCATCTTCTTCTGTAATGATTTTGTGGCATCTGACTGGAAAATTTGTGGCAGCATGTGTTTATCTTGACAAACCAACTCCTAATAGTCACATAACTGCTATTGGATGGAGACGCGCGTTTAGCTTCTTTTAACGATTTACTGGAATTTCCGTTGAAATTTGAGCTACATTTGGATGGAAATCAACTTGCTGCCACAAAATATGAGGAAACTTATTCTCAGCTGCTTCCTTTTGATGTTCTGTAGCTTGGATTGTACCTGATTTGTTCTTTGCTTTGTACAAAAAGTGCCTGCCAAATTAATAAATGTAAAGAAATAACATCACATTTAAAAATTACAGCAGGGATCCAAAAAAGCCTCTAGTGACAAAAATCACAAAACAATAATACTGTATGTTCTGACTTGATGATGAGAATAAGTAGCTTTCTTGGGTGAAATGTTTTGTATTCTTCACGCTGTAGTTAGTCTTGAGTCCTCACTTTGTTTTTGACTCAATATTGACATTCATTCATTCATTCTGGCAATAACTTGTTTATCTAATTTATCCATTCATTCATGTCTCCATTAATTTTAGTTGTATATATGTACATATGTTTAGTTTTCCCTATTCCTTAATAGTTCAATAAATGTCTTCATTTATTGCCTTTACAACAGAATTGAAGGTCACTGTATTCAGAGTTCATGAGTTTCAGATATAAGAATGATTCATCATATTTTTTTCCCATGACACCTTCTGAACTCTGTACCGTCCTATTTCTTAATCAACCTGTAATAAACTTTGATGCTTTGGGTTCCAATTATGTTTTTGCATATTGATATGAAGAGAGGTTTGGTGGGAATAAAGTAAAGGAACTCACTTCACAGACTGGACTCCACAATAAATAACCGCATCATCTGCAAACTGACGTCAACAGAAGCTCTGTTTTTCATAATTAATAAAAAAAGAAAATACAGAGACGACATGCTGCATTTCAAATGGTGCTTTTATTGCAATGTGTTGCATTCCCACATTCATAGATGTTATTGATTTGTTAGTCAAAGCATCATTTCCTCAAGGTTGGCATCCTCACCTTGGAAAAAAAGCAGAGGGATCAAATGCACGAGGTGTTTGTGTTTTGAGTGTAGTAGAGAAGTGTGTGTGTGTAAACTTGAGCAGCCACGAACATATGAATGAACAAACCTCCAAATTTAGACTTCCAGTAGATGCAAATAAAGAGAGTTTTTAATTGTCAAACAAAGAATGGTTTTGTTTGGCTTATCAGCCTGCAGGGCTCTCACTCCCTGCAGGGACTGGACCCGGCCTGAGACTGATTGTCTACAAAATTCCAAAGAAAAGGTAGATTTCTTTAATTCACGTTACACACCTGAACAGGGGGGGTAGGGGGAGGGAGGGAGGGGGGGGTAGAGGGGTATTAAAAAGAGACAGAGAGAAAAAGAGAAAATATAACATGCATAAAATTCTCCCGGATGAACATTGTCACTCATATTGTCTTGTAATAGCTGCTCCGATGCCTCTTTTAAAAACAAACTTTACATGAGTTTAATATACAAAACTGGACAAAAATGAGTAAAATGTATAATATATATTTATATATATATTTATTTATATTAATTTGTACAAGGGAGAAAGTGGAACCTTGGTCTTCTTCTCAAATTCTCCAGAGAAAGCATTACCGCCCCCCACCCCCCCCCCACCCCAGAAAAAAACAACACAAAGTGGTGAGTTAATAATAAGCCTTCTTTTAAAAAAAATCTCTGAACCACATCCAACCTCAGTCCCAATAAGGCAGCACTTACAATACTCGACAACTGATGCTGTGGTAACTTTCACATAGAGTAGAGAATACTTGAACATCTGCATAAGGAATGAGTGGGAGTTTAAAAAGGACTGTGGATAGTCTCAGCGGTGCGCAAATACCATCTCGGACCAATGACGAGCGAGAAAGTTTCATCTTTTTGCCGACGTTTGTGGAAAAAAAAAAAAAGGAATCTTCCTTTTATCTCGTGGAATACATTTTAAGCATCAAATTGTTTTTCAGTCATTTTTTTTTTTGCTATGAATTTCCCTGACACTAAACATGATTACCTACGCCAGACATTCGCCCGATCCTGGTATCAGCGCACCACTAAATATTCTACATTAGGCAGCACAGAAGTGACAAGACAAGCAGCACAGAGGACAAGCAACACAGTAAGTGTGTTGTCATATATGTCAGTGCACAATTGTTGCTAGATAGCAGAGGTTAAGTCTCATACAACCAGACTTGTGACTTAGAAGCGAGTGTCCACCTTGGTTTGAGGAAAAACACGAGTGAACGCTGAGCGGCAGCAGCAGCGGCGGCGGCGGCGGCGGCAGCAGCTACAGAGCAAAGTGTTGCTGAAACAGTGTCGTGAGCAGGAATGTTCGGAGAGTTCAAGTCGGAGGAGGTTTTTTTTAACAGTTCGCCTGGTGTCAAGCTGACAGCGCAGAGAGGAGAGGAGGGGAGGGGGATGTCACCTGAAGAAGATTAGCATAGTATTTATACTGAGGATCGGTTGACGTCGACAGAGAGAAAGACGAGAGAGAAAGAGACACAGAGAACTACATTACAAAGAAGGTGTACAATTTTTTAGTCGTATTTTTGGATAATGGGTATCCACTACAGTCAAGTTCTTCATAAAGAACCTGAGAAATTCATTAATTTCTAATTAAACTAGTAAAACTAATATTTTCTTGGTACATTCAGGGGACGTTACTCATTATATCTCCAAATACTGATCTGATTGAAACAGTTTCTGATGGCCTTTTCACTCCAAGTAAATCCGATATAAAGTGCAAAATTAGATTGTATTTGCAAATTCCTGGAATAATTTGATTAATCTTCTATGTGTGTAAAAAAGTCATTTTAAAATACAGTAAACTTTCTTTTTTTTTTTTTATAAAGGTGAAAAAAGGTTTTAAAAAAAACCCTGGTTAACAAGGGTATTATTGTTAAACAGCAAAGGAGCAATCTTTACTGCGGAAAATATATACACGAGGCACCTCAAGTTTGGTATAAAGTATTCAGTTAATGAAAAAAAAAAAAAAGTGTTTTATTTTTATTTTTTTCCCGAGGATGAGCTTCAACTGTGAGATTAAACGCTGAGAAAGGTCATCAGATATCAACTAAATTCACTGAAGGGACTATTTTTGTGTAAAGTAAACTATAAATATCTTGCCTATGAAATTCATGATTTAGTGTTGCTCCAGTGTTAATTCTACAAGTCAACGTGAGGAAATGCTTGTTTCAGTAAGGTGCATAGCTAACTGTTGCAATGTTTTCTTTCTTCCTGTAAACGAGTGATAGCACTTTAGGCTCCAAACAAACAAACAAACAAACAAACAAACAAAAAAAAAGACCTCATTGGCAAAGTGGAGACTTCTCTAAGCTAACTTTGGGACATCACCTTGCTGATAGGCCACTTAAAAAAAAGGACAGAGTGTCTTAGAAAGTCGCGAGCGAGGAAGGACAAACATGCGAAACAACAGCAGCAGAATATCGTCGCTGTGTGAGAAAAAAGAGAGAAATCCAAATTAACAACAAAACGGGGGGGCCGCTACATTAGGTCTTGTCCAGTGATGATGAGGTTTGCATATGATATCCATCAAACATCTTGAAGCTTTGGTCATTTACTATTGACAAATGCAAAAAAAGGCTACATCAGTCAGACAGTTAGAGAATAATAATAAAGAAAAAAAAAAAGCCCACTCATATACACAACAACCAAGGCAATGCTTCTCCATAAAACCAAGGCTCCACTCTCCCAGATCTGCTTAAACTTTTTTTTTTTTTGACAACAGAGAAAATTAAATAATATGGCCTTTTTTTTTTTTAAATTAACCCGTACAAAAAGCCAGTCCACACTGCTTCTCTCTCAGTAAAATCACATTCAGCAGTCGCTAAACCATTCTCTGGCATAGTTATCTGAAAACACCCACAGGTACTGTGCAGGGTCTAAAAAGTAAAAGAAGAAAAGAATCAAACCAGGACATCTTCGACTTTTCCATCTTAGAGAACACCAGATATACAGTATTAATCACTTACACACATACATACGCACTCACTGATGGTCATATACATACATACATCATCAGAAAAATAAAAAAAAAAGTAGAAAATCAAAATAAAAACATGACGGAGGCGAGTAGTTATTTACCACAAACTCGGAGCACTACTTTTTTTTTTTTGTTGATTCTGAACAGATACATATTCACATTTCTCTGTTATATACATTATGTTAACATTTTGAAACCAATGTTATAAAAGAACCTAACCTTGTACCTGTTAACTGTAGTGAGGAGGGAGGGACTGTCGTTTCCACTGAACGGCTGTTGCATAAAAAAAAAAAAGATTAAATATGCATCGGTTGTATTTGGCATGTTTTTTGTTTTTTTAGTTGTTTTTTTTTTAAATCACAGGATAAGCTGACAGTTGCTGTTGAGTTTCTGCTTTTAAACGGGGGGGGGGGGGGGGTTTGTAGCGGAAACCGTTTCCATAGGAATGCCTGTTCCACGCAGAGAGATGAGAGGAGGGAGGGGTTTCAATACTGTATGTGTGAAATCATCAGAGCGGCTGACAGAATCCTTCCATATAATAATACATTCTTCCACTTTGTGCAGCTTCTGTGTTGTATTTCTTTTACAATCAACCAAACAGTGGCGCAGGGACTGTCTGACTTCATGAATCTTACAGGAAATCCACTAATTTTCTATAAAACTGAGCATTTGTCTTCCTCTATCGACTGTTCTGCCTGATAAGTGCATCGCAGCGGTTGAGAACTGAAGTGCAGATTTTATTTTGAAATAAAACAGGAACTGTCCCGGTTCTCGTCTGTAACTAGCTTCTCTGTCTCCTCAAAGAAAGAGCGACAAAGGTTAAAATAACACTAATGTAGAGCTACAACGATCAGTCGATCAACAGAAGATTCATCGCAGACTATTTTGATAATTGACTCAATGTTTTGAGTTATTTTTTAAGAAAAAAACCCAACGTTTTTAGTCGACTCTTGGGCTTTTGGGAAACAGTAATCCAACGTTTTCACCATTTTCTGACCAAACAACTAATTGATTAATCAAGAGAATAATCGACAGGTTCATCGGTAATAAAAATAATCGTTTGTTGCAGCCCTGCAGTCATGAAGCAGCTGTAGCTGGAATGAAAACCGTGTATAAAAACTGAGAATTAAAGGTGTAGGAGTTGCTCACAGTAACATCCTTTACTGCCCTCACTGCCAAGTTTAGTGGCGGGAAAGTTTGGAGGTAGAGAGAAGTTTAAAAAACTGAGAGACACAGCGACGAAGGAGAGAAACGGGACGACTTAAAAATCCGTTTTTCTCTTCTCGGTTTATCTCTAATTTAAGAAGTGCTTGTTATATTAAAATGATGTAACACTGTGGTGAAGTTAAACGGTGAAACAGATCTCAGCGTGCAAGCAGCAGAAGACGACACTGACATACAGCAGGTCAATCACAGTGTCAACACACGGCCCAAAAAAAAGCAAAGAATATCAGTTTCTATTATATATATATATATGCAGAAAAATAGAAAAACCCATCTCAGAAAATATTGGTAAATCATTTTCCATGTAACTGTTTGAGCTGCAAAGAAACAAAATGTTTCTGTGCCACTGTTTGGAGACGAAACGCACGGATCTGCACGTCTAAACATCTGCACAAAGCGGTTTTTCTCACATCAGACAACGTCGGAGGAGTCGGTAGGTGGAATGTTGACCTTGCATACTATCCCTCTAATATTTGGGTCACGTTGCATACGGTGAAGTATTTCTGTAAAACAGTACACAGGAAAAAAAAAGCCCTATTTCACGGGAATTAGCATCACGCTGTACGTTGAAATAAAGTTCTGAATTAAAGGTAGTCGTTGAATTATTCCCCTAATATCTAAATATGAGGTCTGCGCTGTATGCAAAACCCTCTCCACAGATTTCCACAACTGTCTCCCAATTTTTCATGACAGAAGGAAGATAAAAAAATAAAAAAAGAAGAAGAAGGACTGACAGGCGGGATTACTTCCATCAGGGAGCGTTGGATTTTTGTGCTGGAGTACAGACGTGGCAGATTTGACGGGACCTCAATCATCGGATGTTCCCTGATAGAAATAATCCTGCGTAAGAGAAGACTGATACGTGCCTGATATAAAGATCATATATGTGTCTTTACTTTTGCTGATGCAGGCGACGTCTCGGCAGGGTTTTTGTTTCTGTGTTTGTTAGCAGAGGTCTGTTATCGCTGAGAGAGACAGTGTCTGACTGAGCAACAGTAGTCAACAGAAAACTGTATGTGTGTGTAGCCAGTGGAGTGAAGTCTTCATCAGGGAACCAGAGGTGGAAGGAGAAGAGGGTTGAACCCCCCCCCCTGCCTGCCCCCCTCCCTCAAAATAATAAAATAAAATAAAATAAAATAAAACCTTTTGAGGGATAAAAACAGATTTGGAGGAGGTGAGGAGAAAATAAAAATAAAATATTGGTTTTTTTTTGCAACTCATCCTGTTTTGATTCAATTTCATGACAGCTTTAAACTAATTATCCATCACATCTTTGTTAGGAACTTCTATTACTAAAGCCTCTACTTAAATGTCATTATATAGGAACAATATCCAAAAAGCGCGTCGTTCGCCGTGACTACGTGGCGCCACGTTGACGCGGCTCTGTACCGTTAGCGTCACCGGAGGACGCGTAGTCACGGCGACGGACGCGGTTTAAGGGTATTATTATGCTTTTTTTTTTTTATACAATGGTTACAAACACATGTACTGTCTTGAAAAGTTTTTCTTTAAAGTATTGTACATACATAAGAATAAAAAACAGGAGAAAGCAAGAAGAGATGGCTAACTAGCTCCCTGGTTACCACAAGAGAAAGCAAAGCAATCCAACCCATATCCCCCCCCGCCCCCCCAGAAAGTGTGTGGCTACTCGTAGCGCAGAATGGGACGCCGAAGGGAGCGAGACCTAGCTATATTTAAAATCAATCGCTTAGAATCTCTTTTCACATTTTAGAAGATGGAATAACTTCCTCCTCCACTGCAACATTTAGCGGTATTACAATATATCATGATGCCAAAAAAATAATCTCAAAAAACTTGACATTATTAGAATAGGTTGTTTTTTTTCCCCCCCAAAAAAAGGAAACTAAAAAAAAAAAACAAAAAAACAAAAACCTGGATCGAATCACATTATACATAGTTTTGCTGTTCTGAATAATCAATTAATTACACTTTTTTTTTTTTTTTTGAAAGGAAAGCAGTTACAAGAGAAGAGTGAGCTCATCACCAAGTCTTTGTCCTTCTGTACTGTACAATACTACCCGCCTGCATGGTGCACATGGCAAACAACACTGATAGGCCGAGAGATAGCATGAAAGATACACAGAGAGAAAGAAAGAAAGAAAGAAAGAGAGAGAGAAAGAACCCAACAGGGCTCTGTATTCACAGCTGCTGAGGTGAGGGGTAAAAATGTGACGGACAGACAGTTAAATAATCATAACAGTCTTTTTTTTTTTATACTTTGAAAAAATAAAATAAAAATAAAAACCTCCTCCCAGGGGGAGAAAGACACGTAAGTTCCAAACTGAGCAGCATCCCGTCTGTCTCCCATCCATCCATCCATCCATTCTGGCTGTTGTCAAAGCTTGTTCTGATGATCATGAAGATGATGATGTTGATGATGATGATGATGATGATGATGATGATGATGATGATGATGATGATGATGACGGTGAGAGCAGAAGATTTTTTTTTTTTTTTTTTTAAAACAACCAAAAAAAAAACAAAAACAATTCAACCAAAAAAAAAAAAAAAAAAAAAGTTTTAAAAATAAAAACAGAAGACGTTTAATAGAATAATATGTGGAAGAAGAAGCAGAGCTCGGGAAAAACTCAAACTTCCACCAGGCACTGTAGCTGATAGAGAGAAACAGTCACAGAACCAGCTGATACTGAGCTTCTATCCCACAATGCCACAGAGGTCTGAAACCTTAACATTCCCACATCGCTGAGAGACAGGTAGAGGAAAACAACAAAAACAAAAACAAAATTAAAAGCCAGAGGTGCTGCTGTGTGGGATACTCCCAACACTAAAAAAAAAAACAAAAAAACGCTGAGCTCAGCTGTACGCTGAAACTCATGCTCCCAAGATGCACTGCTGTTGCTGCTGCGACGGAAACCGTCCGATCAGAAAAAAAAAAAAAAAAAAAAAAAAGAAAAACACGAAAAAAAAAAAAAAAAAAAAAAAAAAGGAGGCCGGCCCTGATTTGACAGTGACGACAACTTGGCAAATCTACAATGATGTCGCAGTTGTTTTCTTGGGTCAGGAAGCAGGAAGTAGGTCACCAAGGAATGAGCAGCAAGACAACACTGCCTTTAATAGGCTGAGGCAGACAGACAGGTTGTCAGACAGATTAGACAGGCAGGTTTAAATACACTGCTGCTCCTTCTGACTTGAGTCTTTTCTTAAAGTACTGGGCGGTTAGCGAAAAACCAGCCCCGAATCCCCCCCCCCCCCCCCCCCCCCCCCGCACAGAAGTGGTTAGGCTGTTGTAACTCCACCGACAGGACAGCCAGACCTCTCTGAGCCTACTCTGTGGCCGTCAAAACATCCACCCTTCCATCCATCCATCCATCCAAAAGGTGAGACAGAGACAGCAATGGGTCTGGTGCACCGACCTCTGAGGAGGAGGCGTAGAAGTGAGAAGTAGAGGGAGTAGGAGAGCTGAAGTGGGTTTTTTTGGGGTGGGGTGGGGGGGTGTCACTCGGTGAGCAGCTGCTGGAGGAGGCTCTTCTGCTGGGCTTGGTTGTTCTGGGAGCCCTGCGGTCCGGGACCTTTCTGGGAGGCGCCGGCTCCGATGGAGCCCTGATTCAGGTAGGAGTCACTGCCAACAAGGTTCACTGTGCACTGGACGTCCGCGAACACTTGAACCTGCTGCACCTGCAGGGACCCAAGAACAGAGTGTGTTTTAGTTTTAGAGGCCGCTTAAAGGACGAGTTCACAGTTTTTAAAACGTCTTATAACAACAGTCAGGAGCTCAAATGAACAGTGAAACATGTTTTTCTTGCTGTAATCTGATCATTAGAAGATCCTTCATAATGCATTTACAATAGAAATGATGAAGGACGAAATTCTGTGCAAAAATGTGTTTAAAGGTTTATTATAAGCTAATATGAATATGAATGTTACAGTCTTTTTAGTGCCAAAGTCCCTCTTTTTGTTACTATACTTCCACCTGCAGCTCAACAGGGAAACACTGTCAGTCAAGACTTAAAGATGCAGATTTTACCAAACATAATAACCACCAAATAACTGCCTCCATCACTAACATTGTAAATGCATTATGAAGGGATCTTCTAATGGTCAGTGTGTGATTTAGCAGATATGTGAGCTGAAAACAGCTGTATAATTAAATCAATTTAATCTCAGTTAGACTCTAAAACCAGATAAACACAGAGAGTTGTTGCACTATTAATAAAGAGTAAAAGAAAAAAACATTACACATGATGGTCCTTCCTGAAAGCCACATTTAGATCAGACAAGACACAAAGACAGATGTTACCATGATGATGAAGGCTGCAACGATGAGTTAATTAATTAATGATTAACTGATAATCGATTCATTTTCTGGTTCCAGCTTCCTAAACGTTAATATGTTCTGGTTTCTTTTGTCTTCTATCAAATTTAGCTGAATATCTTTGCGTTGTGGCATTCCAGGTTGCATGTTGTCCTTTGGGAAACAGTGCTTGATATTTTTCACTATTATCAGATATTTTACAGACTAGACGACTAATCGATTAATCCAGAAACTAATCATTGGTTGCAGCTAATGACGACCAACATGATACAAACCAGGATCAAAGGAGACACGTGATGCAAAGTTTAAAACACAAGACAAGAAGCCTGTAAGACAGTAAAGTGCGTTCAGGCTGGAGGTCACTAACCTGCTGGTCGCTACACACTGAACCCACGTTGCTGAGGTTACTGTTGCTCATGCCAACGGGCTGCCCCATGGGAGGTAACGAGCCGACGCCACCGGAGCCTCCGGCCATGGAGACGGTGATGCTCATGTTGTTGTAAACCCCCTGCTGGCCGAAGGGCTGTCGTGCGCTCTGTCCCGATGGACTGAACAGGCTGCGGCAGCACAGAGAGACCATCAGAGTCACGTTTAAATATGATGTAATGTTTACATCCCCTTCTGGCCGTGTGCACACACTCACCTGTTGCTGCCCAGGCCCGTCTGCTGCCAGCTCTTCATTTCTGGTGACTGGTAACCGGGAGGCGGGGCTTGCTGAAGCAGAGGACTCTGGGAGGTGGAGTTCTGAGGCGACAACAACGGGCTGGTGGGGCTCATCTCAGGAGGGAAAGATGGATCTTGCTGGACCAAAGCTGTGACAGAGGACGTAAATAAAACAAGTTTTGAGAAGACGTGACGTAAATATTTTGTTGTACAGAAAAAATACAGTGAAAAAATTGCAGTGAACGACCATAAAATGGTAAATTTGTGTTTATTCTTTGTAAAAATGGGGTTTAGCTTTGCTGCTACGTGGTCACTGCAGAGATACTTTTTAAAAAGTTATAAATATGAGCATCTTTTATATCAATTGATTATCACTTTCACTGTATTTTAAGTGTCAAAGGTCAATTTTTCTAATTTGAACTTGAAGGAAAAAACAGTTTAACCCATCAGAACCCTTTCAATGTTCTGGAAAATTCCTTCTAACAGCTTTATTCTTGATTTTAACTCATGAAGACATCTACTGAACATCCTGCTGCAGTCATGTGACAATGTGTGAATCTGTGTAGCCATGACATCACCACATGTGACAGAATTGGCTAATTTTAAAAAGCTTGTTTTTTATTACTAAAGGTTTCAACCCAGTTAATAAGACGTCCTGTATTACATTTAACCTGTTCTGACCACATTTCTTAAACAAATTGATATAAAACAAGTTAAGGGAAATATCTTTATGCCATATATGTTACATTATAGATCTTTGACACTGAAGGTAGAATTTCAAAATAAAATTCAGAAATATGTTCCTTGTGGTCCATTTGGTCTGTTTTATATTCCCCATCATTTTCCTTTAAGGAGAACTGAGTTCTTCTGGGTTAACAAAGAATTCTACCACTTTGTCACTATCATATATCATCACCATCATCATCATCTCACAGCTGAGAAAGGTCACCAGATGTGGCTGAAAGTACCAGAATGGTCATCAACATCTGTTAAGTGACCTTGTGCTAATATTTTTTGGTCAAACCGATATTGTGACGCTAATGCTAACCATTTGGATCATGTTTTGTTTACAACAGAGCAAACAAAGTGGAAAGATGAAATGACCTCCTGCTTAAGACAGAATTATAGTAACTGGGAGCATGGGGAAAAAAATGTTCAATCTTTAATTTGCAGGACGACGTGGGGGATAATTCCTGCAGTCCTTGAACTCACCAGACCCTCCAAACTGCTGAAACAGGTTCTGCTGTAACGAGGAGTTCACGGTGCTGCTGAACTGGCCCTGCACGCCACCGATCAGCGTCTGGTTGTTCAGGGGAACTCTGACAGACAGTTTGTTGTCCAGAGGGCCCCCGGAAATGGGACTGAAGTGACTTGGTGAGGTAGGGGGGTTTCCCGTCATCGGGGTGTACCCTGCCGGGAAGTTGAACTGCTGTTGTTGTTGTTGTTGTTGCTGCTGCTGCTGCTGCTGCTGCTGCTGCTGGGGGGTCGTAGGGGGACCTTTTGGTACCCTGGCAGTTCCGATGGGCCCCACAGTTCCAGTCGGAGCGCCCGCCATGTTCTGTCTCATCAGCATGACCTTCTGCTGGAAAAGCTGGCGCTGGCGGTGCTGGATGCTGTAGAGTTCCCTCTGACGCTGCGCCAGCATCTGAGCGTTCAGTGGAGGCTGCTGAGAGAAGAAGAAGAAGAAGCTTCCTTTAATCTCAGTGTAAATATATTCTACTCCTACAGGATCATCTGCAGCTATCATAAAGCTTATATAAGTTACCTGAAGATCAATGTAACAACCAGAAATCAGTGTGTATTCATCAGACAGAAAGCCTCAGCTGACTAAACCTTCTTCTATGCCTTTAATTAATTGTTTTACCTCTATGATTATTCCCCTTCTCTAGGATTTTATTGTCTTTTACTATGTATTAATTGATATTTATCCCGTTTTAATGTCTATGTATGTAAACATGTATATGTGTGTATATATTTTATATTTCTTTTGTAAAGCACTTTGAGCTGCATTTTATGTCATGAAAGGTTCTCTATAAATAAAGCTTATTATTTTTATTATTCATCATTTTTAATTAATTCCAAAATGTACTTTTAATAATTGAATTGAGCTCCTTGTACAAAAAAACCTCTTTTATTAAATGTTATATATTGATGTTTAGGCTCAAAGAGCTTCAATTTAAAGAACATATTACTTGAAGAAATCTACAATAAATCACAATAATAGTCTGATAGTATTTCTTGCTGCATTTAAATTGAGATACTTTTTATTTTTTAATTAATTAAATTGTTACTTGAGTAATTTTACTCCTAGTTAAACCTGCATTAACTGATTTTTTTTTGGCCACTTGGGGGCAGCAGAGGTAAACTGTAAACACAACACTGAAACATTTTCACCTTTTAAGTTGCTACAGCAAATAAATGAGCAAACGAAGGTTTATTTACACATCTAACAGACACAGAGACACAATATTCACTCTCCTTTTAAGCTCTGCTTTGGTCTCCACCACCTCCTGAGGGAAATATCTGGCTCTTTAGCTGCTAAATGCTCCACTAGCTAGTCTACAGCTAACTGCATCTGTCTGCTGTTTAGTGATGAGCAGGTAGCAAACAGCAGCTTTTTGGAGCTTTTTTTTTTTACCAGCTATTGTTCATAAAGAAATATTGATTAATGCAGCTTTATGTATGTATGACTGGCTCTGTAGAGAACCAGCAGTGGGTGTTGAGGGTGAGCAGAGCTGTGTTTGCTGCTGCTGAGACTCACTTGTGAGGGCATCTGAGGCTGCTGAACCCCCTGACGAACCCCCATGTTCACATGCTGGGCTCCTCCCGGGAACGTATTGACGCCCGCCAGCCTGTTCTGGAGCTGAGACGGTGAAAAAGAGAGAAAAAAGAAAGAAATAAGCGGTGAAATAAGCAATGAGAGGATGATGATAACATGGTGAAGGGAAGGATGAGATTTAATAGATTTCAAAAGATCATTGACAGAGGAAGAAAAAGTGGAGGGAGACAGAAGAGAGGAGTTGAATGTAAGTGATGAAGGAGGAAGAGTCATAATTATATAGTAGAAGAACAGAAAGCTACTCATCAATACTGTGTGAAAGAAAAACTCTGAAGGTTGTAATGAATAGCAGTCGTGAGGGATGAGGAGCGTGTGTACAGTACAGTATGTGTTCACTGCTTAGATGTTTCTGTTGTATTAACAGTATGTCTCACACTAAACACATCACAGCACAGAATAAACAGTTAAACCTTGAAACTGTGCTGTAAAAAGTATCACAAGAGGCCGCAACTTTCCCCAATGGAAGTCAAACACACGCTAAAGACAAACCAGCACCTGTGTGACTCACCTGCTGTGGACCCTGCAGTCTCTGCTGCAGCTGCAGGCGCAGTTGGTTGGGGGGCAGCCTGAGCTGGGTTCCCATCCCCTGTGGTCTCGTCATGCCCGGTCTCAGGCCTATGCCCGCCGTCCCGCCGGGGAAAGCCCCTCTCGGAGCTCCGAACCCCAGACCCTGCGGCCCCACCGTGGCCAGCTCTGGAGGAAACTGAGCTTGTGGAGCTGGCGTGAATTGGGAAGGGTAGGTGGGCGGTTTAGGGTCCATGGAAACTGGGGTGGCAGTGGGTTGCTGGGTTGGGAAGTTTTGGGGCAAAGGGTCAAAACAGCCACCCTGAGAGGAAGCGGAAAAACATGGCAGAGAGACGTTATCAATGGCTGCAACTAACAATTATTCCTCTGCAGATTACTTTCTTGATTAATCAATTACTCATTTTGTCTATAAAATGTCAGAAAATAGTGAAAAATGCCTTGAAAAAGGTTTATATGTCATATATGACATATAAAAGCTTCAAATCATCACATTTGAGACGCAGCAACCAGAAAGTATTTTGTCTTAAAATTGCTAACATGATTACAATAGTTGCTGATTAATTTTCTGTCAATTGAGTCAATTAATCGACTAATTGTTGCAGGTCTAATGTTAATAATTAGTAAGTTGAGTTGGTTATTAAGGCTCCTTTGTTTAGTTTGGACACATTTTCTCATACAAGTGAATGTGAAGACGTGTCCAAACCTTTGACTGGTTCTGGGTTTTTATATTTTTTTAAACAGATTCGCCAAAATAAAGTTAGAACTACTGCAGTTCGAACAGAAGAACTCGAGTAAAACTGTGAATGTCTTGTAAATTGAAAACACCTCCTGTTTCACTTCAAAGCAGTCCAGCAGATTTTTTTTGTGCCAGATCCAGCTTGTGGTGGCACAAACAGGCGGAGCAGAAGCCAGCAGACGCTGCCAACATTTAAATTATGCAACTGTTTTGTTTGTTTTGATGAATTATAGTAACGCTGCACAATTAAACCTACAGTGTAGAACTTTTACATATAAATGAACATCTGTTACATTCAAGCCAAACAAGTTTAACACAAAGCTGATTAAGCCTGTCAACACCAGATAAATCTCTCTGTATTTCACACTATAGAGTTTTTAATCTGACATTAGCTGGATGGATTAATGCATACTGAGCTCTGTGGTCGGCTAACTCCTGGTTAGCTCTCCGCTAACTCGAATGGGGATAAAATAATTTAATCGTGCGTCTCTTCTAGACTTTCAAAATGTTATCAGTAGGGCTGTAGTCTGCTGGTCGATTAGTTGGTCGATATGCTCTCTAAATTCTCATTGGTCGAATAATCTCTGTGTTATTTTCATAAGGAGAAAAGTGCTACATCAACAGCTTTCCAGGATGAATCCATTATTTCCTGCGGTGGGAGGGACAGACTAACAAATTACCTTACCTAACTTTGAACTCACCCAACCTAACGGAGACTGCTGGCTCTAACTGTACTCAACGTTTACTGAATCTGTGTTTCTCCATAATGACACAACGAGAACCCCCACCAGGCCAAAAATAATATTATTAATATTTGAAATCGACAGCGTTTGGGAGTCTCTGTGCAGCGCTGTTCTGGTACGTGAGTCAACCTCTGTCGTTGCCGGGGAAACCGCTGGTAGCGCGGCTCCGTTGAGGAGTATGTTTGCGTAGCGAGCGGGGAAAGAGCGAGGGGCAGAGAAGTGACGGTGGATACGAGCGGAGCAGAGGAAAAGGTTAGTAGTAAGTTGTCAGTCTGGCAGTAAATGTACAGCACAGACTACAGTGTGTCAGTTAATAAATGCTAAAAAGTCACGTCGGTTGTTTCCCCAAATGCTGGAAAAGTGAAGGCGGTTAGCTCCAAAGTTAGCAACAATGGGTTAGCATAACTGAAGCGGAGAAATGTGTGGCTGCTGAGTTTACCCCCCCCCCCCCCCCCCCTCCGACTAATCGTTTAGTTGAAGATTATGTACGATTTTAGTCGACCAAGATTTTCTTTGGTTGACTACTAGATATCAGACTGAATGGATCAAATTCATGGGGTTTGTGTGACACTGAAAACAATTAACCCACCGTTTTACAGCAGTAACAGAGGGAGCAGGCTACAGCTGAGCTATGATAGAAGCATGTGACAGTGTTTTTGTAATAACTGTCACTGCCAGAAGGGGGCGACAACAGTCCTGCACTCCAGCTTTAATGATGAATCTCTTAAAAATGATCATGTACTAAAAAACCATTTCGCTACACACAACCTTACACCTGAGCACCTTCACTGCCCAGCTCTGCAAGTATTCTTACAGTCTTCATCACGTGCTTACCTGTACCAGTTTGTCGATACCCAGAGCCTTGTCCAGCTCGGCCAGTTCACTCTCATCAGTCCCACTGAGGAAGGAGACGAGCTGCTCTAATAGAGCTTTCTCATCGTTTCGGCCTTCGGGTGTCGTCGGAGGACCCAGCACTTCATCCAGCGTACAGGGCACACACTGCCTGCTCACACACAAACACACACTGTAAAAGGTCTATAAACTACATTAACATGCACAACAGCGGGTTACAATCATTTTTTTGCAAAAATTTCTCCCACAACTCCAGAGCAGAGCAGTCAAAGCAGCAGCATGGAACGAGTATTTATTGATGTGTTTATAGACAGTGATACTTACTCTTGTGGTGATGCCAGGGGAGCTTGTAAAGGAGTTCCAAGACCATCAAAGGACAAGGTATCAGACAGAGCGAGAGGCTGGAACTGGGAGTCTGCCACATCCATCTTGGTCAGGCCTGAAACAGATTTGAAGAAATTTAAATGAGCACCACACCAAATTCTGGTTTAAATTACTTTAAAGAGAAGCTCAACATCTATGAGATGAAATACAGGTCAATAGGATGTTGAGCTAGAGGGTGATATATAGTACAACTGCAGGACTTGACATTATTTCAAAACATTATTTCAAGCTCAAAATCATATTTGAGGCCATAAATACATCTTAAAATCCTGCTTTCGACGCCCCTGGATGACTGAAACTCTGACCTTGTTGCTTTCTTCTACAATCCGGCGCAAAGCTACATCATTTTTTCACACAGGTGTAACAGAATACACCTTAACCACACCCGGCAGTGATGTCACGTACGGTCAGATGTGTTACAAGGTTGAAACTTTCAACCTATAGGAGGTCAGTTCAACAAAGCTTCTCTGCCACATAAGATTCAGCATCATATTACTCTTCAAAGCTTCACCGTCTGGATCCTTTTTGCCTCCTTGTTTTCCAACAACAGCATTCAATTCTGACCAAAAACAGGTTCCCGCTGTTGCTAGGAGATAGTTTTCCTGTGACTAACTGTGACAGTATGTTATCTTGCATACCAGTGCTTGAACTGAATGGGTTGGTAACTTCTGCCTCTGGGAAGGGGCTGCTGTCTTTGGGGGTCTGGAAGGGGTCTCCCTGTCCCTGGGTCTGCGTCTGGCTTGGAGTGGGGGGACTGCAGAAATCAAAAGACGACTGACTCTGGAGGCTGCAACCGGAAGGGGGGCCGCCATCACTGTGCCCTGGAGGAACAAACACATATATGCACATAAATGATATGATGAATGAGTGAACAGTGCTGCTAAACACAAGACACTCAGCGCTGTGCTGAAGTTAAACAGGAAGCAGGTCAGTAAATGATTCTGGTTTCATGTGAGGTGTGCTGACACCGCATTGCCTCCTAAAGGCCACTAGGGGGCATAAAGACTCACAGTCTGTAGATAAATATAGTTTTCTGGAACAACAAGGTGCTGTTACAACCACCACCACTAATAACAATAATAATAGAGTCCACAGCTAGTCTGTAGTCATGCTAAACCCTTCCCTCCTCTACATGAACCCTCTAAGCTGAAACTGTACCTCTGTTAGGAGTGCCGGGAGGCTCTCTCTTCACATTTACATTGCGGGGAGTGCTGGCCTCACCGGGCTGGAGCTGAGTGGGTGACTGCAGTTTGAGCTGGGGGGAAGGGGAGTGAAGCTGGGGTGACGGGGACTGCAACTGGGGAAGGGACTGGGGCTGAGACAGGGGGGACTGGAGCTGAGGCACAGGAGACTGGAGCTGGGTTGAGGATTGGGGGGCCGGAGACTGGAGCTGGGGGCCCCCTCCAGGGGTTGTTGAATCCTCGCTGCCCTGTTTGGGCCCACTTGGGCCTCTCAGGCCAGGCAGCAGCTGGGTAAGAGGATCCATGTCAATAGGGCCACCAGACATCTGAGGGCAGGAAAAGGGAGAATAAAGCAGAAACAAATGAAAAGGGATAGAGGAAGGAAGATGAGATGAAGGGGCGAATGGTGAAATGGTGTGAAAAAGAAAATAATTAAAGAATAATGGGTGGGAGAGAAGGGGGCCAGGCGATCAGTGAAAGAGAGATGGAGAGAGACAAAAGGTCAAAGGCTAGTGAGCTTCAAAGGCTGCAGCTGGTAGCTGAGCCTACAGTGGAGACAAAGTCCAAGAAAATAAACATCATGATTTACAACGGCTGTCAGGCAAATGCCAACGCAGACGCACAGCTCAGTAAAGGACAATTCCCTGGTTTAATTGTGAAATACTCTTTCTGACAGCGTCTGAATGCAGCAGCAGCAGCAGCACATGTGATTTATAACATACACACATATTATGATTATCAGGTCATTACTATTATGATTTGTGTGTCATATAAGAACATATCTGTAATTACAGGATTACTTTGTGTTACTACAAGTCACCATGACGTCTGCTGATGCTGCTTTCAGCCGTTAACGCTCCAAGCTGCTGAAAGATCTGAGATTTTATCATTTATAGTTATTTTATTTATTATGATCATTATGTTTTATTTTAATTTAACATTTTACTGTTTCGCTATAATTATTTATTCTGTGTAGTATTTCACAATTTTGTTTTTTATTGTTATTTTTATTGATTGCATTATCTTTTATTATCTAAACTACCCATCTTTTATTGTTGCCTTATTCAATCAACTTTCTTTTTCTTCTGTTTTTTTAGTTGTTTTGGTGCACATTAGTCTCTTAATACATTTTTAACATCCTACGTTTTGTTTTGAAATGCATTTGATTTGTTTGAATGGTGCCATATAGATAAAGTTTGATTGATTGACTGATTGATGACGTTGCCGCCGGCTGTACCGTGGAGTCTCGGCTGTCCTTGCGGCTGTCTCTGCGGCTCTCTCCGACGGGGCTTGATTTGGGGCTGATGCAGGCCGAGCTGCTGGACACTCCGGCGGGTATGCATGCGCCTCCTGCTGCGACGGTCGATCCTGCACAGACTGCTCCCTCCCCGCTGACTCTCTTCTCCACCTTGACCCGAACCGTCTGCAGGCTGAGCGCAGACGGAGGTGGCAGGTCCCCCAAGTCCTTCAAAAAAAAAACAAATGACCTTTCAGTTAGTGGTTTTTCATGGTCACCTTATTTTTAATATGCAATAAAATACACGGCTAATTCCCAGTAATCTCATCAGAGAATATAGAAATGTAAAGGGAATATCTAATAGTCACCTTCTCATCTGTATCAAGGAGGAAACGGAGTAACTGGTGGTCCTGTGGCTCTCTGGAGCTGGACTTGTGAGGTGCTGTGGTGACTGCGGGACTGGCAGGCGGCTCCTTCTTGATCTCAACTTCAGTTTTGTTTATTCCGTCCTCGGTGGTGGAGGAGGCGTCGTTGGGACTGCTGTCCTGGAGCAGCCGGTGCAGGATCTTATGTCGTTCTGTTAGAGTACTATGGGAGGCGGGGCACTGAGGGCCGGAGGGAGGGGGGTTGGGATGAGGTGATGAGGTGCAATGGATGCTGCTGCTGTTGTTGTTGTTGTTGTTGTTGGTAGATTCAGTTCCTGTCCCATTGCTATCCAGGAGCTGACTGAGTCTGGGGTTACCCAACTGTGAGGCAGAAGGAAGGGGGGCTTTTACAGAGTCCTCTCCCCCTCCTTCTCCTCCTTCTGGGGGTTTTGCCGATGACGGTCGTGTAGAGGAGCCGGTGGGCGTACTGGCTTGTCTCTGAGGGACAGGAGAGGACAGGGAGAAGGACCCTGTTGACCCACTGCTGGCGCCACTACTACCATCACCGCCAGACTGCTGCCTGTTGAGGCTGCCTCCACTGCTTAGTGCCCCGGCTGGAGAATGGAGGCCTGGTGTGGAGGGAGAGAAGGGGTTCCCCGGTACGCGAGGGCTTCCCCCTAACCCAGGACTGGCCCGTGGCATCCTGGGTGACATAAAAGAGGTAGGGGTGGCTGTGAGTGGGCTGCTCAAAGGAGAGGGGCTGTTGACCTGCCGGGGACACGTCCGATTAGGCGTCAGGTAGCCTGTGGGTGTGGCGGGGTTATGTCCGTGGGAGGAGACGTTGTTGTTGTTGGGGTGAAGGCCCGAGGAGGCGAGGCCTGAGCCTTGGGTCGAGTTGCTGCCGGGAGGACGGGCCGGGGAGCGGGAAGGAGTTTGGGCGAGGCTGCCCAGGGTCGGTGGAAGGCTGGGGTTAGTGTTTTCCTGAGAGCTAGCAGTGTTGTGTTCCCTGAGAGAAAAGTGGAAAATAAGAGAGAACTTTAGCCTGAGGAGAGAGCATGTAGCAGAGCAGAGAAGCACAATGACAAACTCACTAGGTGCACATTTAACGATGAGCTCATTACTATGGACATTAGTACCACAGCTTTTAGTCTTCTCCTGGTTTTACATGGAACATGAAGAAATCTGGTCATTCAGCTCCCAGTACACATTACTCTGATATTACCCAGGTTCCTCATCATCTGCATCAGTGCAGCTTTGTCTCTCTATCTTCCATTTCCAGCAAATCTGTAGTTTCTGCAGGTTGGTTCATAGCTGCTGTGATATACTAAAATGTATCCTCTGCATTACAAGTGTCAGACTTTCTTTTATTACAGGACTTATTATCATATATTTCAGTTTTTACTTACAACTACTTAACTAGAGTTGATGACACACCTGTGAACATGGCAACAGAAAGATCAGAAACATGGTTAATGTATTTACAAGCCACAGCATCACAGTTTCTATGACACAAGTCCAGCTAGCATTATAAAAAACCGTGAAGGGCTTATCCAAACTTCTGAAAGCAGGATGTTATGTTGACATGTGCAAAACATTAACCAGGATATTTATAATGCAAAAACTTTAAAATCATAATTGTGATGTTCATGTGCATGCAACACATTGGTTGTGACCCTGCAGTGTGCAACAACATCCATATGCACGAGTTAAAAGATGATAATAAAGTCTATTTTACTCTGTGACATCACTTGTTATGGCTTTAGATAAAATGCAGTTCATTTGGACTTGTGATTAACTTTTTAATTATGCATACAGTACTGCAATTAGACCCTAAACTTACTATTAAACTGAGATTTTATTATGTTTGCTGTACAGTTTTAATCAGGAATAAGTCAAATAGCAAATAATTATTTGATATTAGCAACAAAAATCTATTCACCAGTGGTGTTTATAGCAACCTGAGCATTAGTGTGTGTGTGTATGAGTCCATCACAGTACCTGTCAATAGTGTGAATGCCCATAATGAAGGGCTGTACGTCAGGGTTGGGGGGGCAGCAGAACTTGCAGCGGGTCTGAGCGCTGAGCGGGGTGCCATCACTTAATGTGAAATGGTACAGCGGGCTGATAGCGGTGCCGTGGGTCATCACTGAGGGGAACACACACACACACACACACACACACACACACACACACACACAGACAGAGTGAGAAAAAGAGGCAAACAGCTCTGCCTCCCCCCAAAGTCCAGATGATACGTCTGCATTCAGTGTGCAGCAGAAGCTTCACTACAGGTGATAATCCGATACAATAATGTCTGTCTTCCCTTAAGGCCTTTTACTACATCATTTTATATCTGAGGTAATTATGTTTACAATCCCTCACACTCACTTTGTGATAGAAAATGAAAAACCTTTCCACTGGAAACAGCTTTGTTAGGAGGTGACTCATAAAATTTAGTATTCAATTCAATCTATTATAACGGTATTGAGGTGGCGCTGAAACTCGGTAACCATGACAAAGCTGGCGGAGAAGCGCATCAATGATTTTTTTTTTTTTTTTTTTTTTTTTTGGGAGTGAAGCTGAAAATTAAATCGTGGCTACTCACCCTCATGCAGCAGCTTCTTGGCGTGGGAGGGCTCTTTGCCCTGCGGCTGAAAGAAAGCGTAGATGCACTTCCTGACCAGGTCCTCCCAGCCAGGCCGGCCTGTCGCCCGCAAAGCACTAGTTTCTATGGAGATGATCTTCCCTGGAGAGGTGTACCGCACACATATAAAAAACACACACACAAAAGATCAGTCTACAAAGATTTCAACATCTACAGCAGCCTGCACACATTTAGGGTTCACACTGTGACCATGAACAAAATGTTCCTTACTCCTGCTTTTTTTTTTTGTTCTAATCATTTTCAGAGAATAACGCCAAAATAAAAGCATCAGCGAAATGAATGTATATTCTGCTGCCTTCCTGTAATGTGACTCATTCTCTAATATATCACAACATGCTCATGGAAATACGTGGACTACACTTCAAAATCACATAAAATTAAACTAATGCTATGTAGAGCTGCAGTGATTAGTCCATTAATCAATTACATGAAGGCAGAAAATGTCATTTGATCATCAAAAATGCCCAATATTTGCTGGTTTTAGCCCCTCAAATTGATGATTTAGTGCTTTTCTTTGTGACAGTGAGTGAATATCTTTTGGGTTTACGACTGTTGGTTGTAAATAAGACATTTAAAGACATAACTATTGACATGTTTCACTATTTTCTGACAATTTATGGACAAAATTATGATCAATTAATCATGAAAATAATCAGCAGATGAATCGATAATGGAAATAATTGCTAGTTTCAGCTTGTGTGTGTGTGTGTGTTACCTGTGGGGTCCTGCTTGGTGATGAAGGACTCAGTGCTGACAGGCTGGGCTCGAGGCATCCGACAGGCAATACATATCAAGCAGCTCTGTAGGTCTGAAGAGAGAAAGGACACGAGTGGTGAGGGTTTTTAAAAAAAAGAAGTTTATTATCTATGTTACAGCATGATATGTAGATTATTTTGCCATCTAATTTATAGAATATGCTAAATTTGGCTCGGTGTAATATCCCTCCCAGATGCACAGGTGTAAGAAAAGACACAAGAAGCTGTCAAAACTCAAAAATCTGTTTTCTCGTTATAAAGGAGAAGTTATAAAAGCCTGTCACAAAGCTTAAAAATGTGCTAACAGAGCTGTCAATCACACCCACAATGCAAACAATGGACGCTGGGACTTCAAATTGGCAAAACTTTCTTCTAAAGACGTACAATACTGTAAACACGATGCTATAGAAAGGAGTGACAGAAAGCAGGCAGAGCTCAGCAGCACAGTAAATCTGCAATGCAGGAACTACATCATAAATTTTTATCAAGGCCATTGATTGCACCAATGACTCCAAAATTCTCCTGCAATGATTTGGTCACCGTCCAACTGGACAGATAGCGGACGCAGTGAAAGTGGAGCCTTGAAACCTCGTTTTAATACCGTTAAAAAATTTCACTTGAGAAAAAAAGAAAAGAGACGAGAGGAAAAAAACTGCAGGTCAACAATTTGTCTCGGCAATAATTAAAGATTTCTGAAGTGACAAACCAATCAAGTTTCTTAAATTGGATTCATTCTTGACATAAACTCGAAAATAAATGTCATAAGAGTCACTGTTTCTCTCTAAACACTTTCACAGGTGAGTTCAGGAGTTTCAGATACAGTGCTGTGCAGAAGTTTTAGGCACTTTAGATGTTTGGATTCTTATGCATTATGCAACACCATCAGGAAGGCGTCTGATTGGTCCCAAATTTATTGAGTTTGTCATGCAGCATTACTGCAGCATGCTGCAGCATGACAACAAGCCCGAACATCCAGCCAGAGTCATAAAGAACTATCTTCATCTACAAGAAGAACAAGGAGTCCTGCAGCAGATGGTCTCTGATCTCAACACCATGGAGTCAGTCTGGGATTAACATGAAGACACAGAAGAAGATGCAGGAACAACCGACCTGCTGAGAACCTGAAACACTGAGGACTGCTGCTGTTTGAAAGGCAAAGCTGCTCACAGCAACATATTGATTTACTTTCTGCTGTTTGATCAACTTTATATCAAGTTAACTGATAAATAAAAACTAATCAGGACATTACTGAAAGCGTCCTCACTTTACTTTTAGTGCCAATATTTTGCACAGCACTGTGTGTTTAAACCTGTGGTATAAACATACAGTAAACAGAACTACAGTATAAAACGCTAAACTACAGTATAAAACACTAAACTGAACTACAGTATAAAACACTAAACTACAGTATAAAACACTAAACTAAACTACAGTATAAAACACTAAAATGAACTACAGTATAAAACAATAAACTGAACTACAGTATAAAACAATAAACTGAACTACAGTATAAAACAGTAAACTGAACTACAGTATAAAACACTAAACTACAGTATAAAACACTAAACTGAACTACAGTATAAAACACTAAACTACAGTATAAAACACTAAAATGAACTACAGTATAAAACAATAAACTGAACTACAGTATAAAACAATAAACTGAACTACAGTATAAAACAGTAAACTGAACTACAGTATAAAACACTAAACTACAGTATAAAACACTAAACTGAACTACAGTATAAAACACTAAACTACAGTATAAAACACTAAACTACAGTATAAAACACTAAACTGAACTACAGTATAAAACACTAAACTACAGTATAAAACAGTAAACTGAACTACAGTATAAAACACTAAACTGAACTACAGTATAAAACACTAAACTACAGTATAAAACAGGAGGATCACACTAGCAGGATCACACTCAGCTTTGTATGTTCCACACTCTTATTTTGAAAATCAACACTTGCTTCATCAGTTTGGGGAATAACAGACATATAAAAGACACGCAACTGTCAAAGGAATGACTCTAGGGTCAAAGCTGCAGCAAGTTTGAGTAAACTTGATGTACAAAAAGAGACAGATGATATTATTATTATATGTTCAGCTTCCTCAATAATGACGACAGCTCTAAAAACTGCACAATCTATCGACTCCGTGTCAGAAACGGCTGCAGACTGGGTGCACTCTTTTGTTTGCGTGCATGTATTTGCATGTACCGTCTCCCTCCTCCTGCATGGCCCGTGGCTGGGACACGGTGAAACACTGCATGATCTCGTACTGCTGCCGAGCCTCCATGTTTTCTGAATCCACCTCGTCCGGCGGCCTCTTCAGCATGCGACAGTTAAACGAGTGGCTGTTCCTTCGGCCGGGTTCCTGTGGCCACGGCACACCGTTCACTGCAACGAGATGAAGTACTACTAATGAGAAAAATAAATACAGTATATATCCCTGGAGGCATTCATCAGTATTTAAGCCATAAACACTGATGTTTCTTTGTTTTCTCTTTATTTAATAGAATAAACGTGTCTTCGTTGGCCTTTTTTACCAACATTTCCCATCTTGCAGATCCTTTTTCTGAAAATTAAACAAATTTTCTGCCAAATCTCTTCTCTTCTCAAAGCTAAAACAAGATGCCAGTTCTTTCATTTAGAGTAATAACTCTTGGTTCAAACTTCAAAATTGCAGATGTTACACTGATGTGACAGCATATTTATAAAAATCACACGTTTTTTATTTTCTTCTTTTGCCAATTTGTTTTTTATTTTCGTTAAATGATATTTCATTATTATGTTTTTTAGTTTAGTATAGATCTGTTATCTGCTGTTGTGTGCTGAAAAAAAAAGCAGAATTACTAAAATTATTAATGAAAATTAATGTTCAAAAGCTGGCGGTCGAACCTTAATGAGATCTGAGCAGCTGAAAGCAACAGTTTTTGAGAAATATGTTTGTTTTCTTGACAATATTTCCCAAAAATGTTCAACTTTTGCTTTAACATATGACATTTTGACCAAAGATGAGAGTGATGAGAGCGGTGTACACGTACTCATAATCATTTATGATTAAACTAAAACTAACTAAAATGTTTTTTCTTGTTCCAAATGTTTAATCTTTGACAGTTAAACTCACATGCCATCCATTTTAAGATAAACAATATAACTAAAAATCACAACAGGAGGTGCTGAAGGACGCTGCTCGGAGAAGAATCTGTAGTCAAGTTCACCGAGACGTCAAAAATGACATTTGTTTTCAGTTTCTCTGTTTTCAAGGAGGAAGGAGAGCTGTAGTTGCTGGTGTAGAATTAAAACAGATTACAAGTTCAACAGAAAAAATACAACTGTTCAACCTTGTCGACTTCAACACTCTTATCTTTTGTCCTTATATGACCCCCTTCAGCCCCCCCCCTTACATTTTCATTATAATCTCCTCTCCGAGGTTGTAGCTAAAATGAAAATAACATTATCAGGGTGAAGAAAGGCATTGTTTCATTGTTTCACTCTTCCCTCCCTCCTCGCTCACCCACACATACGTCGTCTTTCTGCCTCTACTTTGACTTTACTGTTTCTTTCCTCTCCGAGCACCATTTCGCAGCTTTGTAGAGCACTTAAAGCTGTGTTAATTTAAAATTTCCATGGTTCATCCTCCTACTTTTCTCCATTGCTCTTCAAATTTGCCTCAGCTACAGTATTTTCCATCAATAAACCAAGTTAATTATCAGTATTAAGGACTATATGCTGATTCTGCTGCCAAAACCCATCTCTCAAGTCTTATTGCCTCCTTAATGGGTTTCTTTGGCCTGGAAACTGTCAAATTCAAAGATACTGAAAATCTAATTACCAAATATCTCTATCAAAAATAATGGCTATTGGCATCTTAAAGCTGGGATATAAAGTGTCAGACAGCAGATTGCGCTCACTTTTCTCAGTTACAACCCACAGTCCCTCACTCCAGCTCACTCACCCAGGCTTCTGGGCAGCAGATTGCGTACAAATTCATTGTGGTCTCCCACATGAAGGATGCTGTAGACGCTCGAGGTCATCAGCTCCTCCTGGGCGTAGCCAAGGTAACTCGTCACGTTCTCAGAAACGAAGACGATGCGGCCCTCCCGGTTGACGACGAAGAAAAACCCATCGAGGGCCTGAACGAGCAGAAGAAGAAAGCAAGAATAGATGGAGGAATAAAAGATAATGAGTTTGTGTGTGTGTGTTATTTAAAAATCACCACAGTGGTAATGGGTAGGATATGTGTGTGTGTATTGTTCACCTCTAGCAGCATGGGCCCCAGTGCCTCTTTCTCCACCAGCCCCTGGCTACTGGAGGAGATGTCGCTCTTCTGCACCTCGTCATCTGGAGACAGAAGAGCTGCTTTCTCTGCCAGGAGGAAACAAACACAGTCAGAAATCTGGAAACACTGGGTTTGAAACGTCCTGTGAAATAAACGTTAGCTGTGTGTGAAAAAGGGCAGCCCTGTCAGTCATTTGATTGGTGGTACTGTGACGACGCAGCAGATGTGTCGACGTTGGGAGCATCGCAGGGTTGAAACCAAGCGGCAACCTCCGGGGCTGTAAAATGAAGCCAAAAACTGCAGTTCCTTGAATGACCACTTGAGGCTCCAAAAGCGAGTCAATCCCCATAGACCCCCATGTTAAAATGCCCAACTTTACAGCAGAAATAAACATGTTTACTTATTTCCCCTCTCATGACAACTGTACGGGGGGTTCAGTTTGATTAAGCCGTAAAGTTATGCATAATGAAGGACATGGCTGCTTTGAGTGACAGGTCCGCCAGCCGCTAGGTGGCTTGTTTCAGCTTTTCGGCCCGCCTCTTTGCCCATTTTTGATTGGCTGGGAGTTAGGCAGCGTCACGAACTGCCAAGATGGCGACGGCCGGAGCTTCAAAACTGCTCTTCAGAAACCAACGGGTGGCGTCATGGTAACTACGTCCATATTTTTATACAGTCTATGGTTGAAACGCAACACGACGTCATCCAGTGAGGTGTAATGCGTCGGGCCAATCACATACGTGTAAGTGCACATTCCTGGTGGATTGATTTGTAAGGTGAATGCCGTATTTGACGGTTCCTCATGACAAAAGATAAAACAGTTGCCACTGTGATAATTTTACAGAGTTGTAAAATCCTGTTTGTAAGTATTACAAACCGCTGTGTTGTGTTTTAGATGATCTATAGGTCCAAATCCACTTCCTGGACTGTCTCACCAGGACCTCAAACACCACCGCAGCCCCTCGCATTGTTTTAATGGAGGGCTGTTTACAGTCTGAATGTGGCCTAAATCATTTGAAACCTCAACACCTGAACACCTGTAAGTAACCCTCACATCCCACACAATGTCCATGCTTCCTGCATTTTAACACCAAAAAAAGAGTCAACTGCTTTATCTGCTTTTGTTGTCAGTCATGTTCAAAACCTGCAGATAAAACCTGAATATGAGATCTGAGCAGCTCAAAGCAACAGTTTGACAAGTTTATTTGTTTTCTTGCTGATATTTCATAAAAATGTCCAACTATCCCTTTAACATATGAAGCTTCGATCAAAGATGTGAGCTTCTGTTTACTTCAGTGTAGCAAAACACTTTTAATTTGTAAAATGACTCAAAAACTCCAGTGTGCAATCATTACAGCGTGTGGTGTGTGTGTGTGTGTGTGTGTGTGTGTGTGTGTGTGTGTGTGTGTGTGTGTGTGTGTACCCTCACCCTGCTCACGCCGTTTGATCTGCTGGATTTGGTCCACGGTGCTCTTGAGGATGTGGCACTTGTCGGGCTTGACGCTGAGACTGGCAATGTCACCCATGTTGGACGACAACAGCTCAGCCAGCTCCTCGATGTAGCGGCACTCCAGCTCCCGTCTCCGCTTCTCCAGACTGCAGAAACCAGACACACACACGAGCGACCAGGACGTGAGATTCAACTCACTGGAGGAACCGAATGTGACGCCTGCGTTCGGTCAGCGTTTGAAACTAGAGACTATGTTCATTTTCAGTTAATCTGGTGTTTGTTTCATCAATTAAATGATTAATTGTTTGGTCTATAACTCATCATAACGTCCTGCAGCCCAGTAGCTTTTTCTGTTAGTCCAAAACTCTATTATAACATTCAACATGTAGTAATTTAAGCAGTAAATCATCATATCTGAGGAGCTGGAACCACCAGACTGATCGATCATCACAATTTCTGTTGATCAATAAATCATTACAGCTCACTACTAATTTATCACAAGAAATATATTGATAGGTAACAACATGGCTTCAAGTCCTATTAACTGTAACATGTTAGTAATGTAAACAACATTTTACATAATAAATAAATGAAAAAACATGACAAGAAACACTATAAAATCAAAACATTCAAATAAATAAAACTTGAAATTCAGAAAACAATAATCTCATTTGATGTATAAACAAATAAAAACAAACTGCATCGTTTCATATAACGTGTTTCGATCAGCCGACAGTGAAAATAGCAACTTTCAGCGCAGAATACGTTCTTATTACTGGATAATAAAGCTTCCAACTGTTGACAATGAGTGACAGGAACATGGAGGAAGAAACAGAGAATAATGGAAGGCTGGTGAGAGACAAGAGGATGTGCTCAGATAAGAATAAGCTTAATAATTCGCATCGTACAGGAGATCCCACCGAGAGAAACACGTGGGGGGGCTACGGCTACGGGGGGGGGGTAGCCATGAGGAAGACGTTGGTGTAGAAGGAGAAAGATGTGAAGGTGACAGGAGCACAAACAGTAGAATATATCTTTAATCTACTTCATGATGCTTCTGTTTTTACAGTTTTAATTCATCTTGAAATCTGCCTGGAGGCTTGTTGTTGCTGTTTAATGTCGACTCAAAGATGCAATTCAGTCAATCGAGGGATCAATTACTACAGAGATGACTTCATCAAAGTAAACAAAACATGCTGCTTTCTCAAACAGGTGGTTTGCAGTATCAATATCAGAGTTTGCAGAACTAATTGTGACTTGTAAATACTCTGTATGACATGTACATACTCTTATTAGTGCAGCAATAACTGTCTTTAGTTTGTTTTTGTAGCATGTAAACAATAAATAACAGTTAAAAAGCAAATTCAATCCACCTTTAAAAGGCCTAACTCTGGTCTTTTCTGTCTTTTTTTGCACAACCTTATTCTCCACTTCCAATAATATACTTCCAGACCGACGAGGAACAGCAAGGTATGTGGTAAACATGAAAAAAGAAACGTGTGTGTGTGTGTGTGAGAGACGACAACAGCAAAAGTAGGTCAGCGCATTGGCCAGCCAGAACACACAGGCGTGGTGACCGAGGGGAGGGAGGGAGGGGTGAGGAGGAGGAGGAGGAGGAAGAGGAGGAGGAGGAGGAGGAGGAGGAGGAGGACGCTGCTGCTGCTGCTGCTGCTGCTGCTGTGTGAATGCGCAGGTCAGTGGCTGCGTGTAGTTTCTGTAGAAATGCTAGCTGGGCTGTTACATCAGCTTACATCAGCTATTTGGCCTTGTAGACTCACACACACACACACACACACACACACACACACACACACACACACACAGAACACACTGACTACATTCATTCCATAACCACTTACACCTTACCCTGACATAAAGCTTTATCTAATCTTCAACCTTAAACCATGATCTCAACACTCTGATAGATGATTTTTCTTCCTCCTTCTCACTTCAGCCATCGTATAGATATACAAGAACGCATGCATGAAAGCATTCAAGAGGCCTCTCTCGGTGTGTCTGCGCTCTATGACTGACTGGTGTGTCTGTGTGAACCGCAGGTTGCCAACTACACATCTTCAGTGTTGTCAGTGCAGTCTTGTGCTTTAAAGAGCAGGTAAGTGGTTGTTTATGAGGAGCGACAGAAGTAAACAGAGCTAAAGTAGGGATGGGGGTGTATCAAGTTCCTATTTAGATAGAGCTTAAATAAAAATAAAGAGTTTCTACTGCATCAAAGGTGGAGAAAAGATGTTTTACATGATGATAAAACAGTAGAAAAACTCCAGAACTGTCTTACTGGGAGATGTGACACCTTTGCTTATAATATCCATAACTTTGTGCATTAAGGGCTGAGTGGAGACGCTGGTTTAATTGTTCATTAATGAGTTCTTCCTGTATTCATTTGTTGTTATATCAAAACTTAACTGGTTCAGTTTTGTGGTTTCTTGCTTCTGTGTTTTTTGGGACAGTTTTTTTTTTGTTTGTTTGTTTAAAACAGTCATGTTTGGTGTCGTAGTGGTTGTTTTTTTGCGTTCCCATTGCAAATCAAGCACAATGGTCTCATGTTTCCCTCGGGTAAAATGAGCACATATTTCTCAGTCTAGTCATCCATAAATTGTTTTTTCTCTCTCAACCTTTTTTTTTTTTTTTTTTTTTTTTTGTATCAACTAGTTTTGAACAAGACGTTTTTATCAACCGGAGCTCCTTCATCCTTCACAACAACAAGCTTTTCTAACTGCAGCTGAGTGACGACAGGTGACGTGATGGTGACGTGTCAGTGAAACATGGTCGTGGTTAAAGTTTGGTTTGTTCAGATTATGTTGTTATTCAGTCCAGAGTCCATCTATGAAGTATATGTATTGTCTAGTATTTCATTTCATTTACAGTGAGTTGAGAGCAGTGTGATGTCTGTTTGCTTTGTAAAGACAACACCTGGACAACTACAATAACAATATTTAAATAAATTGTTCTTATGATTGTTTCAAGGTCTTAATGCACATTTTTATTAACCTACGTTTTATTTAAGACACTTTTTCTGTCACACAAGAAGGCATAAAGCTCTTGTTTCAACAGCACAGCGTGACCATAATAAAGCATAATAAAGCATGTCAACAGATAATCCCGGCTTTCACAACTCACTGTCAGCCCAATCAAAGTATTGATCGCTATCAAAGCATCAAAGAGTTTCAGCCATACAGCATCTCATTGTCTTGTTGCTCTGCGGCGTTTGTCAGTGTTTGGAGTCTTTACCTTTGCCCTGATGTGTCGCATGGCGAGCCCTTCCTCTTGCGTGACTCTGGCGTGGCAGGGTCCAGGGGGCTTTCCCCTACTGCACTCATTTTCAGCTTCAACTGACCTGCGGAGGAAGAAGAAGAAACACATGGTTGAGAGAAACATCAGCAACAACAACAATGTTAGAGCAGTGACTAAATCCCACAGATCCTATTTATCTAATCTTAAGTGTGAAATAAACAAACACACTTACAAACTGTCGTCTACAAGCAACTATTTATTTGACCGCTGGCGAAATGTTGTTAACTTATCCTGGATTTCTGTTTATTTCAGGATAATTCCTGTTGTTTCACTCGCAAAGCAGTTCAACTGTTCCTTTTATCTACTGAAGTTTGGTGCAGAAAACTAAATAAAAGGAACATTAGAACTAATTTGAGTAAAGCAAACACTGTTTTTTGTGCTTTGAACTTTGACTTTAGTTGACAGTTATGTTCTTTACTTCTACTCTAAAATTATTTTAGCTGCATGTAATGAAACAGTAAGACAGCGTTTAGTCTGCAGACACAAACATCAGTAACATGAATCTCTTTACAGCGGTAAGAAACACAAACTGCACAGTTGACAGTATATGAACTTCAATCGTAGTTCAGGATGTTTTCAGCGCAGTGAAACTGATACGAATATACTACTAATAATTCTACTGGAGCAAAACCAGGCACACAAACATTAGCATGTGGTCAAAAACACAATAAACAAAGAAACATTATGTCAGACCAGCTTTTTGAAGTTCATATATGGCTTTTCAAAGTGTCCATCGAGACAAGTTCATCATGTGACAGAAGTTGTTGTAGTGAGCTGACAGACAGTTTATCTATATATCTATTAAATTAAATGTTCTATGTAACTTATATTGCAAAAAACCCAGCAAGGTACAGTCCCTGAAGTAATCAGAAACAATACTGAATTATAAGCAGCTTTAAAATGTGTACAAAGATATTTGGTTAACAGTATTTATTTACATCTGTCACAATAACATAAACACTAGATCAAACTGTCCCGTTACAACAGCTGCCGTCTGTTCTCTACCGTGATGTTTAACGCTGTAGTTTTCAGGTGATTGTGTTCAGGATTTTATTTGACTGAAAGTTCTCTCCAACATTTTTGTTTTGTATGTTTCTGGCATTCCTTTTAAGTCTCTCTCAATGGACTCATGTCTGTTCTTTATCTGCAAAGTCTACAGTCTGTGTGTGTGTGTGTGTGTCTCTCTCGCTGCATCAGGGTAACCATGGCAACAGGAAACCCTGCAACATTCGATGAAGCACACCGTGTATAAGAAGAGAGTTAACAGGGTTCCTGCACGATCCATTAAGCCAAATATATTAAAGTTAAAACATTTTTAATGCTCTCAGAAACGGTATGAAAAGCTTCTTTGGGTGTCACACTGTTTCTCACACTGACCTGTCGATGACCTAAAGGTCTGTGGGATGAATGTATGTGGGTGGGTGAGGGGTGGGGGGGACATGTGTCACTGGATGTATTGCTTACTGAAGCTGTGAATAAATAAAAAATATTGTTTAAAAAAAAAAAAAGAAATGTATGAAAAGACTGATAAAATAATCCAAATAAACACAAAGTTGCAAAATCCAACATAGTCCTGGATGAACTTCATGAATTTAAGTTATAAATGATCAGTAGTACAAGATAAATACTGCAATATTATAAAGGCTACTAAGGATATGAATTCCTGTCAGACAGTGTATATAATGTATATGTGTATTATCATTTCTGTCTGTTGAATATAAAGTTTCTAATATGAATGAACTAACGATACGATACTATCACCATAACGATATATCACAACAAAGGTGATTCTGCGATTCACGCTATATATATATATATATATATAAAAAAGAAATAATCTACGATGTGTAAACATATCTGTGATGAAGAAGAAGCAGGAAATAATCAGATAATGTACAATGTTTATTAACAGTCCATTAGTTTCACAGAAAAGAAATGCAGCTAAGTATAAATACAAGCACACTGCTGACTGCAGCCGCTCAGAGTCTGATAAGAAACAAACACAGAGGAGACGTTGTGCTAATAACACAAAGATTTATTCCTTCTGTGTCAGTAAACACAACACGCGACCCGCCGATGACTAACTGCTATATTCAGCTTAACTAGATATTCAGGGCTGACGAGTGATGACGGTCGGTTAAACATTAACATGATAAACAGACACATATACACACACACACTGGAGAGCCTCTCATAGAGCCGCTAGCTCAGCCACAACACAGAAACTTTTTACAAAAAGGGTCATGAATGAGCTTCTAGTGACGGTCAAAGCTTCAGCTGACTCTGACGACAACTGTCATCCAACTGACCATCACCCGCCTGTTCAGCACCTCCATAAAGAGGAGGAAATCAACTCTGAGCAGTCCTAAGCTTGAAAAAAACATATCCATAACATATTGCAAATGGAAATATTGCGATAAGTTGCAATATCAATGTTTTGTCCCACCTCTAGTTTCTAAAATAATTTAAGACATCAAGTTTGAAGACCTTTAATTTAGTCTTTTGGGAACTGTACACATCCTTGTTTGGAGGAAAAAAAAATGTAAACATGATGACAGATGGACACAAGTCTCTTAATCTGTGAAACCACATCCATGCTGTAAAGTATGGAAACACAAAAAACATTTTAAATCCACAACAAGCTACCAGCAACATCAAGCTGCCATCGTTACAGCGTCAGGTGCCGCTGCAAGGCCACGTTCCTTCCTTCCTGCCTTGTTAACATCGCACCTCAAATCACGCCGCTCCTTCTCAACCCTCCTTGTGTCGCTAACACAGAGCACTTAAAAAAACATCCATCTAACCGCAGCAAGAACTGAGAACAGTGCAGCTCGTTAGTGCGCAGTAAAAATGAGACTCAGGGTAGGAAATGAACATCTACCAGCTACTGACTGATACATGTTCAAATCATTATTTTGAGTCTGAAATCTATCAATGACGTTCATATTTTATAGTCTGCTGAGACTGAGCTCAGTACATGCATAGAAACAGCTGAAGTCCTATTAATTGACCGACACAACTGATTTATTAAAACATGCTCTCTATGGTTTATGTGTGTGAAGCTGCTGTGTTCAGCTGGGAGCTACGGTGAGTCTGCAAATAAAAGCAATAATTATTAAAATGTTGATTAAACCAATGTCTGCATGTAGCTGCAGTACAACAGTTAGAAAATGCAACAATACTTCAGTTAAACCTTGAATAGAAGCGGGTATTGATTGCCGATATGGCGTTCTGGAAATTACATTAGAAAGAGTGGAGGTCGTCTTTTATCTGCGGACCAGACAATTACGAGTTCACAGGATCCTTCTTGTATGGAGAGAGAACCGCTGTCACGCCGTCTCCTACACGCCGCTCTGCGTTAAGGCTTGTTTGTAGCCTTGATGTTGCTACACTAGTGATTGGATTCAAGTCTGTCTATTGTGAGTCTTCTAGTGTTAGTCAGCACTTTAAAGTGTTTGGTTTAACCTGCCACGGAGGGGATAAATTCATGAATCCGAAGCGTTTTCCCAACGTCTTCACTGCAGAAACAGACCGGAGTACCGGATCTCCTGTCTGGCAGCTACGAACCACTGCTGTCACACGTTACGAGGAGCTCAAAACAGACAGTGTGAAAACTGCTGAAGAAAATAATTTTGACCTCTTTCGACAGCCTGACAGGAGAGAGTGTGACTATGTGGATGATAGAAAAGCTACATAAATGTGGAATTTCCGTTCTGCTTTAATGGTATAAAGGTATTTCACTTTTACGAGAGAAAAGGCTCCGGGAACGAGGACTTTCTTCTCCTTGCGTTAATATTTTCTCAGGGCAACTTTCCTGACAGGACGAGTGTTTTACATCTTCAAAAAGTATTTTTTTTCTATAAAACAGGTGTTGGAAAAGGTGAAGGGTCATCTTAACCATCTTTCTTTTACCTTGCTGAGTGTAAACATGTTTATGTGAAGTGATAACAGTTATAAAATGACCTGCCCATCATATTAACCTTCTTTTATTGAAGTTATTTCTGTGTATTTCTGGTGATAAGTCAACATGACTGAAAGAGAGCAAAAGATACAGTAGTTATATCTGATGATGTAACAAGCAACTATACACATTATCTTATTTAGAGACTGGACATGCTCTAACAATCAATTACATGACTGGGAAATCTATTATTTCTCTACAGAGCATAGCGGCGAGGGGAAAGCTGGAGTGTGGGTGTGTGTGTGTGTGTGTGTGTGTGTGTGTGTGTGTGTGTGATTGATCAGCTCGTCAGCTGTGCACAACAAGCCGTCATCAACAACCATCATCATGGTATTTCTGGGCTTTCCTGTTTCCCCTCCTCTGTTGTGATTATGTTTCATGAACAACATGGAAAGTGCTGATGATTAAGGCTCCATCATTACCCTCCTCGTTAGCCAGCTCTGCAGCCGCAGACAAACAATGTAATAGTTACTTATAAACAGCAATATCAAAAACACACATGACTGGATGAACCTCATCAACTGTATTGAACTTATTGCACTTAAAAAGTTCATCATCTAGTCTGACACATGGATGCAAGTGGAGTCAGCAGGTTCCCTCTATATCTACTGCAGTAACGCCGTGTTATTGTATCGCTACAGTATCCAAGGTTGGAATATAAAATATGAAAAACCTCTAAATGTATAAACTTTATTAAGGGGAAGTGATTTATTCTTCTATTTAATGTGTTACAGAATGTTTTCTAGTAAAAATGTTGATTAAGATGTGTTGTGCTGCATCTACAGTGATGCAACACTTTTCTATGATTTTCAGAAAGTGTTTTTCTCCATTTTCGCAACTATTTCTATTTAAACCAACTGTTAACTATATTATTGACAATCATTACTCAATCAATCATCAAAACGTTCAGCTCTTTAAGGACATTTATGCTTGTATTCAACTTTTTTTTCCAACTTAAAATATTAAGCAAAAAAAAAATGAAACGTTCAAATCCTCTAAAACTTACTTTATTTTGAAATTCAACTACTTCCACATACTTTCAGCTAGAGACTTAATTCAAGCTTTAAACAAACAGGTCACAAAACAGTTCTTTATAGAGAAAAATGTTTTTGAAAGGTACTGCAGTAAAAGTACATAAGTATTATGAGCTTGATGTAGTTAAAGTATTGCAGTAAAAGTACATAAGTATTATGAGCTTGATGTAGTTAAAGTATTGCAGTAAAAGTACATAAGTATTATGAGCTTGATGTAGTTAAAGTATTGCAGTAAAAGTAGTGGTTTGGTCCCTCTGACTGATATATTATTATATATGACATCATTAGATTATTAATAGTGAAGCATCAGTGTTAGAGCAGCATGTTACTGTTGTAGCTGCTGGAGGTGGAGCTAGTTTACACTACTTTATATACATATATAGACCATAAATCATCATAAAACAGCTGTCAGCAGGTGTCGTGACTCTTTGCAAGAAGCAGAAGCAGGTTGTTTTCCTTTTTTTTTTGCACTGCAGCACAACTAAACTGTTTCATTAATAGTTAATTAATAGTCAATTAACAGCCATTGTGCCACCATGATCCCACAACTGAGGCACATACTGCTGCATCATGTCTTGTTTAGTATCTTGTGACTGCAAACTGTCTTGTCGAGCCTCTAAAGCAGCAGTTGCAGGAGTTTCAATGAAAGTTAAACTAAAGTAAAGCAGAAGGCCAAAGGTTTGATTTGTTTCCATTAAAGTGACATGAACGCACTGTTTCATGATATATTTAATGAGATAAGCTGATGCCTATGTAATTTTATTATGAATTCAATACACAAAGGATTATTGTCAGGTAAGAAGTTTAAAATCCTGCTGTGTTCGGTTCTTCTTCACTCACTTTATAAACTAATGTTGATACCGTCACAACACTTCAGCTGCTTCACAGCAAATAAATATAAATGCTACATCTAAAAGCGAAGGTATGATTTTACTGTTCTGACAATAAAGTAAAAAAAAAAAAAAAAAGCATTATGTAGAAGCTGTAAAGTTATGAAGGTCAGTTTTGGCTTTGAGGGAGAATATGATGAAGAGGCACAGAGGCTTTTCAACATGTAATGAAGATGATTTTTTTCATTATGTAGCTGTCCCATCAACATACAGAGGGCAGCGTGGCAGCAGCTCTGATCTCTGCTGTACACAGTCATCCTGCAGGAGGAACTGTGCTTGTTAGCAGTGTTTTACAGGTTGGACGTGTCTACATCAGGTCAGGATGAACATTTAATGCATGTTAGAGAGAAGTTCCACTGCAGGTTTTGTAACTGGATCCACTAAGATGTGGTCATATTAAGCTATTTTATGGACTTGATAGGCTTTAAGTCATCATGTTAACATATATATATACACACACAGCTGTGCTCATAAGTGTACATACCCTGGCAGAATTTGTAAGACACTGTTTACGGTTGTGACCATTAAGTTCAATTTTGGACTCATCACTCCAAATGACTTTGTTCCAGGAAGTTTTGAGGCTCGTCTAGGTGCTGTTTGGCATATTGTAAGTGGGCTGTTTTGTGGCGTTGGCGCAGTAACAGCCCATTTTTTGTTCAAGTATCGCCTTATTGTGCATCTTGAAACAGCCACGCCACGTTTTTTTGCAGAGAAGCCTGTATTCCAGCTGAAAGTTGCATGTGGGTTTTTCTTTGCAACAGTTGTGGCTGAAATCTTTGTTGGTCTACCTGTCCGTGGTTTGGTATCCACTTCATCAGAGCTTGAACACTACTGATTGGCATTTTCAAATCTTTGGATACCTTTTTATATCCTTTTCCTGATTTATAAAGTTCAACTACGTTTCCTCGCAAGTCCTTTGACGATTCTTTTCCTTTCCCCATAACTCAGTATCCAGTAAAGTCAGAGCAGCCCTGGATGGAATGTGCAGGGCAAGAAACTCATTGACTATTTATACACAGACACTAATTACAATCAAACAAATCACAGGTGTGGAAACTTACCCTTCATAGCCATTTCAACCTGTGTGTGTCGACCTGTGTGTATATTATCAGGCCAAACGTGCAAGGGTATGTAAACTTTTGATCAGGGCCATTTGGGTGATGTCAGTTATCATTATAATTTAAAAAGGGCACACACAAATAAATGGCTTCGCCTGACCACTATCCCTAAATAAAACTTTTTAGCGTGATCAGTCATAGTTTCCAAAAAATGGCCAATAATTCACAAATTCTATCTATCTATATAACAAAAGTGAGTATATTCCTTTGCAATATCATTAAAATGTTAAATGATACAAAATTGTGTCATCTTATGACACTTGTAGTATTCTTAGGGTGAAGTGTGGGCTATTTGATCTTATTTATAATTTAAAAATGACGTTAGCTAGACTAAATCCAAGTACAGGCCTTAAAGTACAACCGTTAATCGGTTAACCACCAAAAATATTTTTGACCACTTACACATGTCAGTCTATAGGTTAATAATGGCAATTACATGATCACAACATCAGATATTCTTTTTGAATGGATAAAGTACCGGTGTAAAACCAACTTCTATACAGAGTGTTGCATTATGGGTTGTTTGTAGCATTAATGTTGCTAGGCTAGCGAGTGTCTTACAGTCTGTTTATAGTGAGCGTGTTAGAGTCAGTCAGCACTAAAAGTGTTTTGTTAGTCCAATTCAACCTGCAGGAGTTTCTGATGTGTAACATGTTTTTCTGCCACGGAGGAAATAAATTCATGACGAGTGAAAATGAGTCCAAAGCGTCAACGTCTCTACTGCAGAAATGGAATATGTCAAGCTGCCAAATACCACTTTTTGACCACTTCCAAGAGCCTGGTAGGAGAGTGTGTGGGTATGTAACTATACTAACATGTAAGTTATATTAAAAAAGTAACCTCATTTTTCCAAAAACAGCTGTTGGAAAAGGGGGGGTCGTCTTATAATCACGGTGGCCTTATATTCGTATTGTTATTTATATCCGTACCTCGAGCCCGAGTATGTTACGCCATCGAGAGCTAGTGTGGCTAAACACACTGGAAAAAACTTTGGGGAGAAGAAGCTAAAAGTCAAGCTAGCTCTGACCACCAACAGCTGGACAGCTCTTACAAATGAAAGCTACATCACAACTTTAATTAAAAATGAACCGGTTAGTTATTGTTTAATGGGTGTCTGTCTGTCAAAAGCAAAATTAACCGAAACTGACTACAAAAATGATTACAACTGTGACTTCCAGTTAAGACTAATTGCCTGAACAAGGTTATAAAAGAACCTGTGAACACAACTTTCTCACTTTTGGCCTGGGTTGTGTCTAATGCAACATGGCTCCACATGGTGAGGAACTGCCTGAACAAGTAAGAAACCAGATTGTGAGACTTCATAACGACGGGAGAGTAGGGGCGTAACATTACATAGTTTCAGGGTCGCGGTTCGGTACGTTTTCGGTAGAGCAGAAAAAAAAGAAAGTGAAATGTATCCTTCTATTTCCTGCAAGGAGTCATGACACCTGCTGACAGCTGTTTTATGATGATTTATGGTCGCTCAGAACTGGTTCTTATGACATCGGAAATCAAATGTGTTTATAGTTGTTTGGAACAACTTCACTCGAGGGCGGAGTGAAAAGATGACCGTCACAGAAAGGGGAGGGGGACGGGGAGACGCAATATTGTTTAAATACGGAGAAAACGGCGGATTTTTTAATAACAATGACAGTAGCAACACTACATGAGCATGGGTAACCAGGGTAACTTGGCTAAGTCAGCGAACATACATCCATGAGCAGGCTACACGTATGCTACAGCTAAGTGGTGCACTGCCAATAAAAGTGCTAGCATTATTGTTCCATACGTCGGACTTCGTAGATTGTTCCACTATTTTGACAGTAATTGTTTGGGTCAGGGAGCACACAGAAGCATTACACCCCTACAGGAGAGGGTACAAGATCATCAGTAGGCTGCTGAACAGAAGCCAAAACACAGCTGCAGGAAGACCCATACTACCAATAACAGAAGGTGCAGCGGCCGTCCTCTGAAAATGACGGCACACACAATTCGCTATTTACGCAGCCTTGCATTGAAAAAGAGACGAGCAAGTGCTTCTGACTTGGCACAAGGATTATCTGTGGAAACTGGTGTTTCAGTGACTCCTCACACAGTGTGAAGGACACTGCAGGAAGTCAACCTCTACGGACCACGTCCAACAAGAAAACCATTGCTCACTAAAACAGCACAAAACTGCTGCAAGATTAAACTGAACTTAAACATGAAAAGAAGCCTGAAGATGAATATTAGCAGCATGTTCTTTGTTCAGATGAAACCAAAATAAATGAGTGTGGATCAGATGGTGACCGCATGGTGCCGACCGTGAAACATGGAGGTGGGAGCGTGCTGATACGGAGCTGCAGCAGTGCAAAAGGTGTAGAGATGACATTTATAGATGGCACTATGAAAGCAAGGTTGTAAAACCCAAATACTCCTAGTCTCAGGAAGGTTGGCAGGAGAGGAAATATGTCCCTGACCTGAATCCAACAGAACACCTTTAGAGTATTTTAAAGAGGAAGGTAGAGCAACAAAACCCCTCCAGCAAAGAGCAGCTGAAAAGAACCATGTGTGAAGGACGACAGAACATCTCTCAGCAGATTTGGGCAGAACTGGTATCATCAAAGACCAGGAGGATCCAATCTGTCATCAAATATGAAGGCAGGCGTACAAAATATGAAAAAAGTCTCACTAATGAAGGGTGTGGTGACTTTTGTTGCAGTTCGTTCTTAAATATGGACCTTTCATTACAGTCTGATCAGTCAAACATTCTGTTTTTTAAATGAATTGTCTTCTTGGGTATTGTCTAAAAACAAATTAAATTGTATTGAATGGACAGGATATGTAATTACTTCACATCTTAGTGATATTGTCCAGGGATGTTTTGTTATGTACAGTATTGTTGAGTCTTACTGGATGTTATGGATGTTTTGTACTTGTTCCTGAAGTATTGTAAACAATTTATGAGGACCCCAAGAAGAGTAGCTACCATTAAAATACAGTAGCTAATGTGAATCTAAATAAACAAATGTGCTTTGCAGAGGAGATATTAATAAGCTGTTATCACACAGTTTACGCTGAGTTAAGTGTGAACTTTTACATATGCACAGTCATACAAATCTGAATCCACTGACTAATACCAACTTATGATTAAATATATAAAAACAGTTCTGTCCTCAGAAATTAAACTGTTCAAATGATCCATTTCCACCATCTGCTCGTCCTGTTTTTCATCCAAACACATAAAATTATGAACTTTCTACATCCATATTCACAAAATCTGAACACAGCAAAGCCAACAGAGCGTTCACCTTTACATACAGCCTGCATGTATAGTCTATACTGTAGCCTTATAAACTGTCTATTTTGCACCCTGTCCCTCACTGAAACATGTGTAAGCTGCATGTAAAGTCTCAGAATGAAACCGCTGGCTTCAACTGATAACATTTTGATTGAGCATATTTAGTATGTAACCCTTAAACGAGGTAACGGCATTCACAGTTTGCACTGATTAAAAAAAAAAAAAACACCAGATCCTGTTTTACATGTGACTGAAACAATCATAATTAGAACAGCTGCAGTGTGAACACACAGCCTCGGTCACACTTTCACACACATACCAGCCTTGCAGTAAAGAAAAAAAGAACGGAGGAAAAAAAAAAAATGCAGATGGAGGAAAAAAAAAAAGTCTAATCTACACACCTGTAGACCAGGTCAGCAGCCTCCTGCACCTTCTGACCTCACACCCCTCTCTCTCTCTCTCCCTCTCTCTCTCTCTGACGTGACGTACGGCAGAGGATCGAGCCTTCAGTCACCAAAGAGGAAGAAGAAAAAGCAGCAGCAGCGGCGACAGCTCAGCAGAGCCAGACCACTGAGAAATATAGTCCGATGCCTCCACAGGCTCTCCATTACAACCGCCTGCCCGTCTCAATATCTTTGGGTTTGTCCTTTTCTCTCAAAGCTCTCGCTCGCTCTCTCTCTCTCTCTCTCTCTCTCCTCCTTCGGTCTCTCATTCCACACGCTATACTGATCACTTCACACACACACACACACACACACACACACACACACACACATACACACACACACTCAACAGCGCAATGTATGGCTTGCAGGGGCTGTGGGGGGGAGGTGGGGGAGTGAGGAAGAGACCACCAGGTAGAGAGCGGGGAGTAAAGGATGTAGATTACCAGGAGAGAGGTAAAGGGAGGAAAGAGCACACATTCATTATGCTTATCAATACTCCTAATATACAAGCTTTCAATAGGTCCTGTTTAATGATTGAAGCTTCTTGGGAGAACATATATCTTGTTGAGCATCCTGGGAGGAATGTGAAGCTGTGAGGAAAAGCACTTCCTGGAGTTCCTGGATGGTTGCTATAGCTTCACTTTCTGGTCTGGATGTACATTTAACACTGTACAACCTGTTTGGCTTCCTCACAGAGTTAATCAGTCTCAAACATGTCACTAAAAAAACCCAATAATATTCCCAATATATGTCATGGTAAGTGAGTGAGGAGCACTCACTGGATAAGTAAAGATAACAACAACAAAAAGACATAATATTCACTAACTGACCATTTAATCTTCTTCATATGAACGACTTCCAACAACAGTAAAACAGTCATTGTCTAACATGAGATCCCCCCCCACACATGGATCATATGGCCCATGCACACAGCGTGGCCACCCCTCTGTGTTTGAGCGAGTTGGTACAGCCCATGAGAAGCTGCTCAGTCACTGTTGCTAAGGCCCACCCTCTGGAATATAGGACATGACCAGAGAATGTATACAGCCTCAGTCAAACAGGGCTACGGTGCACCCACTGACTCCTGGATTATATTCACACGTGTTGTATGTGACACAGAGAATGTTAACACATGGGGGGACCTGGTGAGAGGTTTTTTTTTTTTGGTATGTCAGTGGTAAATCATCACAGATTATAAAGTTAATAGTTTTTATTGTGGCAGCACTCACATCCTGCTGTTAAAGACACGTAAAACAGAGATTTGTTTCTGCTACGGGAAGCTAAATAGCAGCTGCTGTGTACATGTGGCTTCCACATGAGGTCAGGGTTAAGGTCAGTTTACGCATAATTCAATCAATGAACTAACTGATTCTGCCATTACTCTACTATTGATAAACTACTACAAGAAGGCATCTGCCTACCTGCTTGTGTCACCGAAGTCTCAAACTATTAACAAAATCATCCTATTATTAATTATTTGTGATATTGCTTCTCACAAAAATGACTGCAGGTCATTGGCAGCGATCTGACATTGAAACACATTTTTATGACGTAACTGTGATTTAATTTGGCTCATTATAGAGACTGATGCAATGACTACTTTCCAAAACAAAACATTAGCCCGTCTACATGCATAATTTATCCGGACCAAATTATTCAAATAGCACATAAAGAGGGTTTCCTTTTTGAGAGGCCAGACGCTTACAAGACAAACAAATACAACGCATGTTTTAACTTCAGAGTTCATTCGGGTGCTTTAGCATCCTTTCTCACACAACAGACAGTGTATGCATTTTGCCGGGGGGGTGGGGGGTGGGGGTGGGGGGGGGGGACATCCACATTTCTCAAATATACATGTGCAACTGTATGGAACTACATCAAAGACACATTTACATCGCTTTGTAATGGATGACAAAGTTTTCTCTCCCTCTGAATCATCGTGTGCAGAGTTTGCACTGCTGACACAATTTCTACAACAAAATCCTTCAGTGCTGCTCGCAGATGTAGGCAGACCGCTGCTCTAAAGATCTGATGTGACGCTACTGACGGCTGCTGCTGTATCATAAAGACAACTACTGTGTTAAATAACCACCAGGCCTGCCGTGGAATACTTTAAAAAGCACTTTAAATGCAGTTATTATGCATGAAACGTCTCTCTTTCCTAATTAATCTGACATCATATTTACAACTAATCACTCACAACTGCTTTTATTATATTATTTATTATTATTATTTATTCTACATCTACATTATTCAACAGGTCTGTGTTGTGTATTAATGGAGAACAATGTGACTTTGGCAACTAACAGTTAATTATCTGTTATCAATTATTAATCTTCTAATTATTTTCCTCAATTAACTGGTTAGTCATTTAGACTAGTGTTGATCAACTAATCATTGTCTTTATGGTGATGGATTTCCATACAGTGAAATGAGTGGTATGTTCTGGAAAGCGGTGCTGGTTTCTGTCTACGTGATTTGTTATAAATGTGCAGAAACACTGGTGTGCTCCTTTAAGAGTCCCCGCTTCTTAACTAAATACCCTGTAAAGTTCCACTCCATTGTTTCCCCACCATCTGTGTTCACCCTGATCCAGGATGTTTACCAAGAGTAAGAAATAACCTTGGACTGCACACACAGCTCCGCAGACACTACTACAGTTTGCCAGACTCCTTTATAGTGTATAGAATACATAGTGTAACAGCCATCTGCAGTGGACCGCTGCCCGCAGACCATACTGTTATCTAGCAGGAGAGACTTTAAAATCATTTCATATGTGTCTTTGGGTCCATACACAGACAGAGACAAAATATATATCTCTAATTACATAAGTAAAATGAGAAATAATGAAAAAAAGAAATGAGTGTATTACATCATCTGTTTCAGTTGTGTGTGTGTGTGTGTGTGTGTGTCATCGCTCACCCCGTTTTTTTTTTTCACAGATCGTTTTCAACCTCAAACACGTTCACCGCCAGACTGATAATTCCACATGAATATTCATCATTTATTGAACTCCACTGGTCTCTGTGTAATTTGGAGTGGGAGTGTGTGGTGTGTGCGGTGTGTATGTGTGTGTGTGTGTCCTCGTTTCAACCGGTGAAACGCTACGGGAGGCCCTCGTCAGACATGCTGGGATGTTCACAGTCATACATCCCGTCTGGGGGCCCAGAGCCCAGGTCTCAGAGCACGGGGGGGGGGGGGGGGGGGATAACGCAGAAAAGGCCTGCGAGAGAGAGAGCGTTTATCTTTCTTGTGTCTCTCTCTCTCTCTAAACTACTAATTTGACCTGAACTAAGTGACAGGCTCTAGTCTGGCTCGAGACTTTCTAATCCAGCCCAGTTATATCATTCTGTTTCTTACAGAATAGTTTCTGTATCATGAGGATTGATGAGTGTTCACAGTTTTATTAACTACTTCACTGTAGATCTCAAAAAGCCAATAAAACAAGTTCTTCAACTACAAAGCACACACTCCGCTCACACCCTCAGAATAAATAAACCTGAACAGTTACACTGACATCTCAAGTATGATGGCACTTTGGATTCTTACACTTGCTTTCTCACTTCTGAAAAATAAAAAATAAAATTTCAAATTAAGAGCATAACACAGTAAAATGTGGAAAAGTGACTGAACTCTTCTAATCTGTGTAGAAAGCCAGCGTATGGTTGCAGATGCACTTTACAGTCTTGCACTAACTATGAAACAAGTATGAAACCCATCCAGGTGCATGTGTGTACATTAGAGCTGCAACTGATGATTATTTTCATTATTTGTTTGGTCCATAAAATTTCAGAAAATGGTGAAAAATCTCCATCAGTGTTTCCCAAAGACAGATATTCAAGTTTATGGTCATAGTGAACTAAATAAACCAGATAAACATTCACATGTGAGGAGCTGCAATCAGAGAACATTTCTTTCTTTAAAAAATGACTCCTACTGATCTCTTGATTATCAAAATAGTTGGCGATTAATTAACTAATGGTTACAGCTCTAGTGTACACTCAGTCCGTGGCTCATTTTCAGCTCAATACAGTATAATAACCAGCTCCTGTGTCTTGCTTCACTTCTATGAATATTAAATATTGACCTCTGTCCACCTCTGCCACTGACATCCAGATACAAACACGGCCTGCAGCCTTAGTTAGAAGTTGAGTTTACACACTAAAGCGATGAATAAAACATGTATTTGAGTCAATAAGGGAAATAAGCATGATAACGGACATAATGAACACAGTTAGATGGACGCAAAACACACAACACCTGTGGCTTAAAATGAGACATACTGCAGCGCTGGAGCAGAACACACACAACCACGACCAGTCATACTGTACCTACTTGATCTAGGGCTCCAGCGGGTGAGTCATGTGGTGGCTGTGGTGGGCCTTGTCCAGGGCTCAGAGCAAAGATAGAAGGGAAGAGAAGGGAGACCGGGGTGCGGGGAGGGAGGGGGGGAGGGGGGAGGTGAGATCAGTGGTGGGCGAACAGCTTAGAGTTGAGATGATCGAGCGGTGGTGGTGGGGTTATGGCTCCACGGCCGCTCTGTCACATGGCACCATCCCAGGTGCATAGAGAAGCCTGTTGGCCTCTGACTGGGAGGAAGAAGAGAAAACAGAACGACGTCAGTTTGAGATACAACATGTTCTTATGCTGACGTTCAAAATATGCCCATGTTGATTACAGTATATAACCAGCACATGCTATCAAAACACTGAGACACTCCTTTCTGATTTAGAGAACACTGGGTTCCTCTAAACTCCCATCCAGCACCAAACCGTTTAAGAGATGTGGAAATAAATTAATATCAAATTGTTTTAATGGAGATCATCTAATTATCTCCTTTACTTTCTATAGCCATCGTCTAGAAGTCAGGATTGTAACATCAAACATGAAAAAGAAAAGACAGAACAATTACAGTGATGTGATCTTTTCAATTAAGACCATGAGTTCAACAACAAGTATCCCAAAGACAAACCTGTAACTTACCTCAGGCTAAAGGAGTCTGTTAGAAAATGCTAAACCTGTGCGACATGTGCATCAGGAAGTCTGTCAGTAAATGGTGCAGCCTGAGATATCTGCGTGTTACTTTTGTTTTCCCAAGAAAAGAAAATGTAGAGCGGTGCTGAGTCAGTCAGCGACCAAACACACACTGACGAGGCAGAAGGAAGTGTACTGATATTGTACATTAAAAGTGGTTTCCCTTTCTAAAAAAAAATGGTGCAGCAAGTGCACCACTGCTGCGCTATCGCCTCTGGTTGTGAGATTATCAAAAACCTTGCCAGTTAAAAGCTTTATGAACGGTGGTCAGTGGAGGATAGCAGGTACCCAGACTTGTTCAAGAATCCCTTCACAACACACAACTGGTCAAAATTATAGATAGGAATTTAGTTTCAGAGTAACAGAAAGACAGAGAGACAAATAAAAAGCTAAACAATGGAGAGAAAGACCTACTCACAAACCAAACCTTAACTTTACTTGGTTCTTACTTCCATTGTGGTCAGTTACTAAACTGAAACTACCAGGTAAGACTCTCAGAAACACTCAGGTAGCAGTCACACTGACATTTCAGGTACTGGTGGTATCGACTGCTGAAAATTCACTGGTCACAGTGACACAAATTGATCAGCCATCCCTTCACAAATTTCATGTTTTGTTAAGAATGGGACTCACTCCAGATGTGGAGGCGCACTAAGAAAAAGTTGAGCTCCGACTTTCTCGCAGCACAATGAAAAGACAAGACCCGACCAACATGTGTATTCTGAAACTGGGAATCAAGACCTTGTCCAGCCTCATAGTGGATTTCTACTGTTACTCCCACCTCATCTTCATCTTTTATTGGCCTGGATATCACTTCTCGTCTCCAAATTCAACTCAAGTCCAAGATTGATTCATTTCAGTTCAGTTACATCAGATAAATACTACTCCCACAGCTCAACATCTCATATTAAGAGGTAATATCACAAAGACAGAGAGCTCAGACCAGTCTGACCGTCTGGTAGATGGGATCTGTAGATCTGCTACGAGATACAACAGTCCTGTAAACTGTGGCGCGTCCGTAGACTGTAACTGTTCATTGGGAACTCAAGGCAGCTATTATGGTCAGCTATCTTCTACATTACTTTTACACTTAAAATAACCTTTTTGTCCATGTTGTAATAACTTGATTCCCATAAAAGTAGACTTTTTTATACATTATGAAGCCCTAACAGAACCATTTACAAGTAAACACTGCAGACACGTAATATTTACACCTGTTTACAGAGTAAAGGTCCAAAGATTGATTTCAGGATTTCACAGATCGATTATGAATCTTTCAAATAAGAATCCCAATTACTGTACTTACTGCACCCTGATGAAGACTTTTATGGTCTTCTTTTAGTTTTATATGATCGAGACAGTCCTCGAGCACACCACTACCTCTTTTTCACAAGTTAAGAATCCCAGTTAATCAGAAAATTGTTTTATCCAGCCCTTATCTTCAACAATACTTCTGCAAATGAGCAACCTGAAGGTCTGAAGGCTCAGATATACAGTATTAAGAGGATCTTATACAAGCATTAGTTCACGTGCTGGAATATGAACATAAACAAGCCAAGAGCAAGAAGGTGAAACATTTGACAACCTGCCTGTGTCCATGTACCGTAAATAAAACGTAACAAACAATGCAAGTGTATTCAACCATAGTATTCTTTTTAAAAGACGAGACGTATGAATTGAGTCTGTGATTCACCAGGTTGGGTCCGGCCACCGTCTCAGCTTGAGTGGTCTGAGCAACGCCGATGTGTTTTGGAACGGTGTGACAGCCTTTATGCCTCGTCTATCGATGCTTGTACATAAGTACAAGGACTACGTGACAAATAGTGCAGATGTGGAAAGGTCAACCGGCTTATACAAGCACATGTTATCAGCTAGAAGAAGGTCAACGAGAGAGTTGAAATCCGGAGGTCTGGTGTTTTTTTTAATCATCGTCTCGTAGCGCATTTGGTATTGAAGAAGGTACAGTCATGAGTAGTTCTGGTAGCACATCTTATTATGTAACAATGATCCCAACAGTCACGAAAACTGGACTGATCACTTGTTGATTGATGACAACACCACTATAATTTAAGAAGATCATCTCTTTGCCCATTATATGCATGGCAAGTACATAAAGGAGAGCTGGTGGAGTATCAAGGCACCTTCACATTCACATGTGAACACTACATTTGATTTGCTGATAATCTTTGGATCAATATATTCATATGACCAGACACTGTCACGCATGATAAAAGATGCTCAATATTGTTTAAAACACAAAGAGATAGAGAGCAACGGTTACAGTGGTAATTTGCTTTGGTCGCATGTTTTCTGGCAATGGTTAAGATATTTTAGTAAAACCTTGGGGGGGGGGGACGATATTTGCCTTCGACAAGTACTGACATGTTTTTATTGACAGTATGATTTTAACAGATGTGTCACTGTTAACATAACCTGTAGCTGTCATGTGCCAGAAGGAAGCAACTAAACAAATGTTAAACAAAAATTATTCTGTCTAAATGTACAACTTGAGGCCAGACATAAATAATAATTCTAATCATCTCACTAAACTGGTTGCTAATGACATGTTTATCCTCTTCTAACGTCTTGTTCAGGTGACGGCACTCGATCATACCGACTCTCACTGTTCAGCTAATTACAGCAGAGCAGGTCAATTAATTACAGCGTCTCAGAACGGGTGACGGTAGGTTTCCTTTTCACAGCTCACTCAGTAGAACCTGCCTTATCTTTTAAACATTTGTTTGAGTAAACATGGCACTGACACTTCCACACAGCACAGTTCATCTGAAAAACAAAACCTTACTCATCTGTCCACCAGGGACGAGGTTTCTGGACGACTTTCCTTTAGCTGGAACATGAATACTGGGCGTTACAGTAAGTCAACTCAGCAAGTCTTGGAAGGATGCAACGATCAGACTTTTTCCTGATACCTCATTAGAAGGTATCGGCTGATACAGAGGATCCATTAGATACCAGCACTTTCTTCACTTTTCCAGTTTAGAAGCTGTAAACTTTGCTGACTGGGATCATTCCTCTGTTCATTCACTTACTAACTGTAAGTTATACACTATCATTTCCTTTGAATTTGTTGTTTGAATGTTATTTGATTAGAGTTAAAAAGATTAGTTGATAACTGATGAGTCAATCGTCAGAACATTGTTTCAGTTAAACATTTCAGCTTCTGAAATGTCATATATGATAGGTAAGAGAATATCTTTGAATTTAGAAGGTCACCTTGGGATTTGGAAACTATAAAGGACATTTTTCTCTATAATTTGACATGTTATAGACAAAACAATTTATCTGGCAGAGTAATAGGTATAGAAATCAATCGTTAGTAGCAGCCCTAAATGTTTTGAGGGTGCTTAAAATCTGATAGACGCCAAATTCATTCAATTAGGTTCAAGGATGTTACATCCTGTTTATGTTAACGCCAGATGTCATAACCCTCACCTCCTGCATGACAAACCCCATGACTGACTCACACTTTTTCACCTCCATCAGTCACCAGTCTGAAGTTTCTTAAAGACAGCCGATGATGTCATCCGCTGTGTGAATGAGAAGGAACTTCAACAACAAAAGACATCTGCTGTGTTTTCTCAGTTACTCATTTGTACAAGTTGTTTCAAAATGTCAGGTTTCGGTGTGAATTTTGATTAACTGAGTGTGGATGAGTGGTGGGAAAAGATGGACAGGATAGAGGAGGAAGATAAAAAAGAAAGAAAGGAGAGACACTGAAGAGCTGAAGAAGTCAAGAGACGAAGCCGAGGCCGTTAAACACACGATGTGTGCTGAGAAAGATCTGGCGATTGATTTTTAAAAACAATCACCAAAACGGAGCTAAAGCAGGCTCTCCGTCAGTTTTATGTCACTGTGAAAAACAGGAAAGGTGAACCCTATGGTTCCAGCAGTTATGTTGGCCTACGTGCAGGGTTTTAACCGCTACATGCTTTCCACTGCGTCTGTGTGTTGCTTGGCAGCCGTTCTGCTAAATGTCGCTGAAGAACTACATTGCTTGGCGGAAGACTGATTATTTGTTATCAATAAATTATTGCATTTTTTCGTTGCCGTGTGTTTATTTTATGAAATTTTGCCAGGTATACGCAGTAAGAGTTTTATAAAAAGCAATAAGCCCCGCAAGGCCGTGGTTTACAGTGGTATTAGAACAGCTGACAGCCTCTTGTGGCTTTATCAACACTGAAACTAAAACAGTCATTTCAAGTGTCAATTAAGCTGAACAGTTGAAATATAGATCATATATAAAAATCAATCTAATGCACACAATACATTAAAATGCTCAGATATATATTCATTTATAATACACTTAAAATCAAGGTCAAATTGAGGTCACCAGCTGCATATAAACTGGATGTTTAGAGTAATAAAAGCATTGCACATGTAAACACAGTATCTTTCCTTAACCTGATTTCACACAGTGAGGTGTTTCCTTGCATGTTGTCAATGATGATGAATGATACTCTTTGTGTTGACGCGTCTCACTGCAGTCATCAATAGCCTTGTCACCAAACCTGTTCTTCCTTTACACATATTTACTTGTCAAGTGCCGCAAAAAAGTTGTTTCTGGCAGGCCGACCCGAGGTGACAACCACACCGCTGGCCTGTATTTCACAATGAATCGGACGATGAAAACCAGGAGGGGAAGGTGAGCTGCTCTAGACCACTGACTCACGTAAAATAAAGAGAATTAACTCAAATAAAACTAAAGACACAAGAGAGAAAACAAACACAGTACTGATCATTGTTATACACTCCAGATTCAGGCATGACATAAATATTTAAAGGCATAAAGGTAAAGGTGGTATAACTGTTACAGCTGCTACGTTACACTGCAATGCACTTTATCTACCAGATCATACCCTTTGTCACGTTAAAGGTGCACTATGTAAGATTTGGCCAGAAATTTAGTTTAAAACATTCAAAATTAAACTAAAATTTTCAACAGAATGTGAAGAAATAACAGTTTTGACATTATGTCAAAGGCTGTGTATTGTGTTGCATGGATATCTACTGAAGTTAGCATGCTAACCAGCTAGCGTCCTGTCTCGTAATACCACTTTGTACCTCAGCGGTGATAGTGAGTCACTGTAGTGTCCAGTCTGCCCTCAGTCCAACATGAGAGGATGAAGATTCCCAGTATGTGGTCACTGGGAATAAATGATTAATGCCACAGCTGAAATTTCACATTGTACATAATAATCACCACGAATGCAAATAATAATGCGCGCTTTGTCTGCTTCAAGCAGCTGACTGGAGCTAGTGGTGAGTGAATGGGAACTGGTGCAGCCTCTGCTCTCTGTCCTCTCCTCTGCTCCCTGTGTCGGTGTTTGACCGAGGGCAGGGGTCAGCTGACACACACGCACACACGCACGCACAGAGAGCAGACAGCAGAGCAGAGAGGCCACAGTGGAGACAGTGAACCAGCTGAAGTGAAAGATAAAGTTTTATTCGAATTGACGACTTCTACGCTTGTTACTGCAAGTGCAATAAAACCTTTCGTGAGTAAAAAGCAAATAAATATTTTATAAAACCACCTGTTCAACAAGCATAAACATGTCGGAAAGTGATATTTTCATCTGCTCTGCCCGCAGTCTCCCATCCACTGCCGCTATATTTTACACAGTGTTAGGCTAATAGTGAATTGTTATGAACAAGCTAAAACAAAAGCCATCTGTATGTAGCCTAACTGTTTATCTTAGTTTGCCACATATCTTACAATTTGGCAAATTCTTGTAAACTTTGCTACAGGCCCCAAACCAGCCCCTCCCTCTACCAGCAGTACCTGCAGCAGTGAATCACAGCAGCTGCAGAGGAAGAGGAGGAGGAGGAAGGACTGATACTGACTGATGTCTGTTCTTCATTCTTTCTAAACTCCACTCGGTATTTTCATGTCAGAAATATGATTTATTTTATCGACATGTTATTTTTGTTTCCAGTGAGATATTATTGAGTTTATATAGTGACTTTGCTGTTGTAAACATTACTGTCGCTGCTCTGGAAACAATATTTAGTTATATTTAAAATATAAATCAATTCTAATCCTGTTCTGAATTAGGATCACTTCAGGACATAGAGCTTGCTTCATCAGTGAGCATATTGTTTCACTTTTTGGAGCTGGTGATATGCTGCCCCCTATTTGTTTGGAGCAGGTGGCCAAATCTTACATAATGCACCTTTAAATACTCATTAAGTTGCTTCTACACCAGGTTAACTGTGACCAGGGTCCATACAAGAGCTGCAACGATTAGTTGCCAACTATTAAATTAATCGACAACTATTTTGATTTTTTGACTTTTTTGATTAATTGCTTTGAGTCCTTTTTTTAGAGAGAAAATTGCCAAATTCTCTGATTCCAGCTTCCCAAATGTGAATATTTAGTCCTCTATGAGAGTAAACTGAATATCTTTGGGTTGTTGCTCCGGACAAAACAAGACATTTGAGGATGTCAACAGGGCTTTAGGAAACAGTTTTCACCATTTTCTGACATGTTATGGACCAAACAACTAATCAATTAATCAAGAAAATAATCAATGGTATATAATAATAATAATAATAATAATAATAATAATAAACAGATTAATCATTAGTTTCATGCATTAGTAAAATGCATGAAACTATGTGTGCATTACACAGTTAATAAGCAACACAATGCTTCTTCCTCACAACTGCATATAAAACAATATATTAATACAATTCCATTCAAATGTTGTTTGCAATACAATCTGTCTGGCTGGACCGTAACAGCAGGACCAGCCCTACAAATGACTGAGTGATTTATGAAGTGACACCACCGGCCGGGTGAAACCAAGTATCCCAGAACGCATTTTGCACCAACTGGCAGCAATGGCAGAGATTAAGCTGTTGTAATTTTCACTGTAAGACCGTTAATTTGTCACTTTATTAAGTTTTAATATTTTTTCAGCAAGAAAGTTACCATTTAGATTCCTGACATGTGGTCAGTTTATCCAAATAAACTTACTCTTTGGAAAGTTGCTGCAACATTTGCATAGATAGTCACGTGATGCAGTCACATGACTGTCTTGCTTGAGTATACTTAATTATGAACAGTCGGCTGGTGCGGGCATACCTAATCATTCATTCAGTATGCAGTATGCAGTACATACTGTGTAGTAGGCAGTATGTTAGTATGCGATTCCAAACACAGCCAATTGGCTTCAGTCTGAGCCCGGCACACTTCCTGGGGGCACAGAAGTGAATCTGGCATCTTATTAAACAGGATTGAGACTAATTGCTTCTAAAAACAACGCCTGAATTTGGCTTAAATTGCCAAAGTCTCAGCAGGTCTCCAGTCAGTACTTGTCAAAACTTTTGCAGTCACCTGCCCTTGGCTGCAGTGATGTGATTAGTTGTGATTTTTTATGTGTGAGACTTGGGCATGTGTTTCCTGTTTACCTTTTCTATTATTTCAACCTAACTGGATGGACTAATTGTTATGGCTTAATCAAGGTTAGTCAGTTCCAGCTCCTTGAATGCACAACGTTCTACCAAGACTGTTTCCATACTGTACAGCTTCAAACTCAAGGACTGTGAAAGGTAATTACAGCTTACTGTATTCTAAGAACCTTTCAGGTAAATGTGGAAGGATGAATATAATCATGTATTGGCCTGATTTATCATGCAGAGCCTGAAGAGAACCTTTCAAGTAGCCATGATAAGAAAGAAGTACAAGTAATCTTTCTTATCAAGCTAAGAAGTACAAGTAATCTTACAAGTATCTCACGGTGGGCCTGACTCATCACGGTCCAAATATTTAAAAAAAAAAGACTTGCAGAACTCCACCCTCTGACATGGAAGTGACAGGCCTCCAGTCACAGTAAACACACTGGCGTTTCATTTGCACCCGACGCCGTATGCAACAGCTTTTGAGAACATGCCAAATTCAATTTCAAATACTGGAGCCCTAGAGCCATTCATCTGCTTCACGGATTCAGTAATAAAAGCAATACCACAAAAACAAAGAAAAAGAGAATGCGATGCCAAGTTACAGCATTCTTAAGGGCAGCCGAAATAACAAATATTCAAGACAAACTTCAAGCAGGCACAGCAACACCTCAGTGAAACTTCCGAAGTCTCTCTCTCTCTCTCTCTCTCTCTCTCCGCCCACCCATTTAAAACCCAGGCACATAGACACCTTTATGCTCCACTTCACAAAAGGTGTTTGCACCGCCATATGTTCATTACACACTGTTCACTTCACATCTAAGGTGAGATACCCACAACGGTTAAACTGTTAAACTTCCTGTAATTCATTCAACACTGTCCCCGGGGGCACGAGCGCACATCCAGTCACATCTGCAAAGGATAATGTACCTGTGAGCAAAGTTTTTTTTCCTACTGCTTTTCATTCTGGCAAACACATTTTTCATCAAAAACACCTACTCAAATCCACACAGGAGAGTAAAAAACCATTATGTGACTCTTCTTATTGTGGCCTGGCCTTGATCATAAAAAAAATTGGGCCACAAAGGATTGACTGTTAACTCACTCACAACACCGACACAACCACTTCTTCTTCTTCTTCTTGCTCTGTTTTCTCGCTTACCCTATCAGTTTCTACCTGTACGCCGTCTCTGTTTCTCTCAGTCTCAGCCTTTACCTTTCTCCTTCCCTCCATTTCCTCCCAATCCTCACAAATTCTCACAGTCTGCTGCACAAGCTTTTTTTTTTTTTTTTCCAGACGAGAATGTAGGCCATTGCTCTGACAGCAGGAAGGCAGCGAGGAGTCGGAGCAGCGCCGCTCTTCTCTTCTTCCCCGCATTCTGCTCGCTTGCAGCAGCTGAAGACAGTACGCGTGTATGTATGTGTGCTGCGCTGCCGCCGCCGCTGCTGCTGCTGCTGCCTCGCACTGACTCAGAGTCCAGGGACAAACCGCAGCAAACAGCAGCCTGCGCTACGCGGGCTTACACCAAGAGTCGATCTGTTTCAGCTTTGCAAGAAACGAGAGCTCCTGCACGTCCCGTTGCATAATATCAAAGATTATCTGAAACAAAAAAAACAATGTTTTATCTACGTGCTCTGCTTTGTGATAAAACTGATCTGCCAGGACTGTGTAAACCTGCAAACTAGACCACAAATGTAGACATCACACCTCGACTGAAGGAAATCCGGGTCAAAAAAACGATAATTTTTTTCTTTGTATCCCTTAAATAAACAAACACAAGCTGCGGGTTGATGAGATTTAAGCACTAATACACACATTTCTACAACATATCCATACATGCAGGTATGTCAGGCAGACAGCGTGGAGTCTATTTAATGTTTTTCTTTGATATGAGTGTGTACAGCAGCAAGCAGGTGCAAAGTTTAAGGTCAGACAACATGTGTCACAACATGTGAAATTGTAATGTTTTATTTCTACCACAGTAAAACCACCATGTGAAAAATGTAAAAAAAAGTGTCCAACTTTGGCACACCCAAGTGGTAGAACAACGTATGCCACACAACTTTGTTTTCATTAACACTGCATCCTACGTTGTGCAATTCCAGCTGTGCTATTCCGACCGTGTGATTGGTCCGTTCGACGAAGCGCCGCCTTTTGTCTTCACACCTAGCTTCACTTTTTGCCTCCGGTGCAATCCAGCGCCTCAGATTACAGCTGCCAACTAGTCATTATTTTCACCATCAATGAATCTGCTGACAGTTTTCTATCCTATAAAACATCAGAAAACAGGGAAAACGGAGTGAATTAATCTAAAGATGGAATTATTATATTAACATAGAATAAGACAAAATGTTCAAAATGCTGAAAGATGAGTGGAAGGTATAAGAGATGACAAAAACTGAGGTGCAAGATGATTCAGGCTTTTCCAGGCGATGGAGCAAAACCCAATTAATTACAATATTACAGAACATTTCAATCTGATCAAACAAACAGTTAAAAGGAGTCACATATTTTGTTTTTTACGAACAAAGTCATGCTAGCTTCTAGCATCACTTCCAGACATTTGGGGTCGACATCAATCCATCTTTTGGGTGGATTACATTAATAAATGACTCATGTTGGCTTCTTACTTGTAAGGCTTTTATTGCACCTGCGGTAGCGTAACAAGCGTAGCTGTCATCAACTCCGGTAATGTTGTCTTCACCCGTCTCTCCTCTGCTCCGCTGTGTGCGCGCGGAGGAGCTGAGAGCAGCGGAGAGAAACTAACGTGAACGACAACGACAACGACATCGTAGAGACTCTCACACTGGTAAATAACATCAATTAAATAACTGCTTTTTTTGAAGGGGGTCCATGTCAAGACTTTCCTAGTGCCAGCACCACACAGACGCTCCCTAACACATGAATGATTATTGATTTCCGAATCATTTTGGTGTTATTTTTGGCATTAAAAAAAAAGTTTTTTTGGCCTGGGCCTGTACAGCTTTAGGGGAAACACTGCACTGAGACGTCCTGAAAAGCTGGCAGCCAGTGTGGCAGGTGACCCTCACTGATTCATCTGCCACCACAGGCAGCAGCAGCACTTTACCAGCGTTTGCTGGGGCGTTCATTTAGGACCCTGAGTAAAAGCATCACGGTGACATTTTCACAGGTCGGTTGCAGGTGTCTCGGAGGTTCAAAACAAACAGCATGAAAAACCTACTACTACAGCTCCAGCAGAAGAATGTTGTGACAGTGGCAGGCAGGCTTGCAGCAGCAGTGCTGAGCGCTAAAATGGCTGCTCATTCTCCATACAGACAGAGCTTAGCTGGGAGGAGGAGGAGGGCTCCCACTCCCAACCATTTGCCTCAAATGTGGCTCATCCTTAGGTAGGATTTACAGCTTGCCTGTAGAGCTAATAATGTCAACACCACTGCTTACAATACAATTAAATGCACAGGATTATAGATTATCAAGAAACATGCAATATCCTTCCAAAATGTGACAAGATCCATTTCATGGTCTTCATCTCTTCTCCACAATCACACATCATTGATATTTGTTTACATGTATTTTTTTGAGCTGTTTTTCTAAGTTTCAAGAGGCAATAAAACATCTAAGACTACTATCCAGTTCCTTATTAGAGTGTTTTTGTTTTGTTGTGTAGGGTGAAGTTGTCCTGAGGAACCACAGACTAGATCGGTAGCAAGAGTGACAAACTTTGAACTGATTAACTGAGGCCTTCATTGAACTAACTATATGCTAGCTCTTATCTGGGCTACATCTCAACCTGGAGAGGCCCGGTTACAATGCTTTCACTGGGAACATGACAAAGTCTGCAACAACAATACTACACAAACAGATAAGTCAGCTGTCAACAAGCACACTCCAGCAAAACAGAAGAGTCGGCTGCAACATGCATGAAGAATTTAAAGAATTAATTATTCATGTTATTAATATAAAGAATGACTTAAAAGAATTAAAAGATTGATTTCTGTTACTTCTAAACAACAAGGAAGAAAAAGTTTACTTTTGTGTAAAAACACTGTAATCATCACTAAGCTGCCCTCTGAGACAAATTAGTGACTTGGCTTAACTAGGTGTGAGTTCAAATACCTCCAGTTGTCGTTAAGGTTGCTTTGCATTTACTTGCATCATGAGCCTGGAAGCAACTCACAGAAAAAAAAAACCCCCAAAACTTTCACCTAAAACAACTTGTCAAAAATGGGCTCTACTGAAATACCTTCCTCCTCTTCCTCCTCCTCCTCCGCTGTAGATAAAACAGGTTTCATCAGGGTCTCTGCACACTTTTTTGAAATCAAATTTATTGCTTTTTAAAGACCTCGACAGAGAAAACCTCTCCCACAGCAAAACCAATGCACCTCAGGGCTGAGCTTCATGTTTGAATTCAACATATTTCTGGATCATTTTGTAAAATCACATCATCAAATTAACGGCAAAACCCACCGTTACTCTTTAAAAAAAAAACATTTTAATTTAAAAGTGCAATTTTAATGACAGTTTGTGTCAAACAATAAGGCTGTTCTGGTCGTTCTGGGCTGTAGTTAATGCTCCCCATTAAGACACAAACTCGTTAGAGTATATCTACCTTTCATCCACTTAAACAGCCCGTTAAATCTGTAAACTCCAGCTAAGAGCGGTCACCAAATTAAAATTTCGCCGCTGCGGCTCCACACTACAAACATTATTATCCAGATTCTAGCAACTATCAGAAATAACAGAGGGCTTTGTGTCTCCTCTGAGCCCCCCCCCCCACACCCCCCCGGCTAACTATCTTTAGCTGAGCATCATCTGTACTGTTTTGTGTGTACTTGTTTAATCCTGTTACCTTTGTGAGAGCAGGCGGCCTGTGGAGAACCGATTCCAAACATTACCAGAAAGAGAAAGAGAAAGAAGCTGGACTGGAAGTGAGACGATATTTAAATGAGTGAATCCTGTGGGGAGATATTTCTCACGCAACTAGACATCACCTAAAAATTTAAGACCTACCATAATTTAAAAAAAAAAGACTTTTTAAGACATTTTATGACCTTAAATTCGGAAAATCTTATTAAAGACTTTTTAAGGATCCGTGGGAACCCTGCAAATTCAACCTCATTATCAGTGATTTGTGTTTGTTTTGTTTTTATTTCCGAGACATACCTTTTAAATTCCAAGTCTACCGTTCATCGCACTGCTTTCAGCACCTTTGGCACACAGAAGGTCACGTTTCAAAGTTACACTGACGCTAAAATGGCCACTATCACCAAACTACTGCAGCACATAATAATGGTTTTTATTTCCAATAACGTTGTTCGGAGTAAAACATTAAGTAGGTCATAATTCTATTTCATTCAAGGCTGCTCGCTGGGATTTAAATGTTTGGATAGCAATCAATCATCAGTAACAAGGGCATTTAAACTTCATGGGAATATTTGTCTTATACAAGAAAATGTAAACGATCATCACTCTACAGAAATGATGTAATTATGTCGGAGAATTTGTCTTGAAGGTACAATTATCAAACTCATTTAGATCTCACTGTCAGTCAGCAGTACGGTGCTTTGCAAATCTGTGCAAATCAAAGTTTTAACACGCAGGTGTCTGTTTGTAAAACACATCCAGTTGATTTTATACCTTTGTAGACTTATGAAGATAACATCACTCATTCGCTGACAGGCAATATATGCTTTGTGCTGAGATTTTCTATCTACATTTTAAAGCCAAAACTTGAACTGTATGCTTGCAGAAAGGGTTAAAAGCTTCTAAAATAGCGCCAGGACCATATGACACCACCACTATAAATAGAGAATGAGGTCAATTAAGGTGAATTTTGCCCAATTTATTCATCTGATAATAATCAGAGGTAACATTCCCTTTAAGTGCATGCTGTTGATGTAGATTTGAGCATCTTTTTTTTCTCCCCACAACAACACACAACTACTATGTGCTGAGTGTGTTTATGTTACTCAAAAATGACCAGAAGCTTTTTTTTTCACGTATGAAAAGAGGTCAAAATGTCCTTTCAGGTTTTGGCGTTTAGGACGCAAGTTTCAGGTAAATCAAACTGGCTGTTCGGACTCTCTTACATAATAAGAACAGCCGGGTTTCTTTCTGCACGCTGTGTGTTCAGCTGGAGAAGATGGTGTCAGTGAATTGTACAAACGTTATGTGGAAAAACCAACAGTGAGTCGGGCATGTTTGGAGGCCGTCTGCATGTCCTCCTGTGAAACCGTCAGGATGACATGTTGGCGTGCATTTTTATTCTCGGCTTGACTTACCTGCTCTGTCGTCCGTTTAGCTTGTAAATAAAGATCAACTTGCGGGCGAGTTGCGGGATGATTAATTCTCACGCAAACGGCAGCTTCAGGCTGTGCGTGAAACAAGCCAGTTAGCAGCAGGATGGTCAGATGTCTGGCTTTTTATCCTGTGTTACTCTGGACTGGTTATGTTTGTGGTCAGCCGCGGTTGTCATGTTATAAACCCCCGGTATGTGAGCTCGGAAGCCGGCCAGCAGTTGTTTGTTAGCTGCTGGCAGATTTAACGTCCGCTTCTGTTGACAAACAAGCCTGCTAGCACGGTTAGCTTAGCGAGCTAACCAGCTGGCTAAATCCAAACCGTGTCCCGTAACAACCTTCCTCCCGGTGTCCGACTTTAATCCCACCGGCGGCGGCAAACCGTAAAGTAACTCCGTGGGTCGCTGGCGGGGGGCTTTTCTGTGTTTCAATGACGGCGCACTCGCGTTTGCAAACCCGAGTTATCGCTTTGGTCTCTGCTCTCCGCCATTTTCCAACATCTCAACACAAACAAACAGGCTGCTCGTGCGCGCGCGGAGCGGAGCGTCGAGGCGCGCTCACGAGGGGGGGGGGTGGGCTGCTGATGTGAAGAAGACCAAGGGACATACTTCCATGTAAGTTGCTCCTTTTAGTGAGCGGCGCAGAGATATAAACATTTATTTTAGGTTAAAAACACGAGATGTGCAATACACGTCGTTCAGTGCTGTGTTACAGGCTGTTTATACTGTATAGAACCACCACTATATGTCTTCAGAGTTGAAAAACTATTTGTTATTTAGCTTTGTTTAAGGCCTAAACCCTTTAAAGCTAAACCTCATTACAATTGCCAAGTTAAATAAACCTTTATAGAGATAAGTTAGTTTACTCAATCTAAGAGAGAAATCAATAAAAGCAAAAGCTCTTGATGAGATAGTCTGACTTATGATAATTACAAAGTCTGTAATGCCTAAAATCCAAATTACTGAAGGGGGGGGGGTATTTAATATTCTACCAACATATTACCCCACACACTATGTTGGCTCATGCATAATGATACTGTGCACGCTGAAATCACATTCAAACACCTTGTGTCTTTTCAGTAAATTAACACTGTTCTTAAAGGGGGCGTCTTCCCCCATCGTACCCTTTTTATTTTAGTTTAAAAGACAAAATGTGCAACACACTTCACTTCAGAGATCAAAGTTTTGCACGTAAAGGAAGTGTTGCAATATCGTGAGTCAACAGACCCTAAAGTCTCTCGGGTAGAGGTGGCAATGAAGACCGGCAGGAAGTAGAGGGCAGAGGGCGTGGTGGAACAGGCAGAGTCACGGCTATGCCATGGACTCCTGGTTGGAACAGTGGCGAGGGGAAGAGCAGACCTGGGAACCTATCCAAGTCAAAGCCACGACAAGGCTCTGGGAAAGGAAAGGCGGCAACTCATCCAGGATGAGAAAGAACAGTGGTCGAAGAGGAGAGGTCAAGCAAAGCAGTGGGAATGGGACAACAGGGTGCCATGAAGAGATGGGAACTAGTGGAGGAAAGAAAGATCACTTGGACGGACCTCTGTTGGATGGAACCACACCGGATCAAGATCTTAGTCCAGGCAGTCTTTGATGTCCTCCCCAGTCCATCCAACCTGCACCGTTGGAGGATGGTTCACTCACCAGAGTGCCCTCTTTACCAAAGGATAGGATCCCTTGAGCACATTCTGAGCTGCTGCCCAAATGCTTTGGGTGAAAGCCGGTATCGGTGGCTGCATGACCAGTGGCTTAAGACCATCGCAGAGTCTATCTCCTGGGCCATCACTGACTGCTGGAGGGCAAAACCAACCCTGAAACCAACCCTGAACACCCAAGGCGGTGCCAGGGCTTGTCAATTCAGCACAGGATTGGCAGTGATGGTGGACTTGGGGCAACAACCGAACCATCTTCAGACCTGATGCTGTGCTGGTGTCAGAGGCGACGAAGCACAACGTCATTTTGGAGCTCACTGTGCCATGAGAGGAGTGCATGGAGGAGGCCTTTGAGAGGTAAAGGGAGAAGTACAATAGCCTGGTCTAGGACTGCCATGAGCAAAGGCTGGAAAGCGAGGTGCTTGCCTGTAGAGGCTCTGCAGGGCAGTGTCTCTGCAGGGTCTATGCTACACTTGGCATCACAGGAGAGAAGAGCAGAAGAGCCATCTGGAATAACACAGAGGCTGCAGAGAGAGCCTCAAGGTGGCTATGGATTAAGAGGGCGGATTCATGGGGAACAGCTGCAGAAACTGAGGTCTGATCAACCCCAGCTGGGTCGCCTGGGCGAGGGCGGATGATGTTTGAAAGACCCGAAACACCCGATGACCCCAGGAAACATCATTGATGATCTACACTAGCTTAGCATCACTACAACCATTAATCACTGTATACTTGGCTGTATATACCGTACATACATTTTGTTATAATCTATTTATTTTGTGTAATATTTCATATTTTTATTGTTATTTTTATTGCTTTTATTCTTGTCTTATTCAATTAACTTTTGTGCTTTTTAATTATTTTGGTGTGCTTTAGTCTCTAAATCCATTTCTAACATCCTACATTTTATCAATCACTTGTAAAGCACTTTGAATTGCATTTGATTTGTTTGAAAGGTGCTATATAAATAAAGTTTGATTGATTGATGATTGATAACCACCTACTACACCTACATAAAGTAACATGTCACCTTTATTTACCATTTAAGATTTATCTCTATCTCAGTACTCTTTGCACTCTTCACTTCTTTGCACTATTTGTATCCTGTTTAGAGTTCACGGAAACGGTTTCACCTGTATATCGTCATTCGCTGTGTATATTTCTGAAGATTGTTGTGTTGTGTATAAACACATTAACCTGATGTGCCAGATGGTTTGTTACACAGAGCCGTGATCTCGTGATCTCGCAAATCCAGCTGCCACGCGAGGTAATAATCACATCGACAGCTGCTAAACCAAAGTCAAATTATTTGTATGCGTAAACCAATAAAGATGATTCTGATACAAAACAACTGTGAGAGTAAATTGTCATTGCTGATCATCATTTTTACGTGACTGTGGAAAAAATGTATTGTTTGGATTTACTGAATCTCTGCTCGCACTTTTATTTGATTAATTTGCTCATTATTTCGACCACATTTTATAATAAACTTGAGTCAAACTTTTCAAAGCTTTGTCCTTATAAAACAATTAATTTCTTCTATAACTGAATGCAGAAATAAAAAAAAGCTGTTTATTTATTATTAAGCTTTATTTATTCAGGAAATCTTTTTGCAAGAGAGACCTGAGAACAGACACAGAGGATCACAAAACAATCATCACACACTCGGACTCACTGCTTAAAACAATCACAAACATTCTGAAGAAAAGCAGCTAGTAAAACTTTAAAGTTTAAGTGTCTCTAAGCTGTTTTGCAGTTCATTCCAGTAGTAATGAGCATAACACCTGAAACCAGTCTTCACCAGTTCAGAGTTAGTATGAGGAACTTTTACTGTTGTTAAAACGTATAAGTTATTTAACTATTTCTTTTTCTTTTATTACAACCTGTATTTAGCAAGTAGACACAAGTTGCTGTAAACTTGTTGTATACGTGTGTGTGTGTGTTGGTGATGTACAGAATCTTTACTATCTGATGCACTGTAGATACATAATTCATAACAGTACAGTACAGTGTATGTTTATGACCAACATTAGGTAGTTAGGAACTTAAAGGACGGGTTCACAATTTTTCAAGTGTGTCTTAAACCAACAGTCAGGAGCCCAAATGAACATTAAACATGTTTTTCTTGCTGTAATCATTCCTCCTGTTCATACTGACAATTAGAAGATCCCTTCATAATGACCTTACAATGGAAGTGATGGAGGACAAAAATGTATTTAAAAGTTTATCTGAAGCTAATATGAAGCTTCAGCGTCCAAATGAGTCAAATCAAGTAGATATCTTTCAACGTTACAGTCTTTTTAGTGCCGAAGTTCCTCTTTTTGTTACTATACTTCCACCTGCAGCTCAACAGGAAAACACTGTCCGAGGAAACACAAAGAGGGAATTTGATGGTAAAAAGACTGTAAATGTGTCAGATATCCACTTGATATGACTAACTCAGACTGCTGAAGCTGAATAGAAGCTTCACACAGACTTTTAAATGACTGGATTTTGGCCTCCATCACTTCCATTGAAAGCACATTTGAAGGATCTTTTAATATCCAGTATGAACAGGAGGAATGATTACAACGAGGAAAACCTCTTTCACTGTTCATCAAAACTGCGAAGCTGTCCTTTAAATGACATTGGACATTTTTATAACTTTATTTAACCAGAGAGATCTGAGAACAAGAAACATTCATTGTCAAATAATGGCTGCATGTAAGAACAAAACATGTACAGCAGACAACCAACACTCCTTTTAAAGACCCCCTCCAGGCATGTTTGAAGACACATAAAAATACTCTGCTTTGACTAATAATTTGATATGTTTTTTCCACAAAAAAAGTTCAATTATCTCATTTAAAATCCTTAAAATGGCATCTTCTCCTTCTCCCTCATTGGAAATCCAGAATCTATGAACATGCAAATATTTGTCATTTCAAAAGTTTAACTGCTGGACACAAGATGTCTCCCACTCAGTGTTTGTACACCGGAGGCTTCAAGCTTCCACATCACACTTGTGTAAGTTGCATACTGCACTACGATTGGCTCCACTGAGATTTAAGGTGAACACAGAGAAACTTATGAAAAGAGCCTTCCAGTGTCAAACTCTGCACATGCATCATTCTGCACAGTGAAGCTCAAACATCTCAACTGTAGGAACAAGAAGAAAAACAGATTTTTGAGTGGAGGAGGACTTTAAGAGGTGCATAGTACCTGAATAGTTCAAAGTTCATGTGATATATGAGGTTAAAGCTGGAATTATGCTTCTCTGAAGACCTCTAGGAACCTACATAGAGAAGGGTGTTATGGGTAACCATAGGTCGCAGAGGCTCACATAGGAGCCAATGTACGCACCTTTGAAATCTCAACAACATGTCGTATTGAGCTGCGTGTCAAGCGAGTTGATTGTTTGATTCAACTCCTGTCAGGAGGGCGGTCTGAAACAGAAATATAGAAATATTAAAGAGACAGCAAACACAAACGTCCATGAGCGACCTCTGTGCATCTTCCCCCAACGTTCAGCCTGGAGATGCATTCTGGCTCAAGTATGGAGCAGCAACTAATTATTTTCATTATTGATTAATCTGTCGATTATTATCCCAAAGAATCAATTATCATAACAGCTGACAATTTTCTGTCGATCAACTAATCGGTTAATCAACGTATTGTTGCAGCTCTACTTTAGATATCGGATAGTAGGGGTGTGCCCAAATACAAATACATTATTCGGCAAAGCACAAATAGTGGGTTTTATATGAATATTTGTTTCATACAAATATTTAAAAAGTTATTTGTCGGGGGTTTTCCCCTGACACAAGCAAAGTGCTCCCAAGGGACTCTCCATAACCTGTTGTTCCCCTTCTCCTTTCCACAAAGTTAGGTTGTAAAAAATAGGCAACAAATGAAAAGTGCAAAGCAATAATCGCCTTTCAAGTTCCTCCCTACACATTACATTGTGTTATGGGTGTATAAATAGGTAGAGGTCTGTCTACAAAGAGGTGATGAGTAAAGTTTTAGCTCAGTAATCAGCGCAGTCGTCTATGATCTGGGAGACTCCAGTTCAAGACCCAGTGTGGGGACCTCCTTCATAAGGTAGTTTATTCATTATTAACACTTATTGTAACACTTTAATTTCCTAATATTAAAAATGTCATAAAAACAAAAGCAGGATTTTTAAGCCTCTTTCCACTTTTATTCAAATACAAATACAGATACAGATAATTTTGCTGCCTCAACAAATACAAATACAAATACTGGGCTCTCTGCACATCCCTATTGGATAACATGCTGTAGTTACAAGATTGAATTGAGGGAGTATGGTAGTTTTTGAGAGGATTATTGTCAATAAAGAAATCCTTAGCAACGATGTGTATGAAACATGTCACTCGTGATAAAACATAATTCACTGTGATAGACATACTGTACAGTAAAGACTCTGTGCATACCTTTCAGAAACGGACAAGCCAACATTCCCACCCACTTTCCGCAGCGTTTGACCAGCTATGCGGAGGTGAGAGAGGCGTGAAGGTTTCAACTTGTCTCTCTCTTGCTCCCCTTTTCCGTTCACGACACAACTATTTATGTCACTTTTTATATGAACGGCCGAGTGCAACACTCTTAAAATATGTGCCATTATCCCCGTATGTAAATGATTATTACGTCTCCTCGTCCCCTTCCCCTCTCCGTGACGGTCGGCTTTACACTCCGCCTTTGAAGTGAAGCCGTTCGGAACAACTATAAAAAAACATTTGATTTCTGACGTGGTCTGACAGCACGTCGTAAGAACCAGTTCTGAGCGACCATAAATTGAGCTTAATGGCATTTGGCAGGTACAACTTGCAGAATATATTTTCATATATTCAAAATAGTGAGAGTGGTGAGACAGAACCAAAGCAGTAAAGTTGTAGTCTGTAAAAAAACAAAAAACAAAACAATGAGCTGAAAGATGCTAAAATGCTCCATATAGATGAGGAGAACTGGAGAGTTTTCTTTGGGCTCGTATTACAAATTTCACTGATTACTGCAGCTTTAATGCTCCTCCTGGTATGAAACAATGTTTTCAAGACTTAACTGGACTTTGCTCTATATATATATAGTATAGACCTCGTAAACAGCACCTCTCCTTCTCTTTACTGTTCTCATACTTTCCTTATAGACGTATGCAGCTATTTTGATGAAAGCCGAGGTAAAAATGTTGTTCGTATAGCTCACAAGCCGCTGCAGTCTATCAACTCTAATCCTATATAATCATAAGTGTCATCAAACCTTTACTGCAGGGCTGCTTCTCATGTATGTTTCACTCTGGATATTCTTCTGAAATTACACATTGAGAGTAGCGTGTGTATGTGCATGTCTTCAGGAGATATTCTGGGAAATACTCTGAGAAGTAATTATATTGTGTGTAATACGTTGATTGGTTACTTACATTCCTTTAAAGCTTGTAGTCTTACTTCAAGGTAATGACTCATGAAAGCAGGCATTTGGAAACATGGAAATACTGACTGTTAGAATGGATTTATTATTGTTCATTTGAGTTTTATGGTTTTCTTTTTTTTTTCAAATTGAATAATTGTTGGTAAGCACCTCAGGAGGGTAGTGGAATCTGAAGATGAATCACACATGGCATACAGTCAGATTTTAAATAACATTTAGGTAACTGCCCAAATTTACAACGTGAACAACTGCAGGCTTATTCACAGTATGTAAATTACAATTAATTGGCTGCCACTGTGCTTCCAGTTGGCTTCATTCACAGACACTTTCATATATCACGGCTGAGATACTGTACCCGTCAGTCAAGGAAAGTGACACCCCAAAATAGCTATTGTTAAGCCTTAATGTTTTTCTTTTCAGTGAAACAATATTTTAAAGGATCAGCCCGAAACATTTAAGAGGAAGTGAAATTAATTGTTTAGACAAATGACTTACTATAATCCCCTTATTCAACCATACAGTGAAGACAGAAACCTGCTGTCATTCTCCTCACAGACAGAAATACATGCTGTCAAAGATGAACCACCTTTGTTTATTAGTGACATTAAAGCAAGACTATGAAACTTTTGAAAGTATGAATTCAAACAGAAAAGAAGTTGAATTCATAAACAATAAACCAATAATACCAAACCAACTATAAACGTGGTCTGATCAGTGGCTTATGTTGGCTAACGTTAGCAAACTTAAAGATGCCATTTGGAGATTTCTTATAAACAAACTTATGATCAGTAACCTCGATCAGTGGAATAACATGAAGCTGGTGATCAGACTGTGTATTATGACGCCAGTGTGCTTGTGCATGATAGCAAGCGTGTAGCTCTTGGTCTGAAAAGTGAAGCCAATGTGAAAGTGACTTAAACCTCCATTCTCTCTGATGGCCACCAGGGGGCGACTCCACTGACTGCATAAAGAAATCTGATTGTATGGAAGTCTATGAGAAAATGACCCTACTTCTCACTTGATTTATTACCTCAATAAACAGTTTACTAATGAGTTTATGGTCTCAATCGCTAGTTTCAGGTCTTCTTCAATACAGCATGATGTTCATTTAGTAAATTATGGCCCCATCTGGAGTAAAATAGATGATAAAGCAGTAGGGGTGTGCCCGAATACAAATACGTTATTCAGCAAAGCACAAATAGTGGGTTTTTTACGAATATTTGTTTCATACAAATATTTTAAAAATTACTTGTTTTTGGTAAAAAACAAAACAAAAAAACAAGTCAAATACCAGCACGCAGGTCGGTTACATCACTATCTCAGTCTCTGTCCTCTGCTCCGCTGGTACGTCTGTCAGCAGGTCTCAATGAGGGGAGTCACATCCACCTGCTACATGACGCACATTTCCTAATTTGGACATCACTCTCGGAGTTGGGGGTGTTCCCCAGAGATAAAGCTGAGCCTTCTGACACATGCTTCATGAACACTTATCGTAACACTTTAATTTTCTAAAATTAAAAGCCTAATAAAAACAAAAACAGGATTTTTCTTTATTCGAATACAAATACAGATACAAATAATTTTGCTGCCTCAACAAATACAGATACAAATACAAATACCTGGCCTTCTGCACATCCCTATAAAGCATTGCACGCTTTAGGACTACGATGTGATTAACAAGTCACTACCACGGCAACAACATTGGTTAGGTAATGTAACCACAGCGTAACCCCAGATTCACAGAGTTTAGGTGTATCTGCTGCTATTTCAGTGTGTTTTCAGTTCATGAAAGTTAATTGTAACATTTTGCTCGCCTAAAAAAGTCTTGGTCAGCGTTTGTTTGTGATAAAAGATCCTCTAAGGAGTCGGATCTTCAGTTTTTCTGGTAAGCACATTTTGTTTTAATGGTTTTAGCCCTGTGTTTCACTAGCAAAAATTAGCATTAGCATTATCACAGTTAACCATAGACTGTAAATGCACCCTGCGAACCAAGCTCCAGGGTCAGCTCCAGACTCTTGTCCAAATATGGTCACTTTTGGCTTCAAAAATCAAAGATGGCGACGGTCAAAATGCAAACTTGAGGCTTCAAAACAGGAGTCCACAAACCAACTGCGGCTACGTCCATGTTTTTCACAGTCTATGCACGATACAAACAAAACAGGGACCCAATAAAAACATTGCTAAGTAGTGCAACTAGTGGTCAAAAACTCCAAAGAATACCTTTAAGATAGATATAGCTGTGTAACTGTCATTATGGAATCAGTTTGATGCTTTCGTTACACTTTATTCAAGCATTTACTATTATCCAGCCAAGTCACTTTGTCTGACTTCAAAGCTACAGTTGGTATATTTTTTCTTACAGTTTTTAGTTTAAATATTCTCTAAAGCATATTTTAATGCGGAGAGATGTTGTCAAAGGCTTCTGTGACTCAGGCTTATAGCCCAAAATTCTCTACTTCAAATTTGCTGCTCTGGAAAATTGTGAAGGGTATTTTTCACTATTTTATAGACAAAATGATTGATCAGTAATTAAAATAACCATTAGTTAGTTAGTTTTATGGAACACTGGAAGATCCGTTTACTGGGGGAGTTAAACCAAAAATGAGTCACTGTTACCACATATTTTAGTCATCATTTTTTTGCTTACACCTAGCATTCATTGCTGAAGTATCAATAACAAGTACTGTGTGTTCCAGATGGAATGTTATACACAGATTGACGAATTCTGCAATTTTGTAAATTTCCTTCAGATTTATCATCTGCTGATATCAATGATCTGTATGAAACATGAGGATATAATAGTTCAGGGCAACTATACAGTATAACAGCAGGTAGGTCAATGACTTACAGTACTGTGAAGCTGAGTTTGACCCAAAGTGAAGTACATGTACTATATTTATCATGTAAATGAATGTATATTTACAGTGTACAGTATATACCATCACATTTACACACATACATGTAGTTCTGTCTAATCTTTCCATATCTGTTTGCTATGAATTGTTTTTTTTCCCCCCAAATCTTTATTTTTTAGGTTTCCAGACAGAGAACAGATAACAGTAATATGCCAAGTTTCAAATGAGGTGTAGGAAATACAAAATATGTTGTTATTTCTGTTTATGTATTGACGTGGGCGTCACGTATTGCGTCACTTACGTTGCTTGACACATGGGTGTGGTTTCCTATTATTTAACCTGTTCACTTAGGTGGTGGCGGGAGTTTTTGGACAAAGGGAGTTGGTAGAGCTCTGATATGTTCTGTTGACCGTCACCATCATCACCATCATTACTATCATCACCATCGTCTGTTCATCACTTTATTTTCACAGTCAGATTGCATTTTTTGTATATTTTGTGTGCAACAGCTGCTTGACAGACTCTTTCATTTTTGTTTATTTTTTCAATAAAACATCAGTAAAACGTCATCTGGACTCCGGGATGGTTTTGTGTCACATATAGGAGCCTACTAAGTCTCTTAGCGGCCTTTTTTGAAAAGTAGTCGCTACATGAGGCTTTAAGTAATTACAAAACAGCAGATCAGATAAGGAAAAGGAACAGAACACCTGTACGAGAAAGTAAACAAAGCAAGACTAAAAAGATGAGAGAGAATAAAAAAACATGCAAAACAAACAGATTTTTTCACCAATAAGAACTAAGACATTATGTAGTGACATGGTGAATGTAAAAGAATGTACACATATACATATGTGGAGTACACAACGATAAAACACACAGTGAATCATGTGAATAAATGAGGTAGGGATACTGAGAATGATCTGAGAGATGGTTGTAAAGGTTAATTTATCAGCATATGCAAAAAAAAATGGTCCCCATGTCTTCTTAAAACTAGTGGACGATCCTCTCAGTGTGCACCTTTTTCTTATTTTTTTTTTATATTAGCAAAGTAGAAGATACCTCTAATCCAAGAGTGACGGGCAGGTGGAGCGGGGGATTTCCACTTGACAAGAATCAGGCATCCAGCCAAAAATATTCACAAAAGCTATAAAGTTCTTCCTATAATTTGACATTGCAGCATGACTGAATAAGATCAGCGATTGCAGATGGTTTGACAGAGATAGTTTGTTAGATTGTGTTGAATATTTTCAACTAAAAGTTATGCAGAGAGGGGTATATCCAAAACATGTGTATATATATATATATATATATATATATATATATATATATATATATGTGTGTGTGTGTGTGTGTGTGTATATGTATATATATAACTAGAGACTTACGACATCTATGGCAGGAAGGATCATCATCCTCATACATTCTTGACAGCGTAACCTTAGTTAAGTGATTAGCGGTGAAGAACCTTACCGTAGCGAGCCGTGCCTGGCAGAGATGCAGGAGTGAACCTGCTGCAAACACTCATCTCATACATCAGCTTCAATTTCAAAATGTAAATCATCCTCCCGTAGTGTTTTTTAATATTGTGCAGCGAGATAGGATTTAGTGAATGGATGAGACAACACAAAACAGAGAGATTATTCCCCTTTAATAGTGAGGGGTCAAAAGGGGGTCAACACTAGTAGCTGCTGGGAAATTAACTTATGAACCTGTAAATACCTAAAAGAAAAAGATGTTTAGGAAGATTAAACTTCTCTGAGGGTTGTTGGAAAGATGAGAAAATGTTATGCCAGGAAGAAAATACTCCGTCTATTAAAGGGTGGAATAATGGATTTGCTGCTAGTGGAGCAAGGAAAGAGAGGCTCCGAAGGCCAAAACATCGCCTGAATTGTTTCCATATACTTAATTTGCTCTGAATTCTAAGCAGGACTTTGTATTTTAATTATATTTCTTTTTTTTTTTAAATCCTTTTTACACAGAAAAATGGAAGCAACAACAAAACAAACGACGGACTGCTGGATTATACGAAGACGGCGGATGAGCAGGACTATATCTTTTATTTTAATACTTAATATACAGACACTTTACAAAGTTTTTGCATTTTAATCTCTTTTTTTTTTCTCAAGCAAACATGAGTATAACAACAACACACACGGTCACAGTTGCATTAACTGTTTATTTTACAGAAAATGAGGTGAAATGTCAAATTCAGCTGTGAAACTCAGCTGAACGATGGTGACGATGCAGTTTCTCATACTAGTAATTTATTGAAATGTACAGTAATAGGTAGACTTTTTAACTCTATTCAAAGTTGATGAAACAGCAACGTTAAACCTGAGCTTCCAGTCAAGCTGATCTATTACGGAACATTTGGGGTTTTTTTCTTTGCATGAATAATAACAATAAAGTCACAGCTGCTGTTTCCAGGCCAACAGTGAAGAACAGACAAACTACTGTATGTATGATGAGGTTTGTTCTCCAGCAGACAGCCGAGGAGGGCGTTCTTGTACGACGTTTACAAGCCGAGCGTTTCTGCTGCTCGCCTGACGAATGTGCACACACGAACATTAAAAGCAGTTTTAATTGAGGCAAGTGTAACGAGGAATGCTGCGTTATTAGCGAGTCGGGGGTTTGTATCATTCGCTTCGAGCTGCCAGGAGAGAAGTCGTCCAGTATGTCTAAATCCATTGCATTATTATATAAAACTAAAGATATCTTGAGCCAGATCTCACTATATATACTGACTGTGTGGAGGTTTGAGGAAACATATAACACAAATCCTACAGAAGAGAGCCGTAAGAATCCTACATCAGATTATTAGGAACCAAACGATTCACTCTTTATTAACTCTCATGCTTTAAGATTCAGTGATCTGCTTTAAAACTGCACAAATATACAAAAAAACTAACTCGCTTCCTTTAATATCAGAGAGTCAATATGGACTCAGAGGAATATGTATGTTTAAAAAAACAAATATAAAGAATAGATGCCTGAATATAAGCCCCCCCCCCCCCCCATTATCATATGGGTGAAGAAATACAGGAATAAATAAATAGGGAAATAAATGAAAACAGAAATAAATGTAAACATAAAATAATAATTGAGGAAATAAATAAATGTGAAAATAACTGAATACGGAAAATAAGTAATTTGTCAAATAAATAAATAAATTGTATTTATTTATTGTACTTGGTAATGTACAGAAATACAAAAATTCGGGCAAGAAGTGAAAATAATAAAAAATATTTTAGAGATTACCCTTAATTAAGAGTACCCTTAATTCCACAGCTGTTCATATCAGGTTTACATCCGGATAATTTGAAACTTAAAAAGAATCAACGGATATTTGTAGACTTAAGTGTGTTAATGGCAAAAAGAGTAAATAACTCTCTCAGGGAAAAACACCAGGAGACCAAGTATAAGCAGGTGGTTGTCTGAGCGATCCATAACTTTACCTGTTCCATAAAACATCAACAATATCATTTTCATTTATTACGTATCAAGAACAGACTTGTCAAGTGTGATGGAAGAACCTGGAGACGTGTGAACAGTAAATAATATTATAGAAATATATTTATTTTTCTTCTTTTTTTACACAAGCTAACGGACTATAAAGCATGATCCTGACCCCCAACCAAGACCTGGAATAATGACATGTTTGTTCAATGTATGTAATTGTATTACTTGATATTTCTTTGTTATGATGTGAAAACAATAAAAAGAATGTTGGTAAAAAAAAAAAAATTATTTATTTTTTAAAATATTTTTATGCACATTTATTTGATAATTGTGCATTTTATTTCTACATTTCTTTCTTTATGATTTCATTTATTTATTTATTTATTTTATTTTGGCAGTTTCAATCCTCCATACTGTGTAACTGTTAAAGGGTTTTAATTTATGGAAGAACTGTGACGGAATTAAAAATGTGTTGAACAAAAAGTAAAGTGAAGCAGTTTTCTGTTATTATGCATCAAACTCTGGAAGAAACTTCATATTTCTCATACTTGTTTTATGCTTTTTTTATATCTTAAGATTGTTTTTACATTATCAACTTGTTTTTATTATCATTATTATCCTTTAAAAAAAATAATCTCTGAAGGATTTTGTTTTTATTTGTACATTTCGCTCCTTGTGTCGTTATTGATTTCTATTGTTTCTCTTGTAAAGCACTTTGAGCTGCGTCTTATGATATGAAAGGTGCTATATAAATAAACTTTATTATTATTATTATTATTACCCTTTGAATTAAAAGATGTTCAGAAATAACAATAAATAAATATAGAACTGAGGTATGAACACGTTTGATTTTGTGCTTTGGGATTATTGTTTTGTATTGTTTGTTACACCTTTCAGTCAATAATAATTCTTTCTTTCTTCATTTGCTATCATTTGTTATGATGTATCTGTATATGTGCATTGTTTTGTAACACTGTTAAAATAAGAATCGAATAAATGACATTTTAAATAAATAAAGATGGATTAAACCTTGATGCTTCTGGTGGAAGATGATCTCAGTCTTACAGGAAGAGAAGCTGCTGTTCTGGTTGAGACAGGAGCAGAATATACTGTCCAGTATGATGTATGATGATGCTGCCGCCATGTCGTCCAGACACATAAAGCATCAGACAGCGTTGTTTCCGTCCAGATTCTTTTTTTTCCTTCCACATGCTTGTGTTCAGAGTGAAAACCCGCTATTATAAAGCTGCGGGAACATCACCAGCCTCAAGGTCGAGTATTTCCAACATTATAATACACAACACATACGGTGTGACTACAAGTATGTGCTGCGATCTAAAGAGTGGAACTCATAAACAATGTGCTTCTTTTATCAGCGTCCTTTATTTCAGTCTGACTGATGCATTACACAAACTTTCATTAATTGCAGTGACTCATAATGTCTCAAGTTGTCTTAACACAGCTTCCGTCAATTAATAGTTTCTGTATTTTTGACCTTTTGGCATAAATATCATCAGATAAGCTGCTTGTCAGTTCATGACCTGGTGACCAAACTTGAGCTGAGAGCACCATAAAGCCACTTCATATAAAAACTGAAATGTACAGTATGTATTATGATACAACTGCTGCACTAACATGTTGCAAAATGAATGTTTGTATATACAGTGTATGTGTATCATAAACACAAAACAAACTGCATTTTTTGTTTGTTTTTTCTACCACCTGAACAAATTACTCCAAAAAAAAAAAACACCATATTTTTTCTGACTTTAATCTTTACAGCTGATTGGATTCATTGACACTGTTGTTGTGTTGCTTTACAGTCGGAGCACAACTTTCACATCATCTCCTTTTGTGGATGGAATGAGATACCGAGGAGTCTTCTGTGGCTTCCTCGACGCTCCGCGGTGCAGAAGTGGACGATGGATGTCTTTCCAGGCGTCGTTATTTGAAGAGTTTGAACTTGCGCAGCAGCGGCTGGACAGTCTCTTTGGGGTACGGCCTCAGAGCCAAGCAGGTGGGGATGTTCTCCGGCTGTTCGATCCAAAGCTTGTGTGACACGCCGGCCTGTGTCAAATTGTCTGATAGGCCGGACAGGGCGGCCTCATCTGGAGCCTTGAGGAAAAACAACATACACACACTTAAGCCGGGATTTTAATGCATTTATGTGTCACAGGCTTCTTAATTAAAACATATCGATGGTCAAAGTGTAAAACCTCCTATCTGCAGAATGTTCTGATTGGCGGATTTCACTTTGGGTGATGAGAATAAGGAAGGCTGCTCATATTCAGTCTGTCTGCAAGATCATCAAGATCATCAAGATAATCCCGCTTCCGTATTGACAGAAAAGTCACCTGACGAAAACCTCCTATCAGCATCAGCAGGCCGAGCTGAATTCTGAGCCTAGTATACTACGATGTAGTAACTATTACATTTACAACACTGACCCATCTTTTTACCTGAAAACAAACTTAATTTTATTTTTAATTTAATTTTAATTATTAACTTAATGTAGAGCATAGTTATGTAGAACCTTTTCCAAATTGCACAAAGTGCAAATGCTCCTATCTGCAAAATGATCCAGGAAAAGTGGAGAAAAAAACCTTCTATCTGCACTTTGCGAGGCACTAATACCTAGTCGGTATTGTTAACACATAATATATTATGTACTGAATATCCTTAACAAACAGCATTCTGGAAGAAAACAAGTTTTTTTTTTTAGTTTTCTCAAAAAAGTGCATTTTTCAGATAGGAGGTTTTGCTCTTCGACCATCGATATAGAGATTGGTTATTTATATGAGTTTATAACTGTAAAGCTGTTCAAACTGCATGCAGTGGTGAGAGTGAAAAAAATGTGTAAGATTTACTCTTAATATTCTAATTGAAGTAAATTTTCCATCCTAAAAGAGTCATCTGTGTACAATATGGCAAGGGTCAACCCTAAAAGATTACAATAATTAAAAACTACATGAACTCCAGACACAGACTTCTCAAGTTTAAAATCGTTGCCTTTATAATCACAGTTATTGTGTAGAGAAAAATACCCGTCATACTCCATTCAATATTTTGTCAATTTAAAGTTTTCTACCTTTTCAGTACAAATTAACACCAGCTAGAAAATAAGTCGAAGCCTTATTATAATCTTAAGGAGTCACTTTTCAATTCGGCGATAATTTTACACATCAGAAGAAACATTTTCAGTAAAATCGAGAACTTAAAAAAAAAAACCTCACCTTTGCTTCTCGCAACGAGTCAGCTAACAAACAACTGGTGCCAAAATTACACTTTATTGAAATTTTGTGTTTTCCAATTATATGAGTCACTACAACACTTTGTAATTTGTATGTAATAGAATAATAATCTTTTTAGGGCATGAGCTGAGCATGTGCTGAGAATCATAGCAGCCTTAAATTGACTGAATTTTGACTGTAGTTTGGCGTGACGTGTGTGTCTTACCGCCAGCACTACTTTATGCATGGAGTCCAGCTCGGTCAGGTACTGCTGGGTGTCCGGCTCTCCGTAGTGCAGGTGGATGGCGGCGGTAGCAGCGTGACAAGCCTGAGTTATCACGGCTCCCAGGGGCCAGGACAGCTTGTGAACCAGATCCGACCGGACAACGACATACTGGACTAACCGGCCAGGAGAGCCGGCGGCTCCAGAAGCGGCCATGTTTAGCTGAGTAAGGGTTTATTTACCTTCCGGGACGGCTTTTTTTTTTTCCTCCTAGGACGGCGAAGTCATGACCCGCCCTACTCTGCCTCTGATTGGCTAGAAGTCGTGAACTGCGTTGGTTGGATTGGTTAGGTTCCGATAACAATATCAGGGTAAGCCAATCAGAGGCAGAGTAGGGCGGGTCATGACTTTGCTATCCAATGAAAAAACTACCGCTTCCGGGTCAGATTCTTCTTCCCTCGGTTTACTGGCGGATCACAACTTTATGGCGCATCCCGCCACCTAGTGGATTAAAACTAAAATATCCGCTGATTTAATAAAGTAATCAAAACCCCTTCCCACTGTGATGGAAAGTAACTAAGTACATTTACACAAGTACTGTAATTAAGTACAATTTTGAGGTATTTGTACTTAACTTGAGTATTTCCATGTGATGCTACTTTATACTTCCACTCCACCACGTCAGAGGGAAATATTGTGCTTTCTACTCCACTACATTTATTTGACAGTCAGATGAATATTTCATATAAAAAACATATGATCGGTTTGTTATATATGCATTATTATAATTAGAGAACTCAACAGTATAAAGTGTTAAGCTCCATCTTGCAAACATTAAAATGCTGCTTACATGTGCACATCAGTTAATCAGTTTTAATATTCAATTAACATGTATTGTACATATGCATATGATAAATATGACACTATTAATTGGTACATTTTGCTGCTAATAATCATGTACTTTTACTTAAGTAGGGTTTTTCAAGCAGCACTTTTACTTCTAATGACGCATTTTTACATTGCTGTACTGGTACTTTTACTTAAGTAAAGGATCTGAATACTTCTTTCACCGCTAGCTATAACTTCTCTATCTTTCAGGTGTTTGAGAGAAACTAAAAGCTTCTCTCAACAGCTGCTGCACATCTTCTCCACAAACTCCCACAACACCTAGAAATCTCCTGACTGCCTCTACAATTATGTCAATTTTCTCACATTTTCTTTCTCCTCCAGCAGTACAGTTAATTACCAAAAAGGCCAAAAACTTCACCTGATCCTCACAAAATCAAGACTCAGCATGCTTCCTGACTGATTCGTCCTCCTTAGCTTCTTGTTTCACATCCTAACATTTCATACCTACTTCCTCATCCTTGAGTCTCACCCTGATTATTTCTGCCTCTCTTGCTCTCTTTGGACAGTTAGCCCTCCCATGCTGCATGATTCCCTTTGCAAAGAAGACACTCTAGATCTCTCTCACAGTCTCCTTCACAATCATTCTACTTACAGCTGCTGTACAGATGATCATAAAACTATATTAGGACGTCACTCCCCTCTAGTGGCCATTTTAAAATGTACAGTCAGGTTGTATGTTTGTTGTTTACACATACTAGGATTTTAACCCCGGTTTAATGGCTCTCAGTGTACCTACACAGAATAACAACACAACACAACAACACAACAACCATCAGGAATATACACGAGGAATGACTATATACAGGTGAAACTGTTTCTGTGGACTGTAAACAGGATATAAGTAGAGTGCTGAGATAAATATTAGATGGTAAAAGACAATGACATCACTTTGTATACATATAGTATACAATGAGAACAGTGGTTCTCAAAGTGGGGTCTGGGGACCCTCAGGGGTCCTTGATGGGGATCCAGGGGGTCCCCAGTAAAAAGGGGAATCATTAATTTTCACTATAATTCCATCCATAAGTAACACAATGACAGAATGTTTGACTATTTTGGTTACAGGTTTCATACACTTTCTTTTTATAAAACATTTAAAAGCAAAAATCTTATCAGATGGGGGTCTCTGGTCTAATTTGTGTCAGTTTAGGGTCCTTGATGTGAAAAAGTTTGAGAACCACTGATGTACAGTATATACAGCCTGTTCAGTTATACAGTAGTGAGTGGAATGTATTGCACATTTATATTTTAGACTAAAATAGATATATATCATTTATATGTGCAGTGGGTATTATAGTGTCCAGGGTTATTGCACAGTGAGTTAATTGTTCAAAACTGTGACGGCGAGGGGGAAGAAACTGTTCCCTTGAGTGTTTTATTAATTTTACATGTAAGCAAATGTCTCCACACATGAAAACAAAGCACATTCAGGAGTTTGGAGTTGTATTAACTGGTCTTTAGCAGCCAGACTCCCCCTGCTGTCCATAAGAAGTGATGCAACATGAACTCTGATCCTTCAATACAAGTAGAAATATTTCTGTCAGTAAAACAGACAATCTTCATCAACTACACTGTTATGGTTAATCATAAAATACTATTTGTTTAGCCAGAAGGCTTCCCTTTTCTTCTTCTTCTCTGTCTCAGTACGTATCAGCTCCTTCAGGAAAATATGACGTCACACAGCTGCGTCTCCTATAAAATCATCCTGAGCCTGAAAAGGACGCCAGACTGTCACAAACTAAATAAGCAATATTTTATTCAAACATATTCTGCAGGCTGCAGCTGTTTTTATTGCTCCTTTATGTCGGTTCTGTTATTTCAGTAATTAATAGATTTAAATTGTGTATTTGTGTCTTATTCTGTGACAGACAGACGCTGCTATAGATCTATAATCAAATGATAAATATTGGAGCAGTTATCAGGCGTCAGCCAATGAAAAGCAGTGTCTCCTCAAAATAAGGAGTGAGAGAGGACGTCCTTTTTGGTGAATTAAATTCTTCTGTCCTCGCTGGGAGGAGCTGAGACATGAGTGAGGGAAGTTGCTCCTCTACCTGGAATGAATCACAGCTTGATAAGCCCTCCCTCTTCTTCCTGCTCTCAGACACAACAAGCTCCACTCTGTGCTCATATCTCCTTGTTCCCTCCCCTTCAGATCTACAGTTTGCAGATGGGTGTAACCAACACAAGAGCTGTCAAACTTGTTTCACCTCTCTGGAAGTGAACCTCAGACAGTCGTTGCCACTGAGAGCTGAAATGGAGCAGAAAGGAGATCAGCTGGACCGAGAAACCTTCTCTTGTTCGATCTGTCTGGATCTACTGAAGGATCCGGTGACTATTCCCTGTGGACACAGCTACTGCATGAACTGTATTAAAACACACTGGGATGAAGAGGATCAGAGGAAGATCCACAGCTGCCCTCAGTGCAGACAGACCTTCACACCGAGGCCTGTCCTGATGAAAAACACCATGTTAGCAGCTTTAGTGGAGCAGCTGAAGAAGACTGGACTCCAAGCTGCTCCTGCTGATCACTGCTATGCTGGACCTGAAGATGTGGCCTGTGATGTCTGCACTGGGAGGAAGCTGAAAGCCCTCAAGTCCTGTCTGGTGTGTCTGATCTCTTACTGTGAGAATCATCTTCAGCCTCACTACAATGTGGGTCAATTTAAAAAACACAAGCTGGTCAACCCCTCGGAGAAGCTCCAGGAGAACATCTGCTCTCGTCATGATGAGGTGATGAAGATATTCTGCCGTACTGATCAGCAGAGTATCTGTTATCTCTGCTCTTTGGATGAACATAAAGGCCACGACACAGTCTCAGCTGCAGCAGAAAGGACTGAGAGGCAGAGAGGGCTCGAGGTGAGTCGACAACAAATCCAGCAGAGAATCCAGGACAGAGAGAAAGATGTGAAGCTGCTTCAACAGGAGGTGGAGGCCGTCAGTCGCTCTGCTGATAAAGCAGTGGAGGACAGTGAGAAGATCTTCACTGAGCTGATCCGTCTCATCCAGAAAAGAAGCTCTGATGTGAAGCAGCAGATCAGATCCCAGCAGGAAACTGAAGTGAGTCGAGTCAAAGAGCTTCAGGAGAAGCTGGAGCAGGAGATCACTGAGCTGAAGAGGAAAGACGCTGAACTGAAGAAGCTCTCACACACAGAGGATCACACCCAGTTTCTACTCAACAACCCCTCACTGTCACAACTCAGTGAACCTACAGGCTCATCCAGCATCAATATCCGTCCTCTGAGATACTTTGAGGATGTGACAGCAGCTGTGTCAGAGCTCAGAGATCAACTACAGGACATCCTGAGGGAGAAATGGACAAACATCTCACTGACAGTGACTGATGTGGACGTTTTACTGTCAGAACTAGAACCCAAGACCAGAGCTGAGTTCTTAAAATATTCACGTGAAATCACTCTGGATCCAAACACAGCAAACACACGGCTGTTATTATCTGAGGGGAACAGAAAGGCAGAACGAATGAAACAACAACAGTCTTATTCTAGTCACCCAGAAAGATTCATTAATAACGTTCAGGTCCTGAGTAGAGAGAGTCTGACTGGACGTTGTTACTGGGAGGTGGAGTGGAGAGGGGATGGAGTTGAGGTAGCAGTCGCATACAAGAATATCAGCAGAGCAGGAGAATCGGATGAATGTAGATTTGGATGTAATGATAAATCTTGGTCTTTAGATTGTAACACTGACAGTTATGAATTTTGGTTCAACAACATCTCAACTCCCGTCTCAGGTCCTTGGTCCTCCAGAGTAGGAGTGTACCTGGATCGCAGAGCAGGTATTCTGTCCTTCTACAGCGTCTCTGAAACCATGACTCTCCTCCACAGAGTCCAGACCACATTCACTCAGCCTCTCTATGCTGGACTTTATCTTTATGATGATGGAGACACAGCTGAGTTGTGTAAACTCAAATAGACAGAAGTCATTTCAGACTTCATGTGTCAGATTCTGTTGTAATTCTTCATGTTTTTGTCTCCATTGTGTCTGAGAGCTCGTTGCTGTGGTGTTTCTGAACTGCATAGAGATCAGCTGTCAATCAAACTGGGATTGTCAACACTTTTTTCTTTTCATTTGTTGTTCTGTTGATGTTTTCAGTTTTTTTAAATGTCACTTTTTCCTGTGTGTTTTTATCCATGGAGGCTATCATTGCTCATGATGATGTTTTTAACCTTTACTGACGTTTCTTCAGATGAAAATATAAACTTCTCTTTGTTCTAAATGTTAGTTTCATGTTTGTATTGATGTATTTGTTTGCTGTTGTTTCTCCACTTCAGCGTCTTAAACAGAGAAAACAGCAGAACTTCCTTCATCATAGATATTTTGTTCTCACCACTAAATTCATAAAGCTGTAATTATCATCAATGATTTTACCAAAAAATGGGAGGTTTGATATGGGCCTATAGTTGCTCATTAGTGAAGTGTTTAAATTGTTCTTTTTTAAGAGTGGCTTGATGATGGCAGTTTTCAGGGAATCTGTAGAAGGATGGAGGCCATGCAGTTGATAAAGCCTGTAGGCAGAATATCAAGGCAGCTTGGATTTCAGATGTTGTATAATGTCCTCCAGGTTTTGTGAAAAATTGTGTCATACTACTCGAATTGATTTTAAGTGGACACAGGGACAACACATACTGACAAATGATGTCAGAAAAGAAGGACCACCTTGCATTTCTCAGTTCCAAATTATAATGTGAAGTCTCTCTTTATAGATGTCATAATGAACCTGGAGATTTGTTTTTCGCCACCGTCTATTCTGACCAGCGTGGCATTTCCTCATGGAGATCTTTTCTTACCAGAGACAACCTTCACCTGAGTAGGTGCAATGGCATCAATAACATTTATAATTTTAAACTGAAATTATCAACAAGCTCATACCTCAGAGAGGGCGGGTGTGGAAGAGAAAGCCTGAATAAAAATTTCACTGGTGTTTTCAGTAATATACCATTTTGTGATTACCTCTGTTTGAACATTTGTGTGCACAGAGATAACACTCTCAAAGAAAACACAGGAATGATCAGAGAGAGCAACATCAGTCACCACAACCTGAGAAATGTTCAGTCCCTTAGAGATGATGAAGTCCAGAGTGTGCCCCTTGTTGTGTGTGGGCTCTGTCACATGCTGAGTCAGTCCATAGTTATCAAGAACATAACACAGTTCTTTAGTGCTGCTGTCCTCTGTAAACATGGATGTTAAAATTACCAACAATAACTACATAGTCCATGTCAATACAAATAATAGACAGCACTTCAGCAAAGTCATCAAAAAAGGTAACGCAGTATTTAGGTGGCCTGTAGATATTTAGAAATATAGCTTGAGAGGAGGAATTCCACTGAAGAGCCACATATTCAAAAGAATCAAAATTTCCATAAGACATCTGCTTGAATTGGAGGGAATCATTAAACCTTTAATGCACTCTAGCTTCACTCATAAAACTGAAGTTGGGAGGGGTTGACTCGATAAGAACAGCTGCACTGTTATCTTGGTCTAACCAAGTTTCAGTTAAAAACATAAAGTTAAGGTTGTTCTTCTTTTCCTGTTATCTATCGAGACAGGAATTGAGCAAGCTACTGGCACACTGGGAAGAGTCATGAGTGCTATCAGCTTTGCAGCCTGGACCCAGCACATATCAGTTAGAGCTTGCTGTATTTTGTACACAAATTACTGGATGTGCTGTGCTTTTATCAGGCTGGATGAGGATGATTCTGAAGCTGCCATGGAGGGGTGAGGGCTGGGCGCCATAACAGTGACGAATGTAAACTGGCTGAGGACTTAAAGCCATTGGTGGAGGTGGACGCCGAAGGGGGTTTAGGGGAGACAAAATGGGAGTAGGGCAGGGTGTAAGTTTAGTCCCAGCAGTGACCAGCTCTTTCATCTGGTCAGTGAACTCCAAGAAAGCAGAGGAGGGGGAAAGGGTGACTGGAGAGGAGAGTGACCTGGATGGGGTTTGGGGAGGTGAAAGGGGTGAATCCTCAAAGGTGGAAGTTGGTGAGGGGGGTGGAGACTCCTCCTCTTAGCTCAGATAACTGTCATGTTCAAAACTCTCTTCATGCAGAGGCTGAAGCAGTTCTCTTTCAAGTTTTTTGCCACACTTTGTTATGTTTTCTTCTTATTTTGATTCCTCTCTTGCTTCTTGTCCTTGGCAGAGGGAACGGATGGGTGATGCAGGAAGTAAAATAAGTTAGAGATGAACAGTTTTACTCCAGATCCTTTACTTCAAAAGTAACCAATATGAAAATGTAAAAATACTCCATTACAGGTAAAAGTCCTGCATGAAAAATCCAACTCAAGTAAAACATAAGTATCAGCAAAGTCTACTTTAAGTATTGAAGTAATAGTACTGTGAGTACATTGAGTGTTTTATTCATTTTACATGTAAGCAAACATCTCCAGACATGAAAACTGAACACATTCAGGAGTTTGGAGTTGTATTAACTGGTCTTCAGCAGCCAGGCTCCCCCTGCTGTCCATAAGAAGTGATGCAACAAGAACTCTGATCCTTCAATACAAGTAGAAATATTTCTGTCAGTAAAACAGACAACCTGCATCAACTAGACTGTTATGGTTTAGTAAAATCTATGATCTGATTTGATCTATAAGTCATATATCACTCCAACAAAATCATGCTGGACTAAATCAATTGTGAACATTTGTAAAGACATGAGCAGTGAAAGGACAGAGCTGCAGTAATTCACATATAGAATATATGATTTCATTAAGGAGAAGGATGTGGAGATAATCACATGTTGTTGGCAAAAGTTAGAAAATTATAATGTAAAAAAACAATTATTCCAGATTCACCAAAACCAACCAAACCACAGATCCAAATAATCTGGTGCATTCATGTTCTGTGGGACTCAGAGCTGCAACAAATAACTATTGATTTGTTTAAACGCATCTTAAATTAAAAATGAGTCTTTTACTCAAATTTACATTCTGAATTCAACCTGTTTTTTTTACACAGATACTTAAATAATGTTATCAAATGAAGTAATTTCATGATATTTTTTATTACGTTGCTGGATTTTCATAATTTCTACAACAGTGATTAATTTCTCTGTTGTTCATCTAGTATATTTGCTTTATTGTAATCAATAGAGAGTTTGACTAAACTCCATACACCCCTTTGATCCAGTGTGTTTATTGATTGGTTATTGATTGGTCAGCTGATCTGACAGGACAGTAAACATTCAGGTTGTTGTTGTAATACAGCAGATCAGGAAAACTACCTGTGGAACAGGAATGACGTCACCAACAGCAGCTTTTCATATTTATTCATGAAAAAAATGATATGTGTGTAGAATCTGAATTAATCACACAGCACTATTAGTTTATTTTTCTTCATAAGCCAGAAGGATTCTCTTTTCTTCCTCTTCTTCTCTGTTTCAGTACATCTCAGCTCCTACAGGAAAATATGACATCAAACAGCTGCATCTCCTATAAAATCATCCTGAGCCTGAAAAGGACGTCAGACTGTCACAAACTAAACTTTATTCAACCATATTCTGAAGGATGCAGCTGTTTTTATTGCTCCTTTATGTTTGTTCTGTTCTTTCTGTAATTAACAGATTTAAATTGTCTATTTGTTTCTTATTCTGTGACAGACAGACGCTGCTATAGATCTATAATCAAATGATAAAACATTGGAGCAGTTATCAGGTGTTTTCCCTCCAACTATCAATATGTAGAAATGATCTAGTAACTGTTTAAACTGTTAATTAATTATACATGAATTTTAAGTTTTTTAAACTGTTACTTTCTACATATGGATAGCTGACTTCTGTACATCATTGTCTTCTCCTCAAAATAAGGCCGGAGTGAGAGAGGACGTCCCTTTTGGTGAATTAAACTCCTCCGTCCTTGCTGGGAGGAGCTGAGACGTGAGTGAGGGAAGCGAGGAGCCACGTTAGCCAAATGAAAAACAGCCAATAACCTTTAAACCTGCTCCTCTGCCTGGAATGAATCACAGCTTGATAAGCCCTCCCTCTTCTTCCTGCTCTCAAACACAACAAGCTCCACTCTGTGCTCATATCTCTTTGTTCCCTCCCCTTCAGATCTACAGTTTGCAGATGGGTGTAACCAACAGGTAATGTAGTACAAGAGCTGTCAGGCTGCATTTACTGCAGTAACACATATTGTTAGATCAAAGTTCAAACTTGTGTCACTTCTCAGGAAGTGAATCTTAGACAGTCGTTGCCACTGAGAGCTGAAATGGCGCAGAAAGGAGAACAGCTGGACCGAGAAACCTTCTCTTGTTCGATCTGTCTGGATCTACTGAAGGATCCGGTGACTATTGCCTGTGGACACAGCTACTGCATGAACTGTATTAAAGGCTTCTGGGATGAAGAGGATCAGAGGAAGATCTACAGCTGCCCTCAGTGCAGACAGGTTTTCACACCGAGGCCTGTCCTGATGAAAAACACCATGTTAGCAGCTTTAGTGGAGCAGCTGAAGAAGACTGGACTCCAAGCTGCTCCTGCTGATCACTGCTATGCTGGACCTGAAGATGTGGCCTGTGATGTCTGCACTGGGAGGAAGCTGAAAGCCCTCAAGTCCTGTCTGACTTGTCCGGCCTCTTACTGTGAGAAACACCTTCAGCCTCATTATGATGCAGCTCCGTTAAAGAAACACAAGCTGGTCGACCCCTCAGAGAAGCTCCAGGAGAACATCTGCTCTCGTCATGATGAGGTGATGAAGATATTCTGCCGTACTGATCAGCAGAGTATCTGTTATCTCTGCACTATGGATGAACATAAAGGCCACGACACAGTCTCAGCTGCAGCAGAAAGGACTGAGAGGCAGAGAGGGCTCGAGGTGAGTCGACAACAAATCCAGCAGAGAATCCAGGACAGAGAGAAAGATGTGAAGCTGCTTCAACAGGAGGTGGAGGCCGTCAGTCGCTCTGCTGATAAAGCAGTGGAGGACAGTGAGAAGATCTTCACTGAGCTGATCAGTCTCATCCAGAAAAGAAGTTCTGATGTGAAGCAGCAGATCAGATCCCAGCAGGAAACTGAAGTGAGTCGAGTCAAAGAGCTTCAGGAGAAGCTGAAGCAGGAGATCACTGAGCTGAAGAGGAAAGACGCTGAACTGAAGAAGCTCTCACACACAGAGGATTACAATCAGTTTCTACTCAACTACCCCTCACTGTCACAACTCAGTGCATCTACAGACTCATCCAGCATCAATATCCGTCCTCTGAGATACTTTGAGGATGTGACAGCAGCTGTGTCAGAGCTCAGAGATCAACTACAGGACATCCTGAGGGAGAAATGGACAAACATCTCACTGACAGTGACTGAAGTGGACGTTTTACTGTCAGAACCAGAACCCAAGACCAGAGCTGAGTTCTTAAAATATTCACGTGAAATCACTCTGGATCCAAACACAGCAAACACATGGCTGTTATTTAAGGGGAACAGAAAAGTAGAACGAATTTATCAACAACAGTCTTATTCTCGCCACCCAGACAGATTCACTGAACAGCAGCAGGTCTTGAGTAGAGAGAGTCTGACAGGACGTTGTTACTGGGAGGTGAAGTGTAGAGGGGAATGGGGATTGGGAGTTGGTATAGCAGTCGCATACAAGAATATCAGCAGAGCAGGAGACTCGGATGAATGTGTATTTGGACACAATGACAAATCTTGGATGTTATATTGTGACACTAACAGTTGTGAATTTTGGTTCAAAAATATGTCAACTTTCATCTCAGGTCGTCGTTCCTCCAGAGTAGGAGTGTACCTGGATCACAGAGCAGGTATTCTGTCCTTCTACAGCATCTCTAAAAAAATGACTCTCATCCACAGAGTCCAGACCACATTCACTCAGCCTCTCTATGCTGGACTTTGGCTTCATAATGGAGACACAGCTGAGTTGTGTAAACTCAAATAGACAGAAGTCATTTCAGACTTCATGTGTCAGATTCTGTTGTAATTCTTCATGTTTTTGTCTCCATTGTTTCTGAGAGCTCGTTGCTGTGGTGTTTCTGAACTGCACAGAGATCAGCTGTCAATCAAACTGGGATTGTCAACACTTTTTTCTTTTCATTTGTTGTTCTGTTGATGTTTTCAGTTTCATTAAATGTCACTTTTTCCTGTGTTTTTATCCATGGAGGCTATCATTGCTCATGATGATGTTTTTAACCTTCACTGACGTTTCTTCAGATGAAAATATAAACTTCTCTTTGTTCTAAATGTTAGTTTCATGTTTGTATTGATGTATTTGTGTGCTGTTGTTTCTCCACTTCAGTGTCTTAAACAGAGAAAACAGCAGAACTTCCTTCATCATAGATATTTTGTTCTCATCACTAAATTCATAAAACTGTAATCATCATGATAATAATCATTTATTATGTTCTTGTACATTCTGGGTTAAACTAACTGATTGTGTGGATGAAGTGAATCTGAACATGAAATCATTGAACAAGAGTCATTTAACAGACTTCACTGATCAGATGTGTGAACAATCTGAAGCTTTACATAATCAATAAAGATGTTTTTTTCAACAGTGAGCAAAGTATTTTCTTCTGTCTTCATCTCAGGATCTCATTCAAAGCTTCTGGAGAAAATGTGAAACTAAAATGAGAGTTTATTTGAGGCAGTTTTCCTCCTGAAACACCACAAAGTACAGAGTTCATGTTCAGAGCAGACAAATGTTTGTCAGTCAGTCTCTGTACTTTCAGCTTTCTTCACTAAAGCATTTTAATTTAATTTAATGTTAACAGACTATACTGTTGAATAGTATAATCTATAACAATACATATATAACAAACTGATCAAATGCTTTTATGTGTAAAATATTGATCTTATAGGTCACTAAAGCTGTCAGATAAATGTAGTGGAGTGGAAGCATAAAGTAGCATCACATTGAAATACTCAAGCAAAATACAAGTACCTCAAAATTGCCTGTTTCACATGTCATAACCACCTCTTTCAGAACATTTCTCCTTTCCTGAAACAAGATGCGGAACATGTGCTCCTAAAGGTAAACACAAGGGGACCTTGAGCATTTCATTCTGTAACTTGCATATCTCTCTCTTATGTTGTCCTTGTAGAAACAGTTAAAGTACATTAAAACAATATATTTTTAAGCCTATTATCATTTATTATACCAGTGGAGAAAATATCCCAGAAAAATGCATATATTCAGCATCAGATACTTTGGTTTAAATGTAAAAGCCAGTCATATCTGTGTAAGATGGTTGACAACATGTAAAATCCCTGCTGTGATACTTCAATATGACTCAGTGAACAAATACAGGCGCTGTTTGCTCAGGAAATAACACTGGAGGACACGTTATCAGTGCAACCAGTCTGGAAAAAGGTTAACCAACAAAAAATGACTCAAAAAATCCTGTTCAGTGTCCTGTTTGTAATGTAGTATTATAATTTATGGTAGTATATTGTAGTGTATTCCTCTTTAACCCGAAGTGTTCTTTAAAGAAAGCTGATAAAAGAACAGCAGCTCTGAATTTTGGAACAAAGAATCTGGAACAAAAGTCAAATATTAACAAACAGTATAAATCTTTATCAGTTGGATCATAAAGTCTGATGTGTTCCTTTATTCCAACAAAGAAATAAAAAGTTCTGAGATGGCATTAATGCAGTCTGTTGTATCTCTGTGATATGTGCAAAATGCAACAAATAAATTGTTTGTGGATAACATGAAGATAAACTTTGAACCATACTGTCTCTACAGCTGGCTACTGGCTACAGCCTGACTATTTGAGGATGAGAAAATCACAGTTTAAATCCATTCACTATAAGCCTGTTTTACCAATGTTTTGTGATTATTATTTTTTATGGCACACAATGTATTTTTCCATTCAAATTTTCTTGACGGAGGACACCAAACCCCCCCAACCAAAACCCCTGTGGCCCTTTGACCTGGTTATTTTATTTGACTACTGCAGGTCTGATTATTTAAACAACTGAATAACATATTAAAACAACAACAATCATATCGGCAAAATGGCACAGAACAAGAACAAATGGGGTTAGTACTCTATTGAATACCTCAGCTATGGATAAACATCCCTCTGTTTCTTTCCAGTAGCCTCAGACTTTTTCCTTAGTATGCTGCTCTTGTTTTCTGTTGGAACAATTGATAATAATACTTCTTGTTTGTCTCCTCAGTGTCTATTTCAGAGAGATGGGAAGTCAGGTAGATGTTAGCTCTGTCTCTCAGTGGAGGTTGAGAAGCTGACTTTATTCCCAAGAACTAAGGGTCAATTAGGAATTGTTCCCATCTTCTGAATGTAGAGGGAGCTGATCTTTCATTAATGAAAATGGGTACAACAGATTTTAATATGCACTAACTGAGATGAAGGGCAGTAACAGTCAGAGGATTGTTTCTTGAAGTTGATTCAGACTGGAATGCATGGCATTAACAGCTAGAGGATAACTTCTAAGTTTCACAGGGTTGGTAGCATGCTGTGCTCTATCTCACAGGCTCTATTTCTTACTCTGGCTGGAATGCATGGCAGTAACAGCTAGGTACAAGCTCTCTATGTGTCACAGGGCTGGTGGCACACTGTGTTTTAATTAAAAAGGGGAGCACTTCAATCAACAGCCAATTCTTAGAGTTACACTTGATTGCATTGACTATGTGGTATTCGAATGCTGAACCAAAATTTTTATAATTCGCACAGTATAGGTACAACTTGAGCGGCTAGCAGCATCAGCAAGGTCTTAGTGTCCTCTATGAGGAACACTGTAAACACCTACAATGTTAGTTATCAATAACTCAAGATTTGGGTTACCAATTGCTTTAGCTAAAATTGCTTTGAAAAATCAAATCTCACCACACTGCACTTGTTTGTAAGTACAGCTATATATCTATTCCTGTGGCAGACTAGTTGTTTTGAATATAAAGGCTTTTGGATAGTCTAAAAGTTTGAAACTTTTGCAGGCCAAAATTATGCTGAATTTAATATTGCACAATTATGAATAATTGCCAACAATACTCCGCCTCACACAGGGCACCATTTTGTTGGGCATTGTCTACAAGTTTGGCTATCAGCAATAATTAATGATTATCAATTATTATTATTAATTACTAAAATCAGTAGAAGAATTATTAATAAGAATTAGTAATAATAATAAAATGTCATATCCACCTCTTTCAGATCATTTCTCCTCTCCCAAAATAGTTTCCAAGATGTGGGACATGTGCTCCTACAGGTAATCACAGCGCGGACATAAAACAATCATTTTTTAAAAAAAATATTTGTTGGAGTTTGAACAGAACATGATGGTCTGTCTTGATGAAATTTAACTGTCAATTATGAATAATTTCACTAGTGTTTTCAGTAATATACCGTTTTGTGATTACCTCTGTTTGAACATTTGTGTGCATGGAGATAGCACTCTCAAAGAAAACACAGGAATGATCAGAGAGAGCAACATCAGTCAGCACAACCTGAGAAATGTTCAGTCCCTTAGAGATGATGAAGTCCAGAGTGTGCCCCTTGTTGTGTGTGGGCTCCGTTACATGCTGAGTCAGTCCATAATTATCAAGAACATAACACAGTTCCTTAGTGCCTCTGTCCTGCGGGTTGTCAATATGGATGTTAAAATCATCAACAATAACTACATAGTCAATGTCAATACAGATAATAGACAGCAGTTCAGCAAAGTCATCAAAAAAGGTAACGCAGTATTTAGGTGGCCTGTAGATATTTAGAAATATAGCTTGAGAGGAGGAATTCCACTGAAGAGCCACATATCCAAAAGAATCAAAATTTCCATAAGACATCTGCTTGAATTGGAGGGAATCATTGAACAAAATGGCAACTCCAACTCCTTTTTTATGCACTCTAGCTTCACTCATACAACTGAAGTAGGGAGGGATTGACTCAATAAGAACAGCTGCACTGTTATCTTGGTCTGACAAAGTTTCAGTTAAAAACAGGAGGGGGAAGGGGTGACTGGAGAGGAGAGTGACCTGGATGGGATTTGGGGAGGTGAAAGGGGTGAATCCTCAAAGGTGGAAGTTGGTGAGGGGGGTGGAGACTCCTCCTCTTGGCTCTGATGACTGTTATGTTCAAAACTCTCTTCATGCAGAGGCTGAAGCAGTTCTCTTTCAAGTTTTTTGCCACACTTTGTTATGTTTTCTTCTTATTTTGATTCCTCTCTTGCTTCTTGTCCTTGGCAGAGGGAACAGATGGATAACGCAGGAAGTAAAATAAGTTAGAGATAAACAATTTTACTCCAGATACTTCACTTCAAAAGTAACCAATATGAAAATGTAAAAATACTCCATTACAGGTAAAAGTCCTGCATGAAAAATCCTACTTAAGTAAAAGTACATAAGTATTATCAGCAAAGTCTACTTAAAGTATTGAAGTAATAGTACTGTGAGTACATTGAGTGTTTTATTAATTTTACATGTAAGCAAACGTCTCCAGACATGAAAACTGAACACATTCAGGAGTTTGGAGTTGTATTAACTGGTCTTTAGCAGCCAGGCTCCCCCTGCTGTCCATAAGAAGTGATGCAACATGAACTCTGATCCTTCAATACAAGTAGAAATATGTCTGTCAGTAAAACAGACAACTTGCATGAACTAGACTGTTATGGTTTAGTAAAATCTATGATCTGATTTGATCTATAAGTCATATATCACTCCAACAAAATCATGCTGGACTAAATCAATTGTGGACATTTGTAAAGACGTGAGCAGTGAAAGGACAGAGCTGCAGTAATTCACATATAGAATATATGATTTCATTAAGGAGAAGGATGTGGAGATAATCACATGTTGTTGGCAAAAGTTAGAAAATTATAATGTAAAAAAAACAATTATTCCAGATTCACCAAAACCAACCAAACCACAGATTCAAATAATCTGGTGCATTTATGTTCTGTGGGACTCAGAGCTGCAACAAATAACTATTGATTTGTTTAAACGCATCTTAAATTAAAAATGAACCTTTTACTCAAATTTACATTCTGAATTCAACCTGTTTTTTTCCACAGATACTTAAATAATGTTATCAAATGAAGTAATTTCATGATATTTTTAATGTTACTGGAATTTCATAATTTCTACAACAGTGATTCATTTCTCTCTCAGCTATTTTATTTCTCCTTTTTGTTGCTTTTGTTCTTTCTGTAATTAACAGATTTAAATTGTGTATTTGTGTCTTATTCTCTGGCAGACAGACGCTGCTATGGATCTATAATCAAATGATAAAACATTGGAGCAGTTATTAGGTGTTTTCCTTCCAGCTATCAATATGTATAAAATTATTTGTACATGGATTTTAAGTGTTTTAAACCGTTACTTAATAATTTCTACATATGGATAGCTGACTTCTGTACATCATTGTCGTGGAGTGAGTGAGGACGTCCCTTTTGATGAATTAGATTCCTCTGTCTTTGCTGGGAGGAGCTGTGACATGAGTGAGGGAAGCAAGGAGCCACGTTAGCCAAATGAAAAGCAGCCAGTATCCCTTTAAAATTGCTCCTCTTCCTGGAATGAATCAGCACTTGATAAGCCCTCCCTCCTCTTCCTCCTCTCAAACACAACAAGCTCCACGCTTTGCTCATATCTCCTTGTTCCCTCCCCTTCAGATCTACAGTTTGCAGATGGGTGTAACCAACATGTAATGTAGTACAAGAGCTGTCAGTCCTCATCCACTGTAGAAACACATGTTGTTCAGATGAAAGCTCAAATTTGTGTCACTCTCTAAGGAAGTGAAACTCAGACAGTCATTGCCACTGAGAGCTGAAATGGAGCAGAAAGGAGATCAGCTGGATCGAGAAACCTTCTCTTGTTCGATCTGTCTGGATCTACTGAAGGATCCAGTGACTATTCCCTGTGGACACAGCTACTGCATGAACTGTATTAAAGGATACTGGGATGAAGATGATCAGAGGAAGATCTACAGCTGCCCTCAGTGCAGACAGACCTTCGCACCGAGGCCTGTCCTGATGAAAAGCACAATGTTAGCAGCTTTAGTGGAGCAGCTGAAGAAGACTGGACTCCAAGCTGCTCCTGCTGATCACTGCTATGCTGGACCTGAAGATGTGGCCTGTGATGTCTGCACTGGGAGGAAGCTGAAAGCCCTCAAGTCCTGTCTGACTTGTCTGATCTCTTACTGTGAGAATCATCTTCAGCCTCACTACAATGTCGGTCAATTTAAAAAACACAAGCTGGTCAACCCCTCGGAGAAGCTCCAGGAGAACATCTGCTCTCGTCATGATGAGGTGATGAAGATATTCTGCCGTACTGATCAGCAGAGTATCTGTTATCTCTGCTCTTTGGATGAACATAAAGGCCACGACACAGTCTCAGCTGCAGCAGAAAGGACTGAGAGGCAGAGAGAGCTCGAGGTGAGTCGACAACAAATCCAGCAGAGAATCCAGGACAGAGAGAAAGATGTGAAGCTGCTTCAACAGGAGGTGGAGGCCGTCAGTCGCTCTGCTGATAAAGCAGTGGAGGACAGTGAGAAGATCTTCACTGAGCTGATCCGTCTCATCCAGAAAAGAAGCTCTGATGTGAAGCAGCAGATCAGATCCCAGCAGGAAACTGAAGTGAGTCGAGTCAAAGAGCTTCAGGAGAAGCTGGAGCAGGAGATCACTGAGCTGAAGAGGAAAGATGCTGAAATGAAGCAGCTTTCACACACAGAGGATCACAACCAGTTTCTACTCAACTACCCCTCACTGTCACAACTCAGTGAACCTACAGACTCATCCAGCATCAATATCCGTCCTCTGAGATACTTTGAGGATGTGACAGCAGCTGTGTCAGAGCTCAGAGATCAACTACAGGACATCCTGAGGGAGAAATGGACAAACATCTCACTGACAGGGACTGAAGTGGACGTTTTACTGCCACAACCAGAACCCAAGACCAGAGCTGAGTTCTTAAAATATTCACATGAAATCACTCTGGATCCAAACACAGCAAACAAACATCTGTTATTGTCTGAGGGGAACAGAAAGGCAGAACGAATGAGTGAAGAACAGTCTTATTCTAGTCACCCAGAGAGATTTACTTATTATACTCAGGTCCTGAGTAGAGAGAGTCTGACTGAACGTTGTTACTGGGAGGTGGAGTGGAGAGGGGATGGAGTTGATGTAGCAGTCGCATACAAGAATATCAGCAGAGCAGGAGACTTGGATGAATGTAGATTTGGATACAATGACAAATCTTGGTCTTTAGATTGTGACACTGATAGTTATTCATTTTGGTTTGACAATATGTCAACTCCCGTCTCAGGTCCTGGTTCCTCCAGAGTAGGAGTGTACCTGGATCACACAGCAGGTATTCTGTCCTTCTACAGCATCTCTGAAACCATGACTCTCCTCCACAGAGTCCAGACCACATTCACTCAGCCTCTCTATGCTGGACTTTGTCTTTATTATGATGGAGACACAGCTGAGTTGTGTAAACTCAAATAGACAGAAGTCATTTCAGACTTCATGTGTCAGATTCTGTTGTAATTCTTCATGTTTTTGTCTCCATTGTTTCTGAGAGCTCGTTGCTGTGGTGTTTCTGAACTGCACAGAGATCAGATGTCAATCGAACTGGGATTGTCAACACTTTGTTCCCCCTTCATTTGATGTTCTGTTGATGTTTTCAGTTTCTTTAAATGTCACTTTTTCCTGTGTGTTTTTATCCATGGAGGCTATCACTGCTCATGATGATGTCTTTTACCTTCACTGATGTTTCTTCAGATGAAAATATAAACTTCTCTTTGTTCTAAATGTAAGCTGCCATTCTGTGTTAAACTAACTGATTGTGTGGATAAAGCAGTAGTGGGAGAAGTATTTAGATCCTTTACTAAAGTAAAAGTACCAACACAGCAATGTAAGGATACTCTATTACAAGTAAAAGTCCTGCATGAAAAATCCTACTTAAGCAAAGTACATAAGTATTAGCAGCAAAATGTACTCAAAGTATTAAATTAAAAGTACTCATCCTGCAATAACTGATATATTATTATAAATGAGATCATTACATCATTAATACTGAAGCATCAGTGTGTAAGCAACATGTTACTGTTGTAGCTGCTACTACTTTATATACAGTTAGCTTGTTTAGTCCAGTGGTTCCCAACCTAGGGGTCGGGCCCCTCCAAAGGGTCACAAGATAAATCTGAGGTGTCGTGAGATGATTAATGGGAGAGGAAAGAAGAAAAAACACATTTCTGATACACAAATCTGTTTTCAGCTTTTGGACTTTTGGTGAAATATTGGATCATTTGAACGTTTATTGAAATGAAAGCATGTGAGAAGTTGAGCCGTTACCAACTCATAGACATGTGAAATGTGACCCCGACTACACACTGCTTTTTGTAAGACGTCAAAAGCCAAAAAGGTTGGAAACCACTGGCTTCATCTTTAACAATGTGTTGTATTTTAAAAGCTTGTTATATTATCCATTGAGTCAAATCTTCATCTGAAAAGTAACTAAAGCTGTCAAATAAATGTAGTGGAGTAGAAAGTACAATATTTCCCTCTGAAATAAAGTGGAGTGGAAGTATAAAGTAGCATCATAGTTACCTTCCACTACTGGGATAAAGTGAACCTGTACATGAAATCATTGAACAAGAGTCATTTATCAGACTTTACTGATCGGATGTGTGAACAATCTGAAGCTTTACATAATCAATAAAGATGTTTTTTTCAACAGTGAGCCAAGTATTTTCTTCTGTCTTCATCTCAGGATCTCATTCAAAGCTTCTGGAGAAACTGTGAAACTAAATGAGAGTTTATTTGAGGCAGTTTTCCTCCTGAAACACCACAAAGTACAGAGTTCATGTTCAGAGCAGACAAATAAATGTAGTGGAGCAGAAAGTACTATATTGCCCTCTGAAATGTAGTGGAGTGGAAGTATAAAGTAGCATCACATGGAAATACCTAAGTAAAGTATAAGTACCTCAAAATTGTACTTAAGTACAGTATTTGAGTAAATGTACTTAGTTACTTTCCAGCACTGCCTGTTTCACATGTCATATCCACCTCTTTCAGACCATTTCTCCATTCCTGAAAGAGTTTCCAAGATGTGGGACATGTGCTCCTACAGGTAGACACAACAAGGACATAAAACAATCCTTCTTCTTTTTAAATATTAGTTGCAGTTTGAACAGAACACCATGGTCTCTGTCTTGATAAGAAATGACTGTAAATTATGTCTTGAAAGTGAAGCTCCAACCCTGTTAGACTTGTCTAAATGTTTAATCAGCTCATTAATTTGTATAAGAGTTTAGCTGATCTGACGATGTCTGTTGGTAAGTGCTCACAATCTTAAATACTCTGAGAATGTAGTGGAGTGTAAATTTAAACTTGTTCTGCATGTGGTTAAAATTTGTTGTATCTCAATATTTTTGTTGCCAATGAACTTCCATAATCTTGCATCTCCTGAAATACTGCATGAAATGTAAATGAATCCACTTGGAAAAAAATGACAAGAAAACAGAAATAAATGTCACAATAATTATTTATTAAGCATACACATTATAATATAAATATAAAATATGCTATTTTTGTTTTTAAAATTGGTGAGACATCATTATATCTGTGTTGAGACAGACAACCATACAAACAGGTTTTAATATTCTACCAAAATCTGCTGAAACTTCTATGCAGCTGTAACAAACTTGCCATGATGGTGCCGTCCTAAAATCAGAGCCTGTATTCATGGAGCATATCAGAGAAGTGTAACTGATCTAGGATCAGGTCTTTGTAAATGTCACCATAAATGAGGAGGCAGACTGGTCTTAGATCAGCCCTCCTAGTCTAAGATGCTTTATGCAGTGGGCCCACGTACAGAGAGAGCACAATAACCTACCAGATATTTCTTTATATATATATTTCTTACTGTAGTCCAACAATGGCAATTAGCAGCATGATAATGCACCACTCATTTTTTCTAGTTCCAAGAAACTGCAAAATAAGTTAGGAAGTAAAGAAATCAAATAAACATCAAACATACTGATGATCGTTGTCACTGTACTAAGAGAGAAACTCATCCACAGTGAAACAATCAAAGATAATCAAACAATCAAATCAGATCAGAGTGATGACATTTGACGATCAGGATCAGGTTCAATTCAGTTTCCCTTCAGTCAACAACAGCAAGTAGATAATCATTACATTTTTACCAAAGTGAAAACTAATGACATCAAGTTCGTTGTGCGTTTCATTGACACATCAATGAGAATTCATTCTCAAACCTTGAATTACAGTTTCCGTTGACTGAATCTAAAGTGAATTGATCCCCGAACCTATCAATGACAATAAATAACAAATAGTTTTAACAATTTTTCTCTTTTTTTTCTGTGTTTTTTGTTTCTTTTTTTAAGTTTGGTTGACATGCTGAATCCTTGTGTTTGCAGGTTTGTGGTCAATCAAAAGGAAAAGTATTGAGCGAACCACTCCTGGCGCTGGGCGTCCGGGGAGTCGATGGTAGAGTCCTTTGTTTCAGGAGGGCTTCAGGACACCAGCACAAAACCACCACAACAAAAACACAATTACAGACAAAAAAAAAGACAAATCAGGGAAGAAAAAAGATATTATTTCAGCATAATTAGTCTTGTACCTTCCTAAAAGGTAGGGACAGTGTCTGGATATCATTTTTCATCAGTATTTTTGCCTTAAAACTTAGTAAAGAAACAATATTTGTACCATTTCAGCCACAGTCAATTTTTATGCCATCACTGCATACGTTCTGCATACCAGACCTGCTCTCTTTATGTGCTACGTGTCATTTTTCTTACTAAACCGACGTGAATCAAACAAAGAACTGAAAAATGTTTGGACTTCATTTTGGTCTGACACATAGTGCAGCAGAACAAGCATCAGTAAGTTTGTTTTAAAGCTGTAATATGCTTTTCTGTCCACAGGGTGGCAGCAAAGCCATTGTAAAGACTAGTGAGTGTCCTGCGTCTCAGTTCAATGCTACATACCCATAATTCACTGTATGCACTAGTTGTCATAATATATTGTTTTACCGTTAGTATAAAAATAAAGTAACTTGACATTTTCATATCTTTATATTATCTTTTTATTATTGTGTTTTCACTGAGCACAGTTTTATTTTATTTTCCTGCTGTTTGTATTTATGTGTAGGAAGACATCTGCAGGATAAACCAGCATGTTTTACCATTTTGCACTGACAGGGAATTATGCAATACACACACAGATTCATGTCAGTCAAACCACAACTTGCCAAAACACTGCTAATTAAACTTTACAAAGAGAAAGTAAAATGTTTTTCCAAAATATGCAAAGGTTAAGGCTGGTGAGATTCGACATTTCACTTATTGACCACAAATCCCACGAAAAGACCACAACCAACAATACATTGATCCTATTGTATTAGTACAATATAACTTAGTATTGTCTGATACTAGAGCTTCAACTAGTGAGTATATCTATTATCTATTAATCTGCTGATTATTTTCTTGTTAAATTGATTACTCATTTTGTGTATAAAATGTCAAAAAAAAGTGAAAATTGCCTGTTATAATCTCACGTTTTGTTTTTTGTCTAATCAACAGTCAAAAAATATCCAAAACATATGTTCCATTTACCATCATGTACTCTATAATACATAAAAAGCTTCAAATTCTCACATTTGAGAAGCTGCAACCATCAACTGTTTCGCAATTTTCATTAAAAAATTACTAAAATGATTATTCAATTATGAAAATACTTGCAGGTTAATTTCTGTATATCGACTCATTGTTGCAGATCTACGTGATTCTGCTTCTTAGAGCCGATTCCACAAGCTTCAGTTGTAAAAACTCACCGAGTGTGTTTTAATCTGCCCCAAATAAATACACTATTTACTTCTGTTTGAGTAAAGTTTGCTAGAAACTGCAGTGCCCAGCTGTTTTAGGAAATCACTGAGCTCTTAAAAAAACAAAAACTTTATATTTGTGAGCTTTTTAAAAAGATGTATGACTTCATTGGGGACTAATGGACTTGGGACTGCGTTTGACAAACAGGGAAGTCAGTAAGTATTGAGAGTGTCTGAGTAGAACATTAACACTTACAACCTGTCTAGAATTTGATCTCCCCCTTAAACTTCATCTGAAGCTCCACTTACTAGCTTTATTCTGAGCTGTTAACCTCACCTCACAGTCTGAAGCACCACTGCCTTTTATTAAATTCAATTTGGGACAATTTATTCATATCTCGCACTTCACTAGCTGCACTTTTACTCTCCTGTTTAATCTGTTTTATTTTACCTTCTTTTATCTCCCATCTCACTTTACTCCTTTTAAAACCTATTTTTATGTGTGTGTTTTACGGCCTTTTTAAATTGCATTGTGTTTCATTTCTTAATGCTGTTTCTGTTTTATGTAAAGCAGCCTCGCCTTGTAGTTTCAATGGACAAGACGTGGTTGAAAGCTCAGGGAAAAGACTGGACCTGTTAGTCAAACTACTGTTTTCAAGAGTGAACTTGGATTTGAACGTGGGACACTTGTTTGGATGTATAAAAATTGTGTTGTAATTCATTTCTAAGTGTTTTTCTCACATTATAACATTTAGATGATAATGTTTCTGAGCCTATAACAGTGTTTTAGCATGACAGATGGGTGATACGGTGTCTGTATCCAACCTCACGCTCTCCTATAACCCTCATCAGCTACTGAAATATATATTTTACGGGAAAATGTCAATCATCTGAATCATCTGAGGGGTGTGACTGACCAGACAGCTGCAGTAGTTACTTCCTGACTCATGTCCTTGGGGGAAGAGCGAGTTGTTCCCCCTAAGTTTTAACTAATTAGGTTGAGTTTGTGCATCTATCAAAACAAACACCTACTGGAGGTATTTCTGCTTTCTTAATTGGCTACTTCTTAAACAAACAATTCCATAACCCCAGGGTGATATTTAAATTTAGGGGGAGGGAGGTTAATTTTTCAGTTGTTTTGCTTGAAGAAGTCAAGCTTCCCTTATATTTGTTCAGCCTGATAAATCATGTTTATACTGTACATGGCCGTAACTCAGACTCAAAGTATTTTTAGTCTATAAAATATTAATTTTTTGGTATTTATGTGCAGAAGGAGCAGATTTGGATTCCTCTCTGTCCACAAGAAGGAAATTTAAAAGAGAGGAAGGGAATGAAAGGAGGTTGTCAGAGGATGAGATGATGAATCTGAGGTGAGATGAAGAAGCTAAAAGGTGAGAGATGAGGAAAGAAGGAAATAATTCTTCCATCATGATGTGACATCTCCTCACTCTTTGCATCAACAGAGATCTTGGAGTTTTGTGAGGGAGAGATGAACAGTCTCATTCAAAAGCTCCATTACAGGACCAGTACAGAACCTTTTTTCTTTCATTGTTCTGGTCATCTGACCAGTTTAGCCATCAAATCACAGATGCCAAAAGAATTTCTAGTAGATCATCAACTCTGATGCTCCATGATAACATTAGATAGAGTAAATTGTGTTGAATGATTCCAGCAAATTTGCATCGTCATGAGTAAAAAACTAAATAAAAGTAGTTGATGCTGGTGCTAAACTTCACCTTCTTCAATCCTTTACATAAGACAGTATCAACATCTCATGTACAATGAGAATGTAGCATTAGTCACTAAAAGTTCTAATTTTCAGACTTTTAATGGCCTGCTATTATTTGAAGTTTCTCTATAAGTTTTCATACCAAAACAATACTTTTTTTGATGCCTCTCTTTTAGGAATATAGATTTTTTTCCTTTTTATATTTAAGAAAAGAAGTCAAATTCTCACAGGCATCAATCTTAAGTTTGTACCCAAAATGATTTTACTCTAAAATATAAAATACACAATATATAAAATATTATATCTAAAATCTTGTCCTCACAAGAAAAAACAACAGTATAGGTTGAAAATTCAGGTCGGCAAAAACGACTTATGGTTACGTTTAAGCCATCTAGCGGCCGTTGTAATTATGACCTGGGGAAGTGACGCAGTTCAGGTGACGTCAATGTACGGTGACTTCGTTATCAGGAGGAGGCGGGTAGGAGGGATGGGTGGGTAGTTATCAAGATAGCAAAAAAGCAAAAATTCCAAACAAGTGTCTTTCCCTCCGAAAGACGCCGCAGCTCAGGTGTCCAAACCGTGATCTTTCCCCGACTTTAACCAAGTGGTTTTTATGCCTAAACTTAACCCCCCATCTGTCCTCTAGAGGACGCTAAAAACTCTCATATAGCTCATTTTGGGAGTCATTAGAAATATACATGTTCTGTCGTTTCGGTATGAGTACGTGTTGCTCATGATAGTGATTTACAGTCATTTAAATATCTAACAGCATCTTGATTTGTTTTTCATGTCTCTCATAAGAACATTTTGTTGACTCCTTGTTCTTGGGATCCATTTGTCTACATTCGTTGCTTGTGTTGTGATATTTCTTCATGTCAGTGAACTCTTGTCCCCAATTTGTTGAATGGTTGATGGTCTGTGAAAACTCCACTGACAACGATGGGAATAAGATCAGGACTCTATTGTTCTGTTCCTGACGAAGTCTGATATGTTTTAAACCTAAACCTGATCTTTCTAACAGAGTGTTAAACAGAAGTCTGACCAGATATTCAACGCCAGCTTTCTGATACTTGATGGTTTTTGATGCACCGTGCAACAAACACATTTCAGTCGGTTCTCAAGAAGTATGGAGATCCTACATCCAGCCCTGCAGGTCATTCAACATAGTGGATACTAAAGTGTTGACAAGAAGCACCAGAACAAACCGTCTATAGGTGATATTTTAGCACCAACGTCAACGATCAGAGTACATTCCTTTAAAGGTTGATCTTAATAGTTTGTATAAATGTTCTGATTTAATTCACAGGAAACAGAAAAAGGTTTGTATAGACATTGCAAACAGAAAGGTGTATCAAACTAGTGTTTTCTTACCATAATATAGTGACCATGTCCATACAAATCTCAATATTTATGCACAATGTTTAAATTGTACATTAAAACGAGTCTTTACTAGTTCCCATCATGAGCTCTGTTCAACACCATGACAAGATGTTTTTGAAGCTATTTTTCCTGTTTCATACATTCATCTTTTCTCTCTGCATGTTCAATCATATTGTCATCAGTCCTCATGTTCACCAGTTTCATCAGTGTTTAAACATGTCAAAAAGGTGCAAGTCAGAGATTAACAGTCTAATAATGATTTTACTGGGTTCCTCACTATTAAGTATATTATTCAGTTTGGCTTGAAGGTTTGTTTTCTAAGGAAAGTCTCTCTTCAAGGGTTAAATATGTGCATATTTATAAGACCCAAAGATTTAAAAAGGGGTCAAATGTACAATTTTGTTGATCAGAAGAATCAGCGCTTGTCAAGAACAAAGAGTGTGCAGGGAGAGCAGAGACAAATCGTTTAAAGGAGTCTGGAAACATTTCAAAGCACATCTATAATATCTGACCTCATACTGTCAGTGCTCAGCTCTGTTGTGTGTGTTTGTGTACTGCTGGTGCTCCTTGAGGTGTGATTTTGATTCGGCAGAAAGTCACAATCACCTCAAAGACAACCTGTGTGTGTGCATTTTGTAACAGCAAGTGGTGGGTCCCATGATAATAGAGGGTTACCCCAAGCTTTTACATAGCTGCCCCCCCCCCCACCCCCACCCCTCCCCTCCCTCCATCTCATTCTTTACATGAACAGCAGCAGAGCATGCAGGAAGATGGATAAAAAAATAACATGCTCACACACACCCGCACACTCACACATGCTATAAACCTGAATATGAGTGCTTTTAAAACACATTTCTTGGCATGCAAACACACACATCGCATGTATCCATGTGATAGGCATGTTACATAATTTATCATCATATCTGTTCACGCCACAGTGAGCAATCACAGCCATGATCGAGAAACAAGAGAAGCATTTTATTGGACCATAGAGTAAGTAGTAAACAGCACCACACACAGAGGAGACAGTCCATGATAGCAAAAGACAATATCTACTTCATTAGAAATTCACGACACAACAGTTTACAGTATTTACTTTGTACAAAAATAGTCCATCCCATTTCAAGTTGAGGAAAAAAAAGTGCAGCTTGTGCAAACATGCTGAGATTTAGATGAAGATGAGAACGGAAGAAACAGAATCACCAAAATGACGAACACTACACAACCACGACAGATATTAACACAACGAGTCGTATAACTTCCTGAACAGAAGATAACCTTTAAATCCATGAGAACAGAAAAGACGGACAGCTGTCGACATGCATACTGTTCACATGTTCAGACTGACGGACACACAGTCGTGGTAAGGAAAAAATAAAAAATAAAAATTAAAAATTAAAAAAAAAACATGCCTCTTTTGCATTCCAAGGCCATTCTTTGAAGCTTCAGTCGCATATGGGACTCGTCTGTTAATGTTCTGGTTATAATGTTAATTTCTAGGTATTTATCACTTTAATTAAAAGACCTGTGATGCCACTGATGTCTCGGAGTTCAAGTGTGCTGCAGTTTAGCGACTGTATGACCGACCTGTCAAGCTTTGGATTTCTCCACATTTCAGTGTGTTTGGGACTTTAGTAAGATCAATACTCTACATATAAAGAGTAGTGAACGGTGGTTTCTTCTTTTTAACTCACTCCACAATGAAGTTAAAAACCTAGTGTCATTTCCAAAGGAATTTCATACTCTGTATTTTTGTGGGATTATGTTAAAGCCTTATCCACAAGCAGCTCAGTTTATACTGCTACTACCTCAGCTAGACACTGGTTAGTCTTCATCCTGAAAGCCTTTATTCTTTAAAATGGAAACAGACAATTATTTCATTCTGACAGAACAGTCGGATACAGTCTTCCTGATCACATGTATAACACCAGGACTAACTAGCTCTATACTGCAGTGTAAGAACAATGCTGCTCCTTTATTTCAACCAACGTATGGGGCTAATGTTAGCTTAATTAGCCAGTTAGCTCAAGCTGATCAACTTTGCTTTTAACAGTTGAGATTTTAGCAAACAAAATCAACAGCAGGAAATAAGAAGTTAGCTTAATTTTGAGTGCTAAATTTTCCAATATTATCCTAGTAAACTACATTTGTACTGTGCGAGAACGGAAAGCTTGACAGGCGTAACAACGGTGGGATTAGCGAACGGTCAATTACAACACATTAGAGCGTCTTATTTTACACTCTGCAGCTCGTGATGATGATGATTTCATGCTCCTTATGGTTTATGAAAGGGCGAGACTTGGCTTTGTTTTTTTTTTATTTCTATTTTGAGGCTTTTGTGAAAGAACACACCGCCTAAAATATAGTTTTTACATTCAAGGTTTGACTCAAATATGAGTCGAATAAGTAAAAGTGCTTTAAACCTCTTTAACCCGCAGGATTTTCCAATTAATCAGAGGTCTGTGATTGGATGACTGATGCGTGGATTGACCAGCTGCTGCCCGTTGGGGCTGAAAAGGTCTCACCTCATGAATTTCTTGGGTTCGGTGGGAGGGGTCGGCGGGGGAAGAGGTTTGTTGGAGTTGAGCTCAAGGTGGTGGAGGGGGGAGTTGGGGATGGGCTCTAGGCGGCTGGGCTGGGCTGGGGGTGGGGGCGGCTGTGGGGGATGCCCACTTCCTGTACCCGCCACGCCCATGCCTGCTGCCTCCAGAGCCCTGAGATTGGGAGAGCTGCTGAATCTGCTGGCTGCTGTTTTCTCATTCTTTCTCTTTTGCTATACAGAAAAAAAAAGAGGGAAAAGGAGGGGCACGGGGGTCAAAAAAGGAGAAAAAAGGGAAGTTTAAAAACAAAATAATAACAAAAGATAAGAAGGAATGGAGGAAAAAAAGGATGGAGTACAGGGAGAGCTCTAAAGGTTTTAACAGTCCAGCCAGTGAGAGACAGAAAAAGATCAGCGTGCTAACTGGATCATCATGGACTCATCATATCTGAAGACTGGCATCACTCAGTCACTCTGAGCAGCATGGAAGTTCAGATGAGAAGAGATGTGTCAAAGCAGGAAACATCTCACACTAACAAATGGCTTGGAAAGCAAAGGAAAGCTGGAGAAAAAAAGTCAGGAAGAACAAATCGAACAGGGTGGAAGAATCACTCGATATTTACGAATAAAACAAACAAACAAAAAAAACACACACAGTACACGGTGAAACACATCACATACACAGATACTGTATGTGGAAAAATACATATAACAGCAACAACAAAAATACTGGAAGTTATAGAACCCGATGAACAGGTATATATTGACCATGCAGCGGGGACCAGACATACTGTGAGAGATGAAATATCATGTTATCCAGGTGCACTCGCAGCTTTAAAGGCCCTGAAATCTTATTGTGAGTGATGAAGAGTTGCAACTGTTTTGTTTTTTTTTTTTCTCTTGAGGGATTTTCCTGTATTTTTTGTTTTTTCTATGCTCTTATCACTGGTTTGAAGTGGGTGGAACTCAGCTGGCAAAAAACACGATGTCACTTCCTTCCCTGCACCAATCTGGATTTAATAATAATTGAATCCAGATCTGATGACCGTCAATCATGTCTCACCAAACTACATCCAAGTCCTGATAAATTAGATTAGCTGAGTTTTATTAAATAATAACTTATGATATTTTTTTGCTGAATTTAAACTTTGATTATTGCTTATTTCATCATAAATATGTAATATTCGGTTGTAGAGAAATACCTCACTATAATTCAGATTTTCAGGGGCTTTAAAGCATATAAAATTACATATTTTTGGAATTAAACTTTCCGATTTGGTTGACTTACAAAAAAACAGTAGTGCCCTTTTGCTTTTGAGATGAAATGTCATAATTTCAGTGACCCACAGCACTCTATGGGATACTGTAACTCTCTAATTAAATATAAATTCATGGATTAAAGTTGATTTTACAGTATGCGGTCAATGGATTTGGTCCCTGTAATGCATCAATGTTGCCTTCACTTGTAGGTCCTTTTCATGAAAGTTGAAGCTCATTTCACTTCTACAAACATTATAACAGCAGTTAAAGTAACTGATGATTATAATTTGGAGGTGCACTGAGTTTTTTGAACTGTTTTAATTGTTTAATTGCTATAAACAAGTGAGACCTTGGTGGGTGCAGCTGCAGCCTCCATCTCCTACAGTACCGGTGGCGCTATTATTTTTCAAAAAACAAAAAACACTTTTCACTGTCCTTGACGTCCTTTTTACAGAAGAGAATAAACTTGTTAAAATAGATTTTTCCATCGACCTTTTACTGTATTACTGTCTTTTTCTGTAAAACAACTTCCTTCTGTCTCGTTGAGGCATTAAAGAGTGCAGCAGACTTCCTGCTCAGTTCAACCTTGAAAAGTAAAAAGCTGACAGTCTCCTCAGAAATGGTCTCATTTGTTAACAGCAATTAAAGTAATATTTGGAAATGACTGTGGTTATGATTTATGGCTGTTACAATTCAACAGTGCCTTTTTTTAAAACTCTGAACTTCAGTACTGATTGTTCCTCTGATAGATATGAAATGAGATGGAGTGGATATCATCTTTGCTTTGTCAGCGGACCCCTGTGTGTGGTGGATATCAGGATATCAGGTCCTACCTTTATAAGCGGGTTGATAACTCCTACATTAGGACTGGCGTTGAACACTTTGTTGAAGTTGGTCTCTCTGTTGACCAGTTCCAGCTGGTAGAACTTCTTATCGTCCTGGTGGGAAAAAACAATTAACTGACAGACAGTCGGGCTGTGAAAAGACTCAATATTACACATTTAATGAGTTTTAGAACTATTTTAGAGGCTCGTACTTGACACCGCACTTTCAAGCTGTCATTGAATACTGCTTCAAAACATTAATTCTAACCATTTTACCCGTCATATACCTCTTAAATTATTCTTTCTATACAGATTCTGGACTAGTGAATCACCTTTTTAGCCCTCTGGTGTCAACTTTTTACCTCATAATGGCTGCAGACGGTGGATCTCAGACACAGACTCATGACTCAGAAACCTCAATGGCAAACTCACTACACCATGGAAAATATAAGCTGATTTATAAAGTCACCTTCATGTGATTAGTGTAGTGGAACTGCTGTAGCCTTGTGTTATTGTCAGCTGTGTCCCTGACAAACCCAATGAAAATCACTGCGTTAATGAGGTGAGGCACATTGGATCTCAACCTGTCTGAAAGACAGAGAGTACGCCATACCTTGTCCAATGGAACAAGCCTTTAAATAAGGCTTTTAATGATATGTAATTACAAACTTGAAATTCTATAGTCTTTCTCCATTTTATTGATCCATACACAGTTGCAGATAGCACACAGAGGCCCTGAAAGGCAAATAACAATAAATGTCATCTATATCTAAGTATCCTTTGGACAAGTAAATAGCATAGTTCTGGTTGTTGGACTGATTGCATCCTTGATCTCTAATTAATTGAGTGATTTAAAATTGTTTGGTCATTACATTTTCTCCTGTTGCCTTTATCAAACACCCTGAACAAATGGGGTGTGCCTCAAGGCTGTATCCTGGGTCCTGTCTTATTCTCAATAGCATCTCTTCCTCTGGTTGCATCATTAATGAAGTATCTCAATCTACTGTATTATTATAACACTTGGAAACATCAAATATTCCCAAACATATTAGAGACTTTGAGTGAATAAATGGATGACACTAAAATGTGTATGTCACAAGAATACTATCAGATTCTTAAACATTTTAAACTGTTGAACTCGGTCAATTCTCTGAAGTTATTCCAAGTCTGTCTGTAAACGTTAAAGGAATAGTTTGACATATTAGGAAATGCGCTTTCTTGCTGGAGGTTAGATGTGAAGATCAATACCATTCTCATGTCTGTTTGTTAAGTACAGAGCTACAGCCAGGAGGTGATTAGCTTAGCCTAGCTTAGCATAAAGCAGGAGGAAACAGCTTGTGGTTGTTTCTCCTGCTCACTTTTTCAAAACGTAAAACTATTGCACAGTCGACTTTAATGTCTGCACCTGATTATAGAGATGTTCTGTACTGTCCTGCTGCGCCATCATCACTTCAGCGGCTAAACTCTGTTCATCATTACGCTTTATCACTAATGACAAATTTCACCCTTCTCATTGTTCTCTGTATCACAAGGTTGGATGGACTTCCTTACAGACAAGAATAAATAACCATCTCATGTTATTCATCTACAAAGCTTCCACACTACCTCACATCTCTTCAATTTTAATCTCGTATCTACAGCACACAATCCAATAACTACTTAACCTTAGATACACCTTATGTACACACTGATGATGGCAGAACAGGTTTCAGAACTGCAAACTCCCCTCAAACTAGAGTATTTCATACCTATTGGATATTTTAAAGCTTTATATCTGATGTTTTTTTATGACTCTTGCAACTGTTTTTATTTATTCTTTGTTGATTGCGCCTGTCCGGCCTCACAGTAGTTGTATTGTTTCTGTTTGCTGGTTTTGTATTTGTCTGAATATGAATGTTTTTTTGTTATCAGGTCTCTCTTGACAAAGAATCTCAATCACAATGACAGTACCTGATATCATAAAGATTAAATTAAATTCTTCAATACTCTTTTTATCATTTCAAACAGATTATGACATAAGGCCATTTATCTCTTTTGTGGATCTGGAGAAGATGCTTTAGTTTCGTTGCATCGATCATTCCAATGAATAGACAAACATGAAAATCTGTTTGACTTGGGAAACTCTAACTGAACAACTGTTTGGCAGGATACAAACGTGACAAAAGGTTGTATCTTCCCAATCTGGCTACTACATCTGAGAGTAGTTTATTTTACACTTCCTATAGTTTAGCATTACTTACCACCAGTTTCTTGACTAGAGATTCTCTCTCAGAGACCATGTCCTTCAGCTCAGCGATGATCTGCAGATCTTCAGGACGACTCTCCCTGTTCCTGAACTTCTCTTCTGTTCCTTCCAGCCTGTGTGATGAGAGACAAAAAAAAACAACCCATAAATATTCTGCTTTTTCAACTGTACAAGAGATCCACTGACCACCATTCAGGCTTAGACATATAAATGTGATAGTCAAGCACTCAAAACTTCCTCCTGAGGAAAAAAAGTTGTTGAACTTTGAAACATGATCCAACCAGGTCGTTTGTACAGTTTCATCACTGTCAAATATACAACATCAAACACCAATTAAACATCAAAAAAGAGCAGGAGTTGAGCCAAGTACAGTAAACTCATTAGATTAGTTTTGATGGAGGAATACATGAGTTAAGAGAATTAAACGCGAGTATCACAAGGAGTAAAAAGATGAGTGATTCATAGGCTTTCCGTTTTCATTAGCTTTTGATCAATAAAACAGTAATTGTCCTCCGGTCTCCTCCTCTCCACTTCTCATCACAAAAACCATTAACAAGTTTGTACGTTCAAATCAAAAACAGAGCGGCGCAGTTCCTCCGGAGGTTGTTTCGGCTCTGTGAGTTATGAGAACTTTCACAACGTTATAATGAATTTTTGTTATTTTCCTACTGGCCTTTAGAGAAATCACCACTTGTGTAAAAACCTTGGATTCATTTTACATCCTGTGACATTTTACCTCATGCAACACGTGAAACATTCAGGAGCAGAATGACTTTAGCTGAGTGAAATATTCTTCAGAGCAAAACAACCAATCGTTCAGTAATGACACTGTTGGCTGGAAAATGACTCATTTTCAAACAAAAAAGCCCTTAAAAGCCTCCATTCTGTGACAGTAGCACAACTATTGCACTACTGCACAAGTTTTTTTAGGGCCTGAGCCTTAAAGGGGTGAAGATCCTCTTGTATCCGTTCTGTTTCTTTCTTTCTTTCTTCTTTCTTTATTAATCCGCCACTTAAACCCTAAATTTGACCCCCTAAACATCTTCAAAAACTCACCAAATTTGGCACACACATCAGGTCTGGTGAAAAATTTGATAAAATGTAAAAATTAACCCCTAAAGTGCCAAAATGTGCTCTCTAGCACCACCTATGTAACAAAAATGGTCGCCACAGCCCGTAGGAATGTCGTAGAGAGATCAAACCAAAACTCAATTTTTGTCTCATCAAGACCTACGAATAATATGCTGACACCCCTGACCTAAATCCAACAGGAAGTTCGCAATCAGCCTTTCAAAATGAGACTTTGCCCCAATTTTGGACCCCGAACAAACACTATCTCTATCATTTTTAAAAAGCAAAATGATCTGATCCCGACGGGCCTGAGTGCGAGGTCCCCAGCTTTAATTTATTTTAAGAAATTGTTGCATTCACTCCTCTGTCTTAAGAATTACAACATGAGAGTTCAAATCAAACAACAGTCCTAAAGTCCATAATCCAAAATGTCCTCTGTAACAATGTTTCCATAAAACACAAAATATTGTACAATTAAACATGAAACAGTGTGTTATAAATGTCATTTCTTGGCTGTACAGACAAGGCTTTCTCAGGAAATCTAAGTGGTTCTTTTTGATCAAACAATTCTCTGCATGTTCAGCTGTGAGCCTGTTTGTAGTTTAATCAATACCTTACGGGACAGTGAGCTAAACAGCCTTTCACTTCTCACACTGCCGCAGCGCAAGGCGGCACTGAGAGGTTTCTTTGTGACTTTTATGCCACAGTGTGAAATCACACTTTTGTTAAAGTACCAGAGCAGCTTGTCGTCATGATAAACGGAGGTTTCTCCGAGGAATGTCTGCTGCTGGACGGCAGCAGCTGCTGGAGCTCTGCTCAGTCATACTGATACATGCTGATCTGCAGTTTCATCAGATATACTGTCTGCTGCTGTGAGCTTCTGATAGCTGATTTGTTATGTACCTCATGCACCTGTTTGTCAAACATTTTCTGCAGCTCTGGCAGTATCGCTGTTTGACAAGGAACGGTTGTTACATGACAAAGATAAGGGAATACTTTAGCTTAATTATGGCTGCTATGCTACAGTATATGTACAATAATTATTTATTATTATATATAATTATTTATTTAAAGCAACATTAATGAGTTCATAAGTCCAATATTTTACTTTCTTTTTCGCCTTGTGTTGGTCTCACCACGTCCTGAGGGAAATATCTGGCTCATTAGCCACTAAAGGCTCCACTATGTTCACCAGCTTGTTGCTAACTTTGCCTGCTGTTTGGTGCTGGACGGTTAGAACACATTTTTTCACTGAAAAAAATAAATAAATAAAAAGCTTCCTGCTGCGGCTGGAGAACAAGGTTGATGAAAGTGCTGAGAAAAAGTGTATTTTGAAGTTTATTATAAGGCTGAAGCAGTCTGCGCTAGTCAAATAAAGTCTTTTTAGCAAAAAGATTCCTCTGTATGTCTCGACAGACAGTTTTTTCCTGTTCAGTCGCTGTGGAAAGCTAATAAGAAAAAGAGGCACTTTGGCACTAAAAACACTGTAACTTTAAAAGATGTTGAATTGATTTGAGTTATTTGGATGGCTGAAGCCTAAAATTATCTTCAAATAACTTTTTAAATATATTTTTTGGCACAGAAGGAGGACTGTGGATTTTTCTTACATTGTAAGTGCATCATGAAGGGATTTCTTTATGGCCAGTATGAACAGGAGGAATGATTACAGCAAGAAAAATGTGTGTTAATGTTCATTTGAGCACGTGACTGTTGGTTTAGGACAGACTTGGACAACCGTGAACCCGTCCTTTAACAGTCAGTCATACAGTGACAGTAGGAAAAAGCATCTTGTTGAGTTCAATCCTAAAATTGAGCAAAGATATAATAAAACAGATGTGTTGACACTGAAAACTTGTTTAGGCCTACTTCTTTCCACACAAAAAAACTGATCAGGAATCGATAAAGAATCGGACCGATAAGCAGAATCGATAACGGCATTGGTATCAATAAAATCTTATCAATTCTCATCCCTTATAGTCTTAGCAGTGTCTGGTTGAACTGTAGCTGAACGTCCTCTGGGCAGGAGCATGCTGAGGCCAAATGTTTGGGTGCCCAACATTTTTACGCCTCACTGCCGCAGCATCAGCAACCCTTCACTGAGCAGGAATATCCTCCGTCACGGCCAGCTGGAGTGTCAGTGACACATGAGAAGCAAAGGGAGTGCAGTGTCACCCCTGGTCTTTATCATATTCTGGGGTTTCACAATGATCACAACAACAGAGTGTTTCAGAATAACTAAAGTTTGAATTTGCTCAGTCAATTACGTTTTCAAAGAAAAACCTGCAGATGAGAAAAGTCTACAGCTGTCCACTGCATGGTTAAGCTGATAAGAAGACAGACACTATGGCTCCAAATGTCAGCAGTAAAGCTACAACAAGGTGTTAATGTGTTTTTTTCTGGAAGTAATTCACCTTTGGTAAAGGAGGCAATTGTAAAAAGATGATGACTTATAGTTGGACTGTGAGGCGCTAAAATCCCATAATATCAAAAACTGACGATGACCGATGGTTGAGAGAAAATGTTGGGTCAAAGCTTCTGTTATCTTCACTACCTTGTTGTTGTGTCTTGACATTTTCTCTCATTACTGATGCTGCTGTTACTGGCAGAATGAGCAAGTTCACTGTTTTACTTTAAAAAATAACTGTCCCCTTTTGCACCCAGAACACTGACCTCAAAGGTACTTTTAGTGGTTGGTTTTCCGTATTTTTAATGGGCGACAGCATCTTCGTCACCCCTGCTACAGACTACCTCTGATCCTACTGACAACCTGTACCAAACACTACAGACCGCTGTTATCCACCTACTCTCATCTCATCGTGTAGCCACATGTAAAGGGTCGTAGCTTAAAGGATCAATCTGGCAATTTTCTTTATTTTACTTCTTGTCAACAAATCTCATGTTTGGGTTCAAACCAACAATGAACTGATCTACTAACAAGTATTGTGTGTGTATCAAAACCTGATATATATTATTCCTCTGTTGTTGTCCAAAACATATTAATAACATGTCAATGAGCCACATCTCTGCACTGGGTGCCATGTTCCTTCATTATTGATCATGTTAGTTTGTTTAGAAACGTCTTCAAAGACTAATAACAGCATCATGTTTTCAGTAGACAGACAGTAGTTCTGTGTAAGGCAGACACCACTGAGCATGTGCAGGAACATTTACAGAGCTTCACTAGCTTGTTGTGCTACATAACACAACCTCTTGTACTACATTGTAAAACAGAGCTTCAGTATAAAGTCAACCATGTTCCTGTGCACAGTGGCGTCAACATATGACTGTGACTGTAATCTTTGCAGCAAACAAATACGTCATCAAGTACAACAGTGACATTGACGTGTTTTTAATAGTTTTTGGACAACGGAGGTCTATGGCACAGAGGAAGAAGATATATCAGGCTTAAATACACAGTACTTGTTAGTAGATCAGTTCATTGTTGGTTTGGATCCAAACATGAGATTTGTTGACAATAAGAAAAATACAGAAAATCACCAACATTATCTGTTGGAGCCATAATGTTGTTTGTTTTATTTGCAAATCTAACCACTATGTGATTCTATATATATATATACACATGCAGTTCTCACACTGAACACAGTGTGGAGCATTAATACAGGAAGTGCATATCGCTGAGCTCCAGGAGAATCAGGTGTGTGGAAGGGTCAGTGTGGCAGCGTATCAGCATGGCTGACGTTTGAATCTGCTGAATGGAAACATCACTGTGATTGAATATGGACAATGCTGTTATCTGCCCATGTTAAGGTGAACATGTGTATGCCAAACTATGAATAAATGGAGCATCTAATCCAAAGATATACAGAGCACTGGATATTGGTTTATTTTTAGCCCTGAACACATGTCAGAAACAAGTTAACCTGTTCGCACCTCAGTTGCTTATTTAAATATATTATTTTTGTTAAACGTCTCTATATTATCCTTCAAAATAGAGGAAATTATTAGCAATACCACGATATAATGTAGAAGTTTAGCTAACTTAAACAATAAAAATTGTTTATCGGCACTGATGTGATGATCCATCTTTGATGCTGATGTTGCCCAAAGACTGTTTTTGTTAACTAATATGTTAACGAGTTAAGAGTGTATGATTCAGGGAAGTCAGATTCTTGTAAAATTAGCTCCTAAGTCGCCATTAAATCAGGCAAACCTAACCATGACTTAAAGACAACAAACAAACATCATCATTGTTGGGCGGCTGTGGATCAGGAGGAAGAGCAGGTTGTCCACTAATTGGAAGATCAGCGGTTTGATCCCCGGCTCCTCCAGTCCAGATGTCGGAGTGTCCTTGGGCAAGAACCTGGGCGTCACTCTGGACTCTACCCTCTCGTTCCAGTCACACATCAAATCCGTCACCAAATCTGCCTTTTTCCACCTCAAGAACATGTGACTCCGGCCGTCACTCTCAAACATTGTTGCCGAGACCTTGATCTATGGCTTCATCTCCAATCGTCTGGACTACTGCGATGGAGTCCTGTTCGGGATACCCAGTAAAACCCTGGACAGGCTCCAATATGTCCAGAACTCAGCTGCCAGGGTTCTTACCCACACCAAACCCTGGCAGCACATCACCCCCACTCTCATTCACCTACACTGGCTCCCTGTGAAATACCGCATCTCCTACAAACTCCTCCTCCTCCTCACCTACAAATCCCTCCACTCCCTGGCCCCCCCAGTACCTTTCGGGCCTCCTCCACCAACACACACCTTCCCGAAGCCTGCGGTCCTCGGACTCGGGGCTGCTCTCCGTCCCTGTGTGTACCTGTGGGTGTGTGTGTGAATGCATTAGATTCTCCTCCTGATGAGCAGGTTGGCACCTTGCATAGCAGCTCCTGCCATCAGTGTGAATGGGTGAATGTTGGCATTCAGTGTAAAGCGCTTTGAGTGGTCGGAAGACTAGAAAGGCGCCATATAAGTGCAGTCCATTTACCGTTTACATCAAATATGTATGAAGATTTAAAAACACTTTCCCCTTTTTTCCTGTGATTAAATTGCTATCTTATAAGTATGATGAAGCAAACTGAGGTATATAAATAATGGACAATACTGAATGTGGAACTGTCCCCTGATAAGATATTAGTTCACTTATCACTGAAAACTTATTGTGCATGATCATGCACATAATCCATTTGGGGATAATTATCAAAGAAAAAAAGTGGTGGAAGTCAAAAGAAGACAGCTAGAAGGAAAAAGAAAGGAAGTTGAAAAAGATCACAGTGACTATAAAGAAGCTTTGATACTGTATGTCCTATATTAACAACAAGACACACACTTTAACAAGAATTTACTATTGGTATAAAGACTGTTACCGCCAAGCAGCACAGTATTATCTACTCACTCCAGAGACGGCTCCATCTTTTAAAGAGCCGTGTGATTTGTGCACAGTACACATTGGCACAGTACTCCATCCGTATGAGATTCCTCCAAACCGCAGGGAGGAGGGACATTAAGTTTCAATAATTTTTTAAACACAGAGGTCCAACTTTTCATCATTTTCTTTGTCATGATGAATTTTGGCTCTCCGGTTGCGCCATCGAGAAGAAACTGGTGTTTTGAGTCTTTGAGGGGAGAGTCATGTTTAATCTTGCAGATGTTTCCCATGTGAGATTGAACTGGTATTGTTGCTATGGTTACCTGCAGTTTCATATGCTTTGTGAACTGATGTAGAGTGATGATTAAACTGTTGACAATAATTATATTTCACAATTTTAAGAGACACCTGCACAAGTATTTTCTGTGGTCATAGTATAAGCTAAAATATTGCTGATGTGACTACAAATTGCGTCTTTTGTTAGCATAATGACCAAAACACAAACAAACACAAACTGTAACTCAAAGACAAGCTTTCTAAGTCCCAGAGGACCAACCAGTAAGACACAGACAAAATATCTCGTATCCCTGTGGAGCATTTTCAGTGGCTGTTTAGGGAGAGGGGTTTAGAGGAGGGGATGAGGCTGGCTGGCGTCACTGCAGTGATTAATTAGGAAGGACAGAGCTGATGGTTGAGATAGATCTGTGTTTTAGTTAATTAGATGGGATAAAATGGATCATCTCTTGGGGAAGTCACGGAGATGCTTCTTTTAAAGTGAAGAAACTGCCAGAAACTGAAAACTTCTGAACATTTAAAGTAGATTTGTCTAAGAAAACTGGTCAAAATAACACAGAAACTAAACTGGTTGACTGCTTGTTCAGTCTGTATCACTGCAGTTTAGTTTTAAGTTCGGCCTCTTTGGTCGAGTACAGGCTGAACCTCTCAGACTGAGAGAGCTCACAGGTGACGTCTCTGCCTGATTTGATGGATTTTATACAAAGGTGGATTAGATGTACTGAACTCTAGGTAGTGCTTTTAAAGCTTCTACCAACTTGACATTTAGGCAGCTCTCATATTGAGGTTTAGGTGAAAGTTTTCACTCCTGTCACACTCAAGCAATTTACCACATATAAGGGCCATTCCGCTGAATCAGTGCCTTTCCCGTCCCCAGGACATTATATGCATAAATATGCATGAAAAGTATCTGTATAATACTTTATATTATAAAACAAAGTGTCTTGCACTTCGTCCACTCTGCAATTTGCAGATACATCATGTAAAACCTTAATAAAAACTACCTAGAACACTGAAAAAATAGGATTTTGCCCGTTCCGACTCTCTAACACTACATTTCACCATGAAATATAATGATTAGAGTCCTTCAGAAATCTTATTTTTTCTTGTATTATTGTGTGACTCTTTCATCGGAAAACTCATAATACGTTAAATTATACATTTTAGTTGTGTCCCGGAGTTTTCACTCAGTCCTGTTACCCTAACACATCCCCCCCCCTGTAAAAATTCCACAAGTCACATGATCAATAGGAAGTAGCATCATTTGAGTGTCCTGAAGGCCATGAGAAGGCTGGAACTATGTTCTCTCACTCTATTTTCTGTGTGATAATCCTGAGTGTATGACTGAGAATGTCAAACTCACCGTTCAATCCTGTTACCTAAATTCTTTCTTAGATTTTATTGTTTTTTTAAAGATAGTTTTGGTAAACCACTTGAAAGTGCTCAGTGTTCTCATGCTATTAGCACTGATGTAATGTCGCTAAATTTCATGTATTCGTTCATTCATTCATATATCTTGGATCTTAGCTATGAGCTTAAATTAGCTCAATAAACTGTAAAACAATAAATTGCACATAAAACTAGTATTGTTTGTAAGGACTATGGCTTCTTTTAAGTTTTGACTTTTTTCATTTAGCAGCAATAGCGGCACGGCTCTATGGATGGAAACGTCGGTCTGCCGGTTGATCTGTCACTTTGGTCCAAACTATCGGGTCAATTGAAATATGTTTTTTTACAGACATTTGTTCTCCTCAGAGGATGAATTCTAATGACTTTGGTGCCTTTTTGGTTCTTTAGCGCCACCATGAGACATTGGTGGTTTTGTGTGACGCCTCAACAACTATTGGATGGATTGCCATTAAATTTGATACAGACATTCATGACCCAAAAAGGATGAACTGTAATCACTTTGTACACCTGACTTTTTATCTAACACTGTTATGTGTTTGTTGTGGATATTTTGAGCGATGGTCAGCAGTGGAGAAAGGCGCACACAAGACTTTTGATGTCTTAATGCTGAAAATGTTTATTGAAAGCACTCGGCCAAGTGGAGAACCAAAAACAGTAAACACCAGAGTGTTTTGCTCCGATGCTGTTTCTTTCCGTTCTACCCTCTGAAGGTCCGAGTCCTCGTCTTTATCAGCCTACAATATGAGAAATTAGTCTGATTGGTTCAGACAGTTTAAGTCACGCGTGTAATTTCAGCAGTTTTGGTTTGAGCATCTGACTGTCATCCACCCATCTGTATTGTTTAGGGAAGCCTCCTCTGACCTTGGTAACCATGGAAATGCTGATATATCCTCTATCAGAGAGGTTTCTGCTTTCACCAAAACATCACAGACAACTGACGTCTCGAGGAGAGATTAAGAATTACAGCGTCTCGAGGCTTCGTCTTGACCCAATGTCACTCCAATCTGTAACCCCTAAAGATGGAAAATTCCATAACAGTGTTCACATTTATTTTTTTGTCCCTAACCACTAAACTAAAATAGTGAACACAGTGAACATTATACCTACTAAGCATCAACAAGCATTGTCATTGTGAGCATGTTAGTATGCTAATGTTAGCATTGAGCCCAGTACAGCCTCACAGAGCTACTACATGGCTGTAGACTCCTAGACATATTTGCACTGTTTTTATGCAAATACAGAATGGAAAGAAGGGGAAATGCCTTCAAAACAGAGCAACGGAGAAAATACATTTTTAGCAAAATGTCTCTTTTTGTAGAGAAACAAAGATACAAAAAGATCTTAAAATCTCTCCATCCATCATACCAACATCTGTCCAGCTGTCCTTTCATTGTACATGAGGCCCTGTTTAACTATCAGTCTTTTATAATATTGTCTGTAACACTGTGTTTAAATGTGACAGTTCTTTGTAGATTTATTAATGACCAGTAAAAAGTGCATTTGATTGATTCACACGTTGTGTTTGGATGTAATTGTTCTGTTGTCCAGCAGGTGGCGCTTTGCTCTCAGCTGAGTCCGTCTAAAAGGAGGTCAGCTCTGAAGAGGATGCGAGCTTGCTGCACGTCTCCTGACTCACACACACACACACACACCACGGCATGAGCTGCAGTTTCTTTATCTCTCTCTGTTTTTTTTTTTGTCTGTCTCTGACTATCTCTAACTCCATAATTCTCTCTCTCGAGGTTTGGCTTCGTCCGCCTCCCTCATGCTTTGGCATCATCCACTGCCCACCAGCTAAAATTCACCTTTAAACTCACTTCTTTCATTTTTTTTCTTGCTGCATCTTCTTTGCTGTCTTCACTTCTTTTGTGTCATATCCCCCCGTACACGCCGCTCTTTTCTTTCTCTTTAACCTCGACATCTACTGCATCCTCACAGCTTTCTCTTTTCTTCTTTCACTCCACAGTTCACACACACATCACTTCCACTTCTGCTTCATTTGACACATAACCTGACATTTCTTCGTATTCTCACTGCATGTCATCTGAATGCCATAAATAATATACATGTTCTTCTCCTATCTGAAGTACTGAAAGACACTTTCCTTCCACTAATTGGATTCTTAGATTCCAGTATCATTACTTGTAAGATAATGCCTTTGATCCCCATTTCATGTGAGTCTATACATTTCCTTTGATCTGTGCAAGTTCTTCCACTAAGGAAGTTCTAACTAATATTTGATAGGTGAACTGAGGTTACTCTTCTTCTTGCTGATGGATGTATGGTTCGACTGATATGAATGTTTCAAAGCTACAGGAAGTCCGAGCATCCAATATCGCTGAACTTCGGTTAAACTTATGATTTTATAAGACTATGTTTGAAGATTTAGATTGGAGCTAGTTCATGTGGTTATATAGTTGTCTCTCATTTTGGAGTCCACTCGTTTCAAATAGTGTCTTTCGAGGGTGATTGGAATAACAAAATCATTACAGCAGAGCCAATCATAACACAATAACACACCGAGGGTGCTACGCTATTTATAGAAACCATTAACATCTTAATAAACATACTGAGGATCCATTAAACTACTCAAATTGCTTTCAGTTAACTTCATAAGGATGTATGACGTTACAATAAATGCCTCCATATCCGGTTTAAACGGCGCCTCGAGTATCATCCCACATCGGAGGCAGTGAAGCGAACGGGGCTCGAGAGCAGACCAGTCAGCCCAGCAGAACGATGAAACTGGTTCATGAGAAGCCATCGTTTACAACAAGATACCACTGAGAACACGTCCTCAGGGTTGTGTCTGAGGTTTTCATAGACCTGAAGAGGAGTTTTACATTCATATTTATTAAACATTGTGGGTTTTAGACTAAAGATCTTTAAAATTGATTGTTTTTAGGAATAAATATGCATAAACTTACATTAAAACAAGTTTATATGTGGTGCTGGCAGTGTGGAGACAACTTTGAAACAGTAATTAAAGAGACGAGATGTACAGATTGAATTAATTAATAAAATGAAACTAAATAAATAAATAAAAATAATTAGAAAATGTCAGTGGTTTTTCTTTGGGGTTTTGGTGGAACTATTTGGATTTAAGAACTAAGCCATAATTTGACTTTGACATTTTATGGAGGTTTTTTTTTAATTGAATTCTTAATGTCTTTTTGTGCTTTCCTGCTTAATCTAACGAACTAAATCTTCTGTAAAAAACAGTTCAGTTCCAAGTCTGCTGCACTTCTGGTTCATACTTCAGTTATAATTACAGTGAGATCAGCAACAGCACAAAAGAGGAAAGCAAGCCTTGCTTAATGTATGAAAACAGTATGTGACACATGTTGATGCACATCGGGACGGCACGGTCGCTGAGGCGCACGCAGATTCTGGGATTTGAAAACTTTTGACATTCAATCTTTCAACACTTTACATCATATGTGTCAAACTCAAGGCCTGTGGGCCAAATGTGGCCCGCCACGTCATTTTATGTGGCCCGCGAGAGAAAAAGGTCTGATTGTAAAAAAAAAAAAAAAAAAATCAAAAGCGGGCATTGACCGAAAACTACATTTCCCACAATGCATGCCGATTATGTTACCCAGGAAGTGACGGTATCCCGCCGCTAGACTGTAATGTGTCCACATTAATGCGATTTTCCCAACAAGTGGAATTGAGAAATATAAATAATGAGCCCAAAATGTCCAGAAAGAAAAAAATTGATGCAGATGGAAGGCAGATTCAAGAAAGACGGGAAGAAGAAAACATGTTCGTGCTTCAAGGAGAAAAACCGGTTTGTCTTTTGTGTTATGAGGCAGCGTCTGTGGTCAAAGAGAACGATCTACCAAACACAGAGCTGAGGATGCCAAAAAATATTCTGCCCCTCTCAACTATGACAAAAAAGTTTTGAACAAAGTTAATGTCATAACTTGTGTTTGATGTTATTTTTCTTTATTCTCTTGGATAGTTTGATGGTTGATTGATGGAGTAATGTGGGTTTCATAACCTGACAAATTAAAAAGATTTATATTATAATTACAAAGCAACAAGCAAACATATTTTTTTTTACATCTATACAAATATATATATATAATATTTGTAACTTGAATAAGTAACACATTCAGAGTTATTTAACATTAAGGAGTCGTTACATTTATTTTACATTACATTTAGTTACATTTAAAAGTTACATCTGGCCCTTTGAGGGCAACGATTATGCTGATGTGGCCCTCATGCCTTTACATGTCAGACATGTCTGGACGCTGCTTTTTAATCAGAGACTCCATATGTGAGACGTAATCAGCAGCAGTATACGACGCTGGCACATGTTTTTGTCCTGTTTTAATCCTTGATTTCATGGTGTAATCGTGTCTTTTGTATGAACGTCGAGCTTCGTTTTGCAAACAGAATACATTATTTCCAGAAGAATGCAGCACAGGTACAGACTGAGGGGTGCACCGCCGTCTCCAGACTGCAGTAAATCTCTCTCTCTCGGTGCTGCTTTTCATGGTGAGCCGGTTTCGTCATGCACGGCCGTCGTGCTTGCCTCAGCTGTTTATAACGTACGAAACGAGCGATATGATTAGCTGAGAAGAAAATAATTCATCACAGGCCCCGTCCTATTTATACTCCACTTCACCTGACGCATATGAGCACGCCTGCTCAAATATGAATACACAGTATATTTATAAACGCCCTAATTGTCTAGACGATGCATGGACAGACAGAAAAAAAAGCCCCGTTTTTAACTTCCATATATAACAGTACAGGTGTAGCCGATGAGGATTAAAAAGAGTGCAGAAGAAGAAGAAAAAACATGAGTGTTCAGGCAGGTGTGAATTCCTCTCCTGTTATTCCCCCCTAGAGAGAAAGAGTCGCTTGTTTTATGCTTCTTCCTCTTGGCACCTGACGACACGCAATTACATTATCCGGGACAAACGCGTTGACCGGCGCGGCGGAGGTGACGTGGGTGTCGAAGGTGACGACGGTTCATGAGTTGAGAATGAATAAAATGAACCATAAGTGAATCTTTTGAGTGATGTTGTATTTACAGTATGTACATACAGTATCTGAAGGGCGGAGATCTTGTCTTTGAGCACTTCCTGGGCTTTGTTGAAGTCTGACAGCATGTTCTGCGTCTCTCTGCTGTGGACGGCGCTCAGCTCGGCCAGCTCCCTCTCGTGCCTCTTTATCAACTCCTGCTCATGAGCCCTGAGGAGAGAGAGAGCAGAGGAGAACAGACAGTTGAGTTTCTGAGAGAAAAGAAGAATCTTATTTAATACTGATCTTTTTAATTAAAGCTGCTAGTTTATATTATACAATTGCCAACTGTTCCTAATTGGGTGGCAGGTATCTATTAAAACCATTTAACAAGCTCAAAATCCATATCAAAGGTATGTTAAACTGCACGTAACCATAGCAACAGTGCTTCTGATTTGTGCCACATTACTAGTAAAAGGATGAGTCAGGTGACAGTTTCGTTCTGTTTAAGTGAAATTTACTAAAAACTACAGTGATTTTTTTTTTTTTTAAAACAACAACAATATATTTATGACCCATTTTAAAAGATTTGTCTTCAGCGGGAACAAATGGGCTTCAGTTGAAAAGTATTTGGAGATAGATAGATAGATATTACTGTATTGAAACAAAAAACTATCCAGTCAAGAATAAGTGTTTGAATTGTTGGTTGGACATTTTAAATATTGAAAATAAGAAAAATATAGAATATCTCTAGAAAAGAAACTTTACCACAAGTTAAACTGACTACAAACATCTTTAAAATTAACAACATTTTAAACACAGATAAGTAGCTGCTCAGGTGTAATAATACACCTGACACAGAACAGACTGAATGTTGTCACAGATTTTACATCACAACTGTAAATGATGACCAACAAAATTACAAACATCATCGTATCAAAGTTTTACACATCAGAACATGTGTTGTAGCTTTGTGGTTGACTGTTCATACCAGTAAAATCATAACTCCAGACTTTTTTTTTTAAAATTTACCTATTTTTTTCTAAATGGGGGGGACATTCCCCTTTAAGACTTAATCAGGACCTGCAGACTCTCCTTCTCTCTCAGGAGAAAGCGAACATAATGGATTGATCCATGGAGGAAATGTTGGTGAGATTAACGGAGAGAGAGAGAGAGATGCAGTGAATGAATTCCAAGAACATAACTGCATGAAAACATACTATGAATATAATCATGACAGAAATAAGCCTCACAAAATAACAGAAAAGCATAATGAGACGATATGAAAATGCACCAAATATGACACGTTTGTATACTTAATATAAACATATGTACAGAAAGTGTGTAGATGGTGTAATAAATTATTCATATTACGAAATATATTCAAATGTAGAAGATGATGTAGATGTTTTTGGTACAGATGAAAGGAGACTAAAGGAAGAGGAGGGTGATGGAAAATGGGAATAAAGGAGGATAATAATAAAAATGAGGTGAAGAAAAAGACTAATGAAAGAGAAGAGAGGGAGAGAAGGAGGATGGAGGAGAAACACGGATGTCTGTCTGCCTCTCACTCTGACTGGGCCAACTCTCCCCGAGGGGTGCACATCTTATCTCTCTCTGCTTCCTCTTTATTTATTTATCAGCCTATTTTTATCCCTGTGACCAGGATTCAGACAGAGAGTTACGTAACGGAGGGAGGGAGGGAGGGAGGGAGGGATGCGCTGCGCATGAGCCTGCCCGCCGAGATAGAGAGAGAGAGAGAGAGAGGATGCATATACATAAAGGCAAACAGCACATGAATTCATAGCAGATAATAAAGGACCATGGGAGAGGCTGTAAAACATACACACATGCAGAAAAAAAACTTCAAACACACACAGACACATATATCAGCAGCTACAGATTGATTCTAATGAGGAGCTGAAACCACATCAGCCATACTGCACTTTTAAAAATTCAGAACATGCCGCAGGGAACAACATGATTATAGATTCCATTTTGTTTTTACCCTAAATAACCTTCACATCTCCTAATCAATGGGCTCCTGACACTGATGGAGAGAGCGAGAGACAAAGACAGTGTGTGTGTGTGTGTGTGTGTGTGTGTGAGAGAGAGAGAGACAGATTCACTTCATTTGGGTTTTTCTTTCTCATTCATCTAGTTGTATTTTCACTGGGACTGTTACAGAGCAGGATTGCAGAAACTATCGTCATCCGTGGAGTCAAATTCGGCAACATGCAGTGATGACAGAGGACACTGAGACCACAGAGAGCTGAATGTGTGTGTGTGTGTGTGTGTGTGTGTGAGACGGGGGATGTGGTGCAGTTGTCAAGGCTACTCTGAAACATCAGTGATAATGTGTTGTTAAGGTTCCCTGTACTGTTCATTGCTACGACTCAAAGGAATCAAATACACTTTGCTTTCTTTCTAAAAGTGCAATGCTAAGATCGATGCCACTCTCATATCTGTACATTAAGTACTTAGCTCAATTCAAGAGCTTATTAGCTTAGTTTAGCCTAATAAGCTAAATCAAGTGGAAGCAGAAGGAAACAGTTAGCAGCTAGCTATATAATATCAGGGTTTCTGCAAGTGTATTGCAAGTGTGTTGACCCCCTGCTGGGCCTAAGCATCAGGGATTTTTAAATCAAAAAGGTATTTTAAGATGTTTTCTAAACTAAGATTTGTTATACAAGTAGCGTAGCTCTTATAAGGAATAGCTCAGTGCGTAGTGAGTAGTGTGTGGTCGAGAGAGAGAGGGACAGAGAGAGTGTGTGTGGCGGTGAGGTTGTAGCTACCAGAGGGACCCGCCGACCATCCGAGAGCAGGCTGAGCAGGCAGAGAGCGGGAGAGTTTCTGCCGAAAACAAACACAGAGACCCACGGAGACACGAGAGCAGCTGCTCACTAACAGCTCCGTGTGTTAACAGCAGAGAGCAGGAGGGAGGACAGACGTCTCACTCTGCTGCTCCGTGCTGCGACACTGCTGCTGCTGCAGACGCTTTCAGTTTATAATTGTAGCATCTGTCATAACATGCTTAGTATTTTACAAATCAGAGTTTGTTTGTTTGATGAATGTGGGGTTTACATGGGTTTTATTACAGGTAAAGTAATCGGTGCCTGAACACCGGCGACACCTTTACACACGGCAACACATTTTGCTCAGCATCAAATCCGTACCCTCACTGCTAGATACCACTAAATCCTACATACTGGTCCTTTAAGCTCACAAATTAAAAAAATTTATCTACTTTGTTTAATTTGCAAAGAAACAAATCCCATGAAAAGATCAATGAACTGATCCTACCAACAAGTATTTTCTATGTATCCAAAGCCTGATGTGACTTATTTCTTTTAGACGCAGGTTTGTTGACAACACTCCATTATATCTAAAAACACAGCATATCAGACTTTGTCAGAGGCAGAACGATAAAGTCTTATAAAGACTTATTTCCATCACTGTCCCTGCTGATTTCACGGATCATCAACCGTTCAGCAAGACGGGGACAAGAGTTCATCGTCTGACATGAAGAAATATTCAAGCAACTAAACATAGACAACTGAATCCCAGGAACAAGCAGTCAAATAAATATGTTTTCAGGATACTCAAGACAAAAGACAACATAGACTCACATAACATCACATCATAGGAGACAGTTGATTTAGATTTGCTTCACTGGCTCTGGTATTGTAAATATCAGTTTGATCCATGTTCTTAAAATAATTAGTGCCATAGAGCTCCACTGTTCATAAATGATTAAAACACATTAGTGAGCTGCACTCGGTGACATAATCTTTTATTACAATAAACATGGAAGGGCTGTAACTTTCTCAGTCAAACCACATACACTACCCTGCTGCCATAAATGCTCATTACTGTAGTGCATTTTAACCTGCAGCTGAATAAAAGTGCCCTGAAAATTCACTATTTACTCCTGTTTGAGTAACGTTGACTAACATGTACAGTGCCCAGGTGTCTGAGTGCCACATGCAGGATACAGAAGTCAAAAAGTACTGAGGAAACACATAGATGGATATATTGAATACACACACAGACACACATTTTTATCCTTATTCTAACTTTAACCTGATGGAGCTCTAACATCCACCCTGAAGCCAAATCTTTACCCTTAAAGAGTAAAAAGAGAAGCATGAACTAAAACTTGAACTAAGGTTTTAATTTCCTTATTTCACTGTATTGTGTTGTGTTGTATCGTCTGTTCCCCTCTGAACGCTGACTCATACCTGATCTGCTGATTAGCTTCGCTGCGGATCTTGAGCACCTCCTTGCCCTTGAGCTCCAGCTCCTTGGTCAGAGTGCTGATATTCTCGTTGAGCGTGTGGATCTGGTGGTCCAGCTGAGCGATGTGGCTCTTCCTCCTGGACACCTCCTCCTGCAGCTCGGTGATCCGACCCAACAGCTCACGCTCCTACGAAAGGGTCAGGAAACAAAAGAAGCGTTACATAACATTTTAAATATTTCTGAAAAGGTTAGGGTTAGGGTCAGGGCTAGGGTTAGGATCAGGGTCAGGGTTAGGATCAGGGTCAGGGTTAGGATCAGGGTCAGGGTTAGGATCAGGGTCAGGGTTAGGGTTAGGGTCAGGGTTAGGGTTAGGGTTAGGGTCAGGGTTAGGGCAGGACGTTTTACTCTCTGGTGGACAAACTACAGACTCGTGATACTGTTTCAAAACATATCTTTGGCATCTCTGTACTTCTATTTCTTGTCATTTATCAGCTGACATATACGTTGATACCGATATACAGGATGTGCAATAAGCTAATAACAGCTGATATATTAAAGTATTCAATTTACATGTTGGGCTTTATTAGAAACCCCTTTCAATATAATTCATAATATTTAATAGCATCAGAAACTAAAATGTAAACACGACCATGAGGTTGAATCTGTTATGATGTCAACAGAAGCTGAATATAAGAAGCTTCATAAAAGTAGTTTTTTGCAGGGCTGTTTATTTTGTTTGCATTGGATTATACTGGGCACATTTTTCTGAACGTTAACCTACATTAAATAATTTTTTGGCTACTTGGGGCAGAAACAAGTAGTGAACACAACACTGACTCATCATCAGCTTTTAAGCTGATATGTTGAACTTGTTAGCAAACAGTTGCTTATTTCCACATCCAGCAGTTACGGAGCAACATTATCATTCATGTGGAGTCGTGTTTCTGTCCACCTGGTGAATGTAAGTCCAATATTCACTCTCTTTTAGCTCTGTTTTTGCTCTCTACCACCTCCTGAGGGAAATATCTGGCTCTTTAGCTGCTAAATGCTCCACTATGTTCACCAGCTAGTCTACAGCTAACTGTGTCTGTTTGCTGTTTGGTGCTGAGCAGGTAGTGTACAGCGGCTTTTTACAGCTGCTATGAGACGCTGAGAGTGAACCAGAACAGTAAAGTTGCAGCCGGATAGATAAACAATGAGCTGAAACTCACTATAAAGCTCCGTAAAGCCGAGAGGAGCTGCAGAGTCAATACCAACACATTACACACTGTGATTTCATATATTGTTATTATGGAAAATATCGACTATAGCCGCATTAAAGACAGAGTTCTTAGGTAGAGTGTTTGTAACAGAAACTGGGCCCATAATTAACAGACAGATATGATTAATATACAATTAGTGAGTCACAGTCAAAGTTGTACACTGACTGTTAAATGCTGGTAAACTAACTGTGAATATTAATATTCATTACCATTCACCTGGCCTCTCTCTCTCTGTTACTACTCCATACCATGAGTGCCCTGTGTGGTTCTGTAGTGTACTTGACTTTATTACTGAAGGACCACTTTAGAAAATGCTTAAATAGAACAAAAATACATGTGTTGTCACACCTCTAAGACCCACAAGAATAGTGGCAACACTTATTCTTTTTTTTTAAACCGACATAAAAAAAAGGGATTGTTGCAGAGACCCAGGATCATCTCTGTTCAGCAGCTTGTGTGAATCACTCATTTAGCTCATGAATGATCATTGTTCTCAGATTCACTGACTGACTTCATGTAAACAATAACCGACTCTCCGCATTACTCACGGCCACCCGCAGAGCTGCTCTTTTCTTCAGACACAAAAACTGTCTCGTTTCAGTCGTAAATGTGAAAATGAACAAGTGATCAATGCTTTCCTTTACTGTACAATGAGTCCATTCGTGACTTTGTTTGACATTATGGTTTACACTGTAAGAAGTGTAGGAAGTTTGCCTGAAGTAGAGAAGGAATTGAAAGTTTGACAAAAAGGTTTCATCTTACTGTCGTTTCCATCCAACCAGCCGTCAACCTGCAGGTTCAGTGTTAAAATCCACATCATTAAAGGAGACTGAGTGAGTCTCGTTTGCCTAATTGATCGTTATGATTAGAGAGTTGAATGAAGAGGCAGAGAAAGGCAAAGATGTGATCTGAAGACTCCCAGTAGACAGCCGCTTAACTCCATCAGAATTAGATTAAATATTGTTAAGTTATTGTCTGCTAATGATTCTCCACTCTGCAAAAAAACTCTCATTCAACTTGCCTCCATAACAATTAGTGCCAAGGACAGTGCGCCATATATATCCACAAAGCCATAATCTTGTATAATAGCCTCATCGTCACAAAATCTTTCCCAACTGTCTGACTCTCCCTCAGCATCTTCATTTAATGTAATTGGCTGATTTTGCTGTTCATAAACCTTGTGGCACAATTAAGCACAGTAGGGGACAGGGCAGATGAATCTTTAATGACTCATTTAGTGTTTTTTACTCTCCATCTCCTCAAACTCCTGGTGAAAAAAAGGAGCAAAGATAAAGAAAGAAAATACACCTGAATAAGCTTGAATTTAAATACTTTTTTTTCTGGATATAATCTGGTTGAATTACAGCAGATATTCCTGTTCACATTCACTCAAAACAGCTAAAATAAGCAAATGTGTGATATATTTTTATATCAGTCTATTTCTATTCTCATTTTTATGTCTTTAAAAATAAATAAGGCTCTTAAATATTTATCAAGTGAGGACATTAGCCGGCTGGATCTCCAGACTGAACTAGGGTGTGATTTCCAGCTTTACTGAAAACGGGAAAATTTACTTTTACATTAAAAAGGTGAAGGTTGAGTATTAATCGGTCATTCTGTCAGTTTTTATTAGGAACACGTGCGCAATCTAATGCAACAGCTCTGAAATAAATTTGACTTTTATGAAGCTTTTACATTTTCAGTTCTTGTTGTCAGAAAGGTGATAATTCGACTTTTTGTCTTGTGTTTATCTTCTGATTTCTGAAAGCAGGACTCGAAGCTGCTGTTTTTACTCTTTGGGAACTTTATATGAATGAAACTCATCAACAAACAGAGCAGAACATGCTAATAATGATCACATCTCATGAACAGCTGACGCTCATCAGCCAGAAAACGAGCAGTTAAGAGAGTTTAGGAGTTTCTTATTTTCCTCTTATTGCTTTGTATAAGAACAAATATAAGAGAAAATAAGAGTTCAGAAAATCAGCAAAATCTGCCATGAACTCAACAAACAATATAAAAAATACATATTAGACGGCAAGAGATACTGATGATGAGATAATTGATCCGACAGCTCTCTGTCAGAAACTAACACGTTAAAGTGTCTCCACGGAGACAGATGACATTGTGTACACACACATACGTCGCCTCACTTCATCGGTTTCTTCCTCCCCATCTGTTAAGTAATTGGAGGTATAAAAACATTATTTAACACAGCGTGACAACTGGCTGCCGCTGAGCTCTTCTACTCCGATGATTCGACTCAGGAAGTTTCAGTTTATGTGCCATTAGGGCTCCTGCATATAAACAATGTCTCTGAATTTAAAGGTTCTTTCCACGTTAATAAAACAAATTAGCAGAGAAGGGATTTCTATCTGTGCACGGAGAAGAGAAATAGTCTATAGGGGGTCAAAACTCCAGTAATGACCTTCACCAAGAGAAACGGTTTCTCTGCTGTATTTTACACGTTCAAGTTCAATTCATTATCCAAAAAAAAGGGAAATTGATTTGGTTGGAGGTTACAGTCTGTGACATGAAATGTACTGCATTATGGAGACAAACAGAGCTCGCAGCAGCAGATGGTGAAAGGACAGAATGAGTAAAGTCACTTTACAAATTACGATGGCTAAATAATGACCAATACACATGACATAACCACAATGTTACCCCATCAAATTAAGTTATAAATGCCTAAAAATCCTTAAAAAGAACCAGAAGTAACCAGAAGTGTGTATGATTGGACTTGAGAACTGTTTCAGATATAAGCACTAAAACCCTAAAAGCTCATTTTGTTTAGAAATAAAAAGTAATTTTGAGTCTTTACAATATGACAGAGGACAGAGATATCATGTCAGAATTTACTGAGTGACTCACAGAAGGTAAACATATGATCTGCAGGCAGTGGTACTTGAAATTTAACTATTATTTTATCCCAGTGAGACAATTTGTAAAAATGCCAACTCATCACAGGTTTCAGCGTAGACATTTTCAACTTAAATCTTCTCATATAAGCACCTTCTTGGGACTAAATCTGAAGACTTGAGACCTGATATGAATCCACTGTGTGTCTACTGCGGGATATTGAGGAAGCGATTGACATGTGACCCCCCAGTTTCCACTGCATCCGCTGCAGAGTTATGACTGACAAACAACAGTTCAGGCTCTAACACTGGACCGTTAGCCTTCATTGACTCTCTATCGCCTTGGCAACTAAAGATGAGAGGGACTGATGGTGGGATGTGGAGAGCATTAAAGACAACCAGCTGTGCCGCTCTCCTAGAACATTTGTATCACAAGGTGATGAAAGAGGAACCCGCGGTGTTCGGGGTAGTTAGTAAGATTTACAAGCGATGGTAAGAGGGTAGCACGCCGGGTGGTGTGTGTGTGTATATGTGTGTGTCTGCAGCAGATGTTATGGGAGGTATTCTGGCTACGTCATCTAACACTGTCTCCATCCTCATCTAATTCCTGCCAGCAGGACAATAACAACAAAGGCAAGAAACATAAAAAAATGTAAGTAATTGATGCATGAGATCAGAGACTCTCCCTTTTTACTGTATAGCACATTATATTATCCCCCACTATCTTATTAGAGTGCTCAAATTTTGAGTGTATTAATCCATCCACGCTCAAAAATTCCAACATGGACCTAAAAGAGTAGCGTCCATGAACGATATCTCATTTATATTACCAATGTGAAGTATGTGTGTTTGTAGTTTGAATAACTTGAGGAGTGAAGTTGGGTTAGAAATCATAATTCTAAATAATTTATGAGTAAAGTATTTCTAACTAGGGCTAAGAATGAATGCTAACTGTGAAGATTCCCAGTCGTCCCAGTCATGATATATCCAAAATCCAAAAAGTGTTGATTTAAGAACAAGTCCAGTTGCTCTTGACTCAACAAAAAATTAATGTTATTATTTTTACTGAGTAATCTGTTATTTTTTCAGTTAATCAATAGTCTATAAATCGTGAAAATAGTGAAAAAATGTTTCCCAGAGCAAAAGATCATGTCTTAAAATGTCTTAAAATGTCCTGCTTTGTTCAACCTGCTGTTCAATACCCAAATGTGTTCAAATTACAATGATATTAAAAAAACAGGAAAAAAATCCTCACATTTGAGAAGCTGGAAGTGGAGAATATTTGGCATTTTTTCCTTGATGAATGTCTTAAAGGATAAATCAATTATGAAACTTGTTGTTAATTAACTTTTTGTTGTTATTTTATTACTCATTTCAGCACGACCTCTGGCAAACTTTAAGCTACTAAATATGGATAAAACACAGTAAATCCTGAGTGTTTAATACACAGAAGTAAAATATGTCTCTTGCTGTCTAGAATAGTTTCCCTGGAGACTGTGAGTGTTTTTCATTGTGTGAAACCCTGAACGCCTGTTCGGAGGTGCTACACAGTGTGGATCTGCTCCAATCACACCATCGTTACTCCGGCCATGAAACACAGAGAAAACATGCTGAAGTGTTTGAGTAGTGTGTAGTAGGTTTTGTTTCCAACAAGCAGTACATCTGTAAACATATATGACCTGAGTCTGCAGATATCTACAGAATTATAATAATAAAGCTGCAGCAGATAACTCGACATGTTTAGATGTAAATATTTCTGTACCTGTAGCCGGTTGTTCTCCAGGGTTTTCTCCAGCTCCAGCTTGGCAGCGGCTGACTCCTGTTGGTGGGTTTGTCTCAGGTGCTCGATGGCTGACGCGTGGATGTGGTTCAACTCTGATCGCAGAGAGGCTGACGGGGAAAAAAACGTAATGTAGGAAAAGAAAGTCTTTTTTTTTTACTTTGCACATAAAGAGGAGTGCCTCCGCTGCTTTTACCCAAGTGGCCTTTAATCCTCACTCCAATGAGCACCTTTTATTTCAGTCTAATGGTTTAGAGAAGCATAAAGAGGGAACACACACTGCTAGCCCCTCTCCACTTGAATATAAGACCCATTTAAAACGTCAGAATAAAGAAATACAGCTGCCGAAGCTCAGACTATTTCTAACTGACCGCTGCAGATCTCATATTATGAACAGGTACAATAATATACATGTAATACACAGTATATATATATATATATATATATATATATATATATACATTAGGGATGTGCAGAGGGCCCAGTATTTGTATTTGTATCTGTATTTGTTGAGGCAGAAAAATGATCTGTATTTGTATTCAAATAAAAGTGGAAAGAGGCTTAAAAATCCTATTTTTGTTTTTATTACGCTGTTACAAGTGTTACAATAAGTGTTCATGAATAAACTACCTTATGAAGGAGGTCCCCACACCGGGTCTCTAACTGGAGTCTCCCAGATCATAGACGACTGTGCTGACTACTGAGATAAAACTTTACTCATCGACTCATTGCAGACAGACCTCTACCTATTTATACACCCATAACACACAGACAGCACACCGTGTAACATGTACTAGAACTTCAAAGGTGATTCTTGCTTTGCACTTTTCATTTATTGCCTATTTTTTACAACCTAACTTTGTGGAAAGGAGAAGAGGAACAACAGGTTATGGAGAGTCCATTGGGACCACTTTGCTTGTGTCAGTGGTTCAGCTTTATCTCTGGGGAACACCCCCAACTCCGGGAGTGATGTCCAAATTAGGAAATATGTGTCATGTGGCAGGTGGATGTGACTCCCCTCGTTGAGACCTGCTGATAGACGTCACAGCGGAGCAGAGGAGAGACACTGAGATAGTGATGTAACTGACCTGCACGCTGGTATTTGACATGTTTTGGGTTTTTTCCCCAAAAACAAATCATTTTAAAAATATTCGTATAAAACCACTATTTGTGCTTTGCTGAATAATGTGTTTGTATTCTGGCACACCCCTACTATATATATATGTATATATATATATATAAAACGCTCCCACTTGAGCATACATGTGTACTGAATAGATTCACATGCAGGATGTCAGGATGTGGGAAGTGAGAGATAGATGGAAGCAGCTCTCTGGAGTCAGGACCGTGTCATGAAGGTTAATGGAGGAACATTTATCACAACACAGTACTGGTGAGTTTGCACTAAAAACTGGTTAAGATTGTGTTCTTCCTGCACTTCCCAGTTGTGTTGGTCTACTGTATCTTAGAGTTTAGATTTCTACTGAATTCTCTACTCATTTTACTTCACAAACCCTCCTTATACCAGATAATATGTAAAAATACAAACTTCTCTTTTTAATATTTTCATATTGTCATATTTCTACATTGATGTAAAAGAGAGAGCAGTAATAGTGTAATCTGTCTCTGCAGAAACACAAAAAGAACATCATACTGTGCTGTAGAAGCAAATGTTGGAGAGACTGTAAATCCAAATGTGAAATTATAGGCAATTATATAAAGAGATGACTGTAAATCCCTCATTATTACAGAGGGACATGGCCTCCACTGTGGCCCTGATGTCAAATGTTCTGTTCATTTTTTATTATTGATGTTGCTTACGGCTTAAAAAATGCAATGATTGTAATTTTCTGTGTGGCAGAAATTCTATGATTAGTTGACAGTCAGTGTGTAGGGACGAGGAATAAATACATGTGAAAGCTTTAAGCAGTGTTATTAGATTGTTTTGGGCCACTGTGAAGCAGCTTAACAACCTGCAACAACAACAACAACACTGACATATTATCACTGTGTAAAGTCATTATGGTGAACGTGTTAGCAAACAATCACCTAATTACACATTCACACATACAGAAATGGAGTAACATTAGTATTCATTTGCCCTCCTGAGGGGAATATTTGGCTTTTGAGCCACTAAATGTTCCACTATGTTCACCAGCTAGTCGCTAACTTCATCTGGCTGCTGTTTGGTGCTGGACAGGTCGTGTACAGTGGGTTTATCATTGAAAACAGCTGCCTGATACTGCTGGAAACGAGGAAGATGAGACCAATGAGACTGCACCAAACAGTAAAACCACAACAATGAGCTGAAAGATGCTAAAATAAGACGCTAGGTACAACACAGAGCTGAAGAGAACTGCAGCGTCAGATGATGATTCGCTACGTGCACGTCGGTATGAAGGACCCCTCTGACGTTACATGTAGTCACTTGATCTATTATTAATATAAAATACTGACTATTGGCAGCTTTAATCCGTCATATGTCACAATAGCGTCAGTCTGTCTGTAATATGTGAATCTGAAATTTGACATCAACGTCAGTAAACAACGGAGATCCCGTTCCTACACACACACACACAGTTTGATCCAATCATATTTTCAAGCAATTTATTGCATAAAGTTGGACTTTTATGCGGAAAACAAAGTTTAAAATTACACTAACTTATGGCTTTAGTTAGAAATCCCCCATTATGCAAAGAGAAGTAAGGTGGAATAGCATTACTGACTGAATGATAAGGATGAGACACTGTGATGTAAAACTTTAGATAAAACTGTTTTTAAATTCCAACTACATTTGGACAGAAAAACATGTACTTATGGATCTTAAATTAACATTCTTATATCACTTTTATAAGACTCTTTACTTCAATAAACGATGTGTTTTAGTGTTTGTTGCAATCTGTGACCAAAAACCCTCAAATCAGTGCATTCATAAGACATTTAGTTGTAAAATAAAAAGTGTCATGTGAGGGTGAATCTTATTTTATGCACCCCCCCCCCCCCCCCCCCACACACACACACACACACACACACACACACACACACACACGAACACACTCTGAGAGCTTACCCAGCATGGCTTTGCCCTCGTCCTCCAGCTCAAAACGGAGCGTTTGCAGCTCTTGTTCTGACTGCTGTTTGAGTGTCTCGATGCTATGACGGTGAGCCTCTCTGAGAGACTGCAGCTCCGCATGGTGATGGTGGCGGAGACGCTCCTCCAAGTCCTGATGGAGAGATGAGGTGGGAAAAGGATGGCGGGGGGGAATAGAGGGGGAGGAAGGGGGGGGGGGGGGGAGAGGATGACAGAAAGGAACAAAGAGAGGGCAGGAAAACAGCGAGTGTGGGAGGGCCGGAGGGAGAGAGTGTGAGGGAAATGGAGGAGGAAACGGGGCAGAGAAGAGGGAGAGGGAAAGGTGAATATGATGATGAAGAGTTTAAGAAAGTGAACAGCGTAGGAGGAGATGAGGGAGTGGGAGGAAAAGGTAAGAGGAGAAATGGAAGAAGTGAGGTGGAGAGAGATAAGGACATACTTAAGTAACATTTAAAATCCTCCAGAAGGAAAATGTGACTCCCAAAGTTCTCTTCTTCTGTGAATGTGACTTTTGCTTTGAACTCATGCTAAATAATTGTTTTTAAAGTTTGCTTAAAACATCGAAATGTAGAATATTCATCTCATTATATTTGCATTAAATAGATTTGCTGGTGTTTTATGATGTCTGTATAAAAATGAGACCACTGCAGTGAAATTCAAATTATTCTCTGAACCATATTTTCTGAAAATGAAGGCATGCAACCTCCATCTTCTACAAATTACAGACAAACCAAAAGCAAATAAGTTTTGAAGGAAAACGTTATGCAAGGTGGATAACGGATATGATAACAACATCATGAGGAAACAGAGTGTTGACAGATATTGTTGATGTGTTTTCCAACAGAAGGAGAGATGATGTTCTTAGTTTATCCAAAGCAAAACATCTCTGAATGAAAATGTCAAAAGTGACTTGATGCACAAGACGCTACATCATCATTAAGATTGAAGTGAAGTCACAGATTCACGGATGTGAACGTTGGCGTCTTCACTTGTCTGTAAACACAGAGTCCACAGACTTCACATAACAAGACCTACAACTGCTGAATAAAACATGTCTTCACTGTTGTTTTATTAATTACATTGTGTCCAGTTAGTTTCATCCAGCTGTTGTTGATCACAGCTTCATAACAATAATTTAACAAACAGAACAAGATATTAGAATATTAGCCAAGAGAACTGACAAACACTTCTATACACAGTATTATCATCAGGCATTAGTACTGCTGACTGGAGAGCTGCCATGAACACACACACACACACACACACACACACACACACACACACACACACACACACACACACACACACAGTTTACTCTGGCAGAAAAAGCTGTTGATGCTGTGTGAGGATCCACAGTTTGTGTGTGTGTGTAACAGTGGATTTGTGGGAAATATGGTTTTGCTTCTTTAGAAACACGATAACTCATTGATGTTGCTGTAAACTCGGTTTCAATTGAACAGACATTGTTTGTGTCTAAACGTCTATTAATCTCATCAGTCTTACAAACTTGGCCTTCAGTTCACCTGTTGGCAGAGAAATAATGATCAAAATGACAGACGACCACAACTAACTATTTTAACTATTTTACTACCAATGTAACGGCCAAGCAGCAACGTCCAGGGCTGAAAAATGAAGCCAACAGGAAGTGCCAAAAACTGCAGTTCCTTGAATGACCACTAGAGGCTCCAAAAGCGAGTCAATCCCCATAGACCTCCATGTTAAAATGCCCAACTTTACAGCAGAAATAAACATGTTTACAGCCTGGTAATTTCCTCTTTCATGACAACTGTACGGGGGGTGAATTTTTTTTCACCCGTTTAAATTTTATTAAGCCGTAAAGTTCTGCATAATGAAGGACATGGCTGCTTTGAGTGACAGGTCCACCAGCCGCTAGGTGGCTTGTTTCAGCCCTTCGGCCCGCCTCTTTGCCCATTTTTGATTGGCTGGGAGTTAGGCAGCGTCACGCACTGCCAAGATGGCGACGGCCGGAGCGGCTCACTTTGAGCTTCAAAATCGCTCTTCAGAAACCAACGAGTGACGTCACGGTAACTACGTCCATATTTTTATACAGTCTATGGTCACGGCAGAGAAACAGATGATAATATTCCAGGTTCCTCTGAGATATATTATTTTAGTTAAATCTGAGAGTTTTGTGGCTGAAATTGTTGTTGTAAATTTAAGTTGTTTACTTTTGGTTCTCCTTGCAAATCAGATCAGGTGTGTTTGCTCCCAAGATACATCTTTCATTTGCAGGAAATATTCAAACTGTCTTTGTTTATCTTTAAAAATCCTGACAAACAACACTCATAACAATATCCTGTTTCATTATTATAATTGTAAAAACAGTCGTTTTCACCTGATTACCATATTTTGTAATTAGCTGGTTCCCCTACAGGTCTACATAAAAAACACTGGAATTTAAATATGTCAATAACAAAAAAATATCTTTAAAAAACAATTTCATGCTGCGCTGTGCACATCTTATTGACGAGTTATCACCTTGTGACTTTATATTGTACCATAAATGATATATATGTTTTTATAACCTGCTATAATATTTTCAATAATGGGATTCAGTTCAGTGGAGGCTACTATCAGGTAATATCTGCCTTTGCGGAGTCATATGTAAAATGAAGAGAATGTTTACTATCGACGGGAGAATCGCTGCTGTTTCTGATGGGTTCAAATCTCATTTTCATTATTACACAAAGCCTGAAAAACAAACAAGAAAACTGATGTTCACACTGAGTTTAACTGATTTTCTTTCGTCAGTAAAATATGAAGATGCCATTTTTGCTATTTATAACTATCAACACAGTACGTGCAAAATGATATTCATAGAAGGTTGACAGCAACATCTGTGGCATTTTAATTTGCCAATATGTAATGCCTTTGGGAGATGATTCATAAAAAAAAAAAGGAGCAGTGAACATTCAAATGAACCTCGAGTTCGGCTGTAAAATGCTGCCTGATTGCAGTCTCAGATTTCCAGTGTTTGAAAGAGCACCCATGCTGTTTTTATGGTAACACTTAAGACAAAAGTGTTACAGTTTATTAACGACAAGATCATTGTGAGCGGGTGTATTTAGTTCATTAAATACAGTTATGTTAATACCAAATATTGCAACAAGACTCTTCTCTCCTCTCTCTATCCTGTCAAAAAGCAGCTGAATATTTTGCATCACTTTTCCTGTTGTCAGTCTGCTAATCACTGATTCTCCTTCTCATTTCAGAGCCTGATATTCCCTCCCTGTCCTGCAATAGTCTCCTGTGTTTCACACCATTCAGATCCAACCTCCACACCCACCTGTGCACCTGCTCCCAAAGCCTTAATCAGCTCCCTGTGCACGTACCGAGCAGTGAGTCCCTTAAAGTCCCACCGACGGCCGCTAGCAACTAGCCTCAACTTCTCTCTAGAAATACTGAGTCAATCATTGTTTTAAACGAGTCATTCTGGTCTCAATCTCTAAATTCAGACCCTCTAATAAGTGTGCTGGTGGTCATTTTGGAAATTGTTGCTCCGTTAATAAGATTTGAAGACTTATAGCAGCTTTGATGTCTGCTGTGTGGATGTCAATTGACAGCTGTGATTGACAGTTGGCTCCAGAACTCACAATGAGTCGGACTGTTGTCGCAATATTTCACTAAGTTTAATGTTACTTGATTACGATACCTGCCCTGTTAGCACAGTTTAGTGCTTCCAGAGTGGGAAAAGCAACATCCTGTCTGTCTCTGGGTAGGGTTAGGGTTAGGGTTAGGGTTAGGGTTAGGATTAGGGTTAGGATTAGGGTTAGGGTTAGGGTTAGGGTTAGGGGTTAAGGTTAGGGTTAGGATTAGGGTTAGGATTAGGGTTAGGGTTAGGGTTAGGATTAGGGTTAGGATTAGGGTTAGGGTTAGGGTTAGGGTACCTGCTTCTCTGAGCCATTACACACTCAGTGATCTTTCTGTTGCTTTTATTTACTTTGTAAGCACATCTTTGTGTTCAAGTCAAGTACATTTTATTTGGTATAGCCAAATGTCACAAATCACAAATTTGCCTCAGGGAGGCTTTACAATCTGTACAACATCCTCTATCGTTAGACCCTCGATTCCAATAAGGAAACCCTGTGGTGAAAAACTGTCCTTCCATGAATAGGCCAGTAAACATTTACATCTATAAGAGATAGTTTCCAGGGGAATACAGAAGGGGAGAATCAGCAATGTCATATTCTAATCTTCTGTGTGTGATGAGTGAAGGCTGCTAGGCCATGTGTATTGGGAGAAATGTGGAAGAGGCCAAGTACAACTGACACCTTTGTTTTCTGTAGATGAGTCATGTCTGGATTATTACCAAAGTGTTAAGATCAAGCGAGGTGGGGTTTAGCAATTAAGCCCCACGTTAGAAGGGGTTATGAGAGGTATATAATTTAATGTTTTATGATTTTTCATTAGGTTATTTGTCCCAGGTCAAAGCCTCGGTTTGCTTTATGTTGCTCTTTATGCAGAGTAAACCTGTTCACATTGACTTCTTTCAGCTCCCAGTGTATTCATTTGAGTCTTTTTCATAATAAGTGGTAAATTAATTTCTGAGTTGCTGAAGACCTGAAGACTTCAGGCCCATCTGAAGATTTCCCATGACAAGTGTTCAAGTCAAGTACATTTTATTTGGTATAGCCCAACATCACAAATCACAAATTTGCCTCAGGGAGGCTTTACAATCTGTACAACATCCTCTATCGTTAGACCCTCGATTCCAATAAGGAGAAACTTCCCCCAAAAAACCCTTTAATGGGGAAAAAAGTGCAAGAAACCTCAGGAAGAGCAACAGAGGAAGGATCCCTCTGGACAGACATGCAATAGCTGTTTCCTGTTCAGGCATTACTTTTGTTTGCAGCACATCTTGTTGCTTTTATTGTTGCTTTAAATTATCATACGTGTGTTGAACCTCATATCAAGTTCTAATAAGTTAATGAATTTGCTTTACAATTTTGCGATATGTCCGTACCTGTGAAATACACTACTCTGATGCTGTATGAGTCAAGAGCTTCAGTCCAAACCATAAACCACCACGTTACCTGTTTACAGGTAATTATCACAATTATATAGAAATATATGCTGATGCTTAAAAGCGTTCAAAGCGCCACAAGAGCTTTTCTGGCTTGAGATGATTTTTAGTTTTGACAGCTGAAATGTGTTTTGTGTCTTTAACACTGAGCAGGTAAAACAAACAAGTAGATGTGTTGAAACTACAGCAGCAGGTTTTGTCACAGTGTTTTAAAAAGCCACTAATCTCTTATTTATTGCTATTGACCAATGGTCCTTTAGTGCTGTGGGTCAGTAAAATCCATAACTTTTACCCCTTTAATTAAAGGCGGCACATTAATTACTCTAATCACTGTGAATCCTATAATTACAAATTGACCGAGATATTGTTTCACCCTCCTCCTCCTCCTCCTCCTCCTCCTCCTCCTCTTCCTCTCCTCTCGGTGCTGTTTGTGCTTCTGCCTGCTTGTTCAATCTTCATTCCATTACTGAACAGTCGATGTGTATTACTTAGCTGGTGGGTGAAGTAAAAGCGGGTGATATACTGATGAACAAGAAGGAGAGAGATGGAGGGATAAACACACAAAGACGTGAACTCAGACTCCGGCCCTCAGGTTTCTCTGACAGACTTGATCCAGCTGCTTCAGCGCAGGTCTTAATCCCGACCCCCCGAGGACAACTTAAAGACCCCAGTCGGAGGAACTGAGGCATTTAATAAAAGGATGCAGCTTCAAAGTGTGTCTGATATGTATTCAGGTGATAGACTGTCAAGTGATTTAAAACCCAAGATCAGAATCTTAATGCTTAAACTAACCTGCAGCCGACACAGGGACTTTAAAACATGTGTAATGTGTCTCTGCGTCTGGTCTGAGTCAGCACTCACAGCTGCTGCTGCTGCTGCTGCACTGTGATGATCTTCAGTTTATTCAAAGCTTTCTTGGGCAGAGAGAGTAGAGATAAAGGCATATATAACCTTTTCAGTTTCTGACATGATCCCAGAGATGATATTTTTTAATGTGGGCTTTAAAATTCAGATCAGATCAGAAGCAAACAGGAAGGAGAGCTGAGCAGGGCTTCAGTACATAATGCAGATATATGAGTCACCTCCGATAGAGACAAAGATTCACACACGTCTGTAAGTGAAAATGAAAACCATAGATACCTTAATTAATCATTTAAATCTTTCAATAAAGCATCAGAATTTAATTAATTTTATTTTGTTAACTGACCTGAGATCTTCCAAAAGATTCCAAGTGAGACCATCTGGAATATAACGATGACTTTTTTAAATTAAATAAAGATAAGAAAATGAAATAAAATGATTTTAAAAAGACTGAAAAAAGTCATTCTGATGCCTTTCTGTCTTTTTTCTACCAGCGACCTTTTTTCACCTTTTAATTCCATTTTACATGTACTTTACTTACAGTTAATTACCTTTTACAAACACTTGTTGTGACGGTTTAGGGTCGTGCTCTCCAGCCTTTTAAAGCTTTGACCCCTTAAAATGAAGAAATGTTTATTTGCACCTTGCAAACGTCAGCGAGTTGTTAGTGGCTCCAGAAGACAGAATATTTCCCTCCTCAGATACATTTTAATATTTTTTTATAGACCTGAAGAGATAAAACGATCCAGTATTTCCCCCCAAAGACAAATATTAGATGATAGTCAGAAAAATAAAATATGTTTTTGTGAATCAGAACTATGCTATCCTTATTGTTTTACTCTGTTATTCCTTAAATTGAAGCTAAAGTATATCTAGTTGTGACTCTTCCTCACAGGCTGCATTTGTGACCAGTTCAAACAAAAGCAGATTTTTATATTCTCCTTATTAAATCTGAATAATATTTAGAGCTCTGAGGTGGTAAAATATTCTATTCATTGATAATAAAAAAGCAAAGATCAGAGGCAGGCCTGAATAAAAATATGATTTTGTGTAGCAGAAATATGTTTTTTTTTCTGCTTCTTCATCCTGATAATCCTCTCATGACCCCTCAGATATATCTAGTGGGGTCATTATTCCGATTAAAGTACAGCTTAATACGACGCAAATGTAGAAAATTCCCCCCCATACAGACAGATTTGTGTTTTACCTAATAAATTGCATCTTTTTACTTGTACATTTGTACATAAATTCTTGTTAATACAGACTCGTCCTTCGTCTGTGCAGAACGTCTGAGTCTGAGAAACGAGGTAAGTAAGACAGAAGATGATAATCACATGTCACTTGCTCCATGAACACTCGCTGCTTCTATTTGCAGCTTTCTGTAGCGGGAAGTCGGGGAGCTAAATTAGGTTATGTGAATGTGTGTGTGTGAATGTAAATGTGTGTGTGTGTGTGTGTGTGTGTAGCCTGGATTTGTAACAACTTTATTACTCCCTGGATATAACTGTCTGCGAAGTGTGAACAGATAACGCCGGAGAAATTTGAATGTACCTCTCATCTACCCCCCAAACACACACACACACACACACACATCATCCCTCTAATGCTTCCACTCTGGATAATTGAGTTTTCCTTCCCTGCACTGCTGACAGAAATATAAACACCCTGCCACCATGAAAGCCTCTCTGTGAAGCTTTTAACACTTCCTGTTTCTGCTGCTTATTAACTAAGACGGCGACGGTAGAAACAATACTTGGATTACTTGGTCAGCTCTGTGTTAATGTTAACTACTGGATCAACTGTGTGTGTTTCTGCATTAAGAGGAGGAGGAGGAGGAGGAGGGACATGTTTTTAGTTTGGTTTAAAAAAATGAAGACTTCCGATTTCATAAGTGTTGTGTGACTCAGAGGTGATATTTTTTCTCCACTCACACTCACAGAGTTGCCAAAAAACACATGATAAGGACGCAGTTTCCTGACCTCTATTCTGCCTAAAGCATTAATACAATTACAGCTACCAAGACCAAGAAGGGATTTGGAATTATGATGTATAGCCAATCCAAATCGACCTTGACTGTGAAATGGAAGGATTAGCGTTGAAGAACATTTTCTTGGCACCTTGAGGATATTGTGTGTATGTTGTGTTGCATATTTTGATATCATAAAGAGGAAACACAGAGCTGTCAGTGCACACCTGCTTGATATAGAAGCTGCTGTCAGTGAGAGTGAGTAACGGTGGTGATGACTCACCGCCGCTCTAACCTTGACGAGACTCTACGGGATTAAAATGTCACGGATGGCTTCTCCCGAGGAGCTTCAGCTCAGAGTTCACAAAGCTCCTTAAAAATGTAAACATTATTTTCATGTAATTAAGATTCGTCAGTTGTCAGGAATGCAAATCTTTATGGTCTCATATTTCTACAGCCAAGTGTCTGTTTTTGTTAATAATTAAATGTTCCAGGATAAATTCAAGAAAACCTTCTTGCACTTTTTATAATTTTTTATTACAGGTTATTAATTATTTTCCTCTCAGTGTGCTGCCTGCTTAACAACCGCTATTTGTATCCCGTCTAAGAACAGTAAGAAAAATACAACCACACACACATTGACCCTAAAAATACGTTTCTTTCCTTCATTAATTTTTCAGCTGTTAGTTCTGAGAGGCTAAAAAGTTAAAGACGGTCACGTAGGTTAATTGAAATGAGCCTTTTTCTCAATAAATCCTGCTCTTCCTAGTTTTCATTATGTAGCAAGACACAGGTTCATATTTTTAATTATGATCAGTTCAGTTGATAATCACACAAAACATTCATTTTTTTCCATCTAGCCACATTATTTCTAGTTATACTGGTTATTCCTTTCACTGAACTGGCGTCTGTGGAAGGAATCGCTATGCGACAGGCGTCTCCTGGATCCAGTCGCATTAAACATTAAGTGATGAACAATCTGAAAATCTACTTTCTACTGGCAAGTTTTATTAAAGGGGTTGAAACTGTTTCCTTTCTTGCAGAGAGTTAGATGAGAAGATTGATACGCCTCTAAATTTCATGTCAGGAACTAGCGTGAACACGCTCGTATGATGGTCAGACAGTAATTGTTGGGCCTTGAAGTTCTCTATTTATCAAGGTGTGTAAAGCTGCTCTTCTTGTGAGATGCCGTAAATGTCTGACAAATCAGTTTACTGCTGGCTGTAGAGTAAACTACTGAGTCTGAGCGATTTATCCGAATGTCCCACCGATCTGACTGTTTAATGTTCAGATTGATCAGTCTATCTGCAGTATTTCTGTCAGGCTTTATCACCTGTGTATTGATGTATGTGTATCGTTGTTGCTGGATACAAAACAGAAACGGATCTTAACCTTCATCACTATTAAAGACACTCTGTAGTGTTTTTTGTTTTTGGTGCTGCTGAACAATGTTTTGTTGAGCTGTGATTCTTGTTTCGTTTGTATCTGATGCTCTACTGAGACACACACACACACAAAGACACCAGTATACTTATTGATAACACAGTACACATGTATCTGATCGAATACATGTGATCGACCTGGAAAACACGGATGTAAACGATGCAGGTTTCACATTTTGTTAAGAATAACAAAGTAAATGAAACTGTGTTTGTTTGCATGAATTCCACAGTATCTTTAACATCTGCTTTATACATGTACAGTGTGTTTGAGTGTGTGTGTGTGTGTGTGTGTGTGTGTGTGTCGGTTCCCTCCTCCCACCACCCATCTACCTTCAGGTCCCGCTGCCTGGCGTGCTCCAGGTCCTGCATGGCGCAGCATTGAGCCTCCTGCAGACGCTGCTGTCGCCTCTGGTGCTCCGTCTGCAGCTCGTCCAGCTGCATCCTCAGGTGCTCCCTCTCCTGGCTGAACTGGTGCTGCAGCTGCTGCAGCGACGACTGCGACTGGGACAGCTGCATCTCCAGACTCTGCTTCAACAAGGAGATCTAGAACAGGACAAACAAAATCTAGATGTTGGACTAGGAGGACCCTGACTGACATGTGCTAGTGAGGAACACAGTTACAAGAGGTGAAGGAAGGAAGGCGGTCAATTAGACTTGAACAAACATCATCATATTAAGAAGACAGTAACCTTTTAAAGCCTCCAGTGATAAAGTTTAGTACTTATTGTAAATAAACTGTTTGTAATTGAAGACAGTACATAATAAAGTTGAGTTAACACTAGAATTCACTGTCAGGAAGAAGCAGCAAGATGCACCAAATGAGTCTGTCTGGACAAATTAAGATAATGATTTTTTTGGGGGGAAAGTGTAGAAATAATGAAGTTCAACCTTGTACAAGCTGCTTTGGCAAAGCTGCAGTTAACTGTGATTACGCCAAAAAAGGCAACTGGAATTAATTAAGATAAAGTATAGACGACTACATCTATTATTTGGGTAAAACTATGATGTGCAACCGAAAGGTCAAACAATTAATGTGTGAAAACCTCTCATGTTGTCACTGAGAGCAAACTGACATGAATTCTTTAATGGACCCTAAATTATTAATGTTTTAACTTTGACATACAGTTGGAATAAGTGCTGATAAATTAATCACTCTTTGGATCAACTTGCACATCATCATACATGGTATTAACACACTGTACAATAAAGAAAAAGAACAGCTAATGCAGCTCAGTCTCAACAGCAGCGTCCCAAATATGGAAACTGTATTATGACTAAGACACGAGTCACACATGGCGTCATATAGTGGGATAGATTTATTAACAGTTAGTCCCAATATCATCATGTTGCTGATATAACTGTAGGATGGTTTATGGTGGTGGGGCTGTTGTAGTCTATTGTTACTGAGACCAGTGTTGCTGTGGGAGACAACTGGGAGCCTTATGAAAGAGATAAAAGTTTAGAGGAATGTGAGCCTTTATAATTTCTTTTCACATTACATGTAGTGATTTTTTCCACTGCGAGAGGTCCGATGCAGGGACACCAAGGCTGTTAATACCACTCTCATCTCCCGGTTTTGGTTTGTTTTGGTATTTTTCTTTTGCATTCAACAGAAGCATTTACACATCTCACTCATCCACACACTACATACATGACTGTTTGTTTTAGTTTCAAATAAAACAACTAAGTGGCACCTGAACCTGACTCGCTTCCCCTGTTTGTCGCATTCATTGAGCCGGTTTGTGACAAGTGGGGGCTCGTCCGTCCCGTACTCAGCTTTAAGTGTCTCGCATTGTGATATTTATTGGTGCAACTTTAACTCTCCGTTGACCCTTTTGAACGTGCTGTGACTCAGCTTGACACCAGAAACATACTCTTGTTTCTTTTTAATCACAGTTGATACAGAGATGCTAATTTAAGACATAAAGAAGTTGCATCCAAGTGGCAACTAACATGACTCCCGTTCATAAAGCCTCAACTTCTCTCTAGAAATACTGAGTCAATCATTGTTTTTAACGAGTCATTCTGGTGTCAATCTCTATATTCAGACCCTTTAATAAGTGGGCTGGTGGTCATTTTGGAAATTGTTGCTCCGTTAATAAGATTTGAAGACGTATAGTAGCTTTGATGTCTGTCATGTGGTTGGCTCAGTTGGCTCCAGAACTCACACGGAGTCGGACTGATGTCACAGTATTTCACTAAGTTTAATGTTACTTGATTACGTTTCGCCCCGGCACTCCTTATTTGGAACGTCCTGGCTCCAAATGGAAAAGATGGCGCCGACTAGAAGCTGCAACTCTGAGCTTGAAACCAACAGGTGACGTCACAGCTCGCTACGTCCATCTTTATATACAGTCTGGTTTAGACCATAACATCACTCTCATATTTCATTACTTAACATATCAGTGAAATAACACTTATATTTACCCTGCTGATACTCACATGTGTAGCTTTACTTCTTAAAAACATCCTGTGACGTGTCTAGTCTGAGAGCAAAGAGTTTGATTTTTATCTGCTCACGCATCAAGGCATCAAGGCATCAGAGGCATCAGAGACATCAGACGCACTGACATAATAATCTATTAAAATACAGACCATTAAAAAAATCCTCTGCGCCATCATTTGATTCTCAAACAACATTTTTTTCTGTCAGTGCGCATCAGTCGAGAGATCGACTGCTGCTCTGATTTGACATTAGAGTAAATAAATATGTTTCAGCTGATTGCGAGGCGTGAAGCAGACACATTAATCACTGAATGTGAGCTGATGGACCACGAGACAGAGCGAGCACGAAGGCAAACACCAGCTGATGTACAGGCGGCGTGCGTGGGGAAATGAATATAAATAAAGCAACTGACAGTGTTTGTCTGTGTGTGTACGATGACCACAGCTAGAGCTTAGTCACGCTACATTAATATTACCGGAGCCGTCATTAGCGACAGCGGCCCTCGCTCCGGCTCAAATAATGAGAATGTGAATGAGTTTGTGCACCAGTGTGAGGAGGAAATAAGTCAGTCTGGCATCGACAGGAGGTCTTGCAGCGGCGACATGAGGCTTTGAAGGGAGGCGGTTGCTCTTATTGCCCTTCTCATCCTCTCTCTCGCTCCCTGTTGACTTCTTTTACTCCTGGTATCATTCGACTACAAGCTGCAGGCGTCTGGTATCTTATGTTCAGAGAGATAAGCAGCCCAAGTTCATTAAAACTATCTTTAACCTGTAAATGGGTGGAAAACTACACTCATGATCCAGATTTTCTAACTTCTGAAGGCGTCAAAATACACAAAGCACAGTGTCATTTTATTCTTTTTCACATCATGGAGGCAGGCTGGACGACACCCAGGCATTCAGCACACACACACACACACACACACACACACAGTACACATGTAAACACACACTCACTGGCAACAGTCCTACCTGTTCCAGCAGGTCCTCCACTTTCCTCTGCCAGCTCTCCCTGGCGTTGCTCAGTTCCTGCTCCTTGCTTTGTGCCAGCTGAGATAACGCGGAGGCCTTGTCCTCCTCGTGGTCCTCTCTCAGCTCCTCACGTAGCTTCTTACACTCCTGCCTACAACATGACACCACATGACACATATTTGTTTGCATGATTAATGCATTTGAAGCTGCAAACTTTCCAAAAAAAAGTCCAACAGGAAGAAGAGTGAAGGTCAATGCCTTTATACTCGGGACCAGAGAATGATTATGTAGACGTGAAGTCACATTAGGCTGCTTATATTATCCAAAATAATAAGGTTTCTGGATTTACTGCAAGGCCTGTAGACTCAAATTTAAAAAAAATGTTATTAACTATATATAGCTTATCTTTATTTGGTGTATTTCAGATAATCAACAGGGCTTTCAGTTGTACAGAATTTTCCATTTCCCACTATCTTCTGAGCGCTTTTAAAACAGCTTATTGTCAGTTTTTCTGTATAAAGCTGCTGTAAAACCCCAGAAACACCTTTCTACATCTTTAATATCTTATCAGGAAGCTTCTTCTTTTTTATTTTAGGAGGCAGAATTTGAGACATCCTTCCTTTGCAAAGTACTGTTGGAAGAGAAGCTGTGCACGGTTACTGATAAAAGTATTAATGTGCAAAAGATGTTTTTTTTTTTTTTTTGTTAATCTGAAACTGAGTGTTAAACAGGTTCAGTTACAGCAGCATATTTTCCTTCTGGTTAGCTTATCTGCAGTAGGATGTCACATTAAAAGCATTATTTTAGGTTTATTTTGAAAGTACTTTCAAATGTTTCTTCTCACAATGTTTTCTGCAACTTCATCATATAATAACATAAACTGAATGCTGCTGTTACCTGAATCCATTGGCTACCTGGAAGAAATCAATTAAAAACGTTATGTATGCTTTGGATAATATAAATAAAACATATGTGTTTCTTTTAGGCAACTTTTATACTCTTATTGTGTTTTTTATTATGACTCACAAGCACAACAGACAGAACATTGCTGTAAAGGTAAAGCTGCTTCAGAACTCTCATTATCGGCTTTATGGGAACAATAAAGGTCCTTTATCAGACCTCAACACCGCATCTATTGAGCGACCGCCGCTCTTTAACACCGCCGCTAACAGCTCTTTGCATGGCTGTGTGTGTGTGTGTGTGTGTGTGTGTGTGTGCAGCCAATGTAATAGCTGTGTGGGAGTTGAAATGGCAGCTGTTAAATGAAGTATCCAGGAAAACACTTTTTTTTTTTCTTGTCATTTTGAGAGCCAGCAAGTGCCAGACTGAAGGCGGAGGGCTCACACACACACACACACACACACACACACACACACACACACAGACACAGACACACACACACACATACACAGCCACGCAGTCACACACACCAGACAGTCACGTTCATCATGCAGCACACTTGACACGTGCCATCATTCATGTCCTCGTTCAGTTTAAAACTCACAGTCACAGACATCACTAGTGCTCTCCCTCTTTCTCACACACACACACACACATGCACGCACGCACACACACACACACGCACACACACACACACACACACACAGAGGCCTTGGGCTTCAAAGAGTCTCTGGTCTTCCTAATAAGCGTTGTTCTATAGCATCTGCTGGGCAGCAGAAAGAGAGATGAGGGCAGACGGAGAGCGGATGGATGAGCAGAGAATTGAAGGAACTGTCAAATAGAAGGAATATCCAGATAAAATGTGGGATAATTGGCCTGCGCGATGACATATGTTACGTTCTGAAGCACACATGGTCAGTTCAGGTGTGTATCTGTGTGTGTAATTATGCATACGGACTGAGATAAAGAGTGTACATGTATATGTGTGTCCCTATGCCACAGATAAAAGCCAGTCGTTAGTGTCTTCATCTAAAATACATGTGAATTTATTGGCCTCAGAATATACATATATATATATATATATATATATACATATATATATATATATGTATATATATATATACATATATATATACATATATATATATATATATATATACATATATATATATATATATATATATATATATATATATATATATATATATATATATACATATATATATATATATGTATATATATATATACAGTATATACACTTGCTATCTTTGACATTTATTTTCTGTCTATTTGGGTCAATAACACCAATCAAATGGTTCATTTTAAACTGTGTTGCATGAAGCAGTAAAATAATCTTCCTATCATAGCAGCCTGCAAACACAACACAAGCTACAGACCTCCGACAACAAGCCGCATTCATGTTTCCTTCCTTTCTACTGACAATACTTTAAAATCACTTTGATATTATTTTTGACGGCAGAAAGAGACGACAAACTGTGTTTCAGTTGAACTTTAAAACGTGTTTCACTACGGGTTAAAATAAACTGTTTGCAACTAATCTGACATACCTTATTCATCAATATTCAATACGGTTTATTCCAGTACATTACGGTGCGGGATAAGCGCGTATAGATAATGGATGGAGGGATTTTCAGATGTTATTGTCGGCAGGTACGGCTGCATAATAGAGAAACTAGAAAATGATGTAATGATGTCTCTTGAAAGCTTTTAAAGTGAGCGTCAAAAGATAACGAAGTTTGTTCTTTTTTTCCCTTGGCTGTATCCTCCTGGTTAGGAACCTCACTGTGAGTTAGCATAGTGCCAAAGGCAGCACATCATCCCTCACTGGCTTCCCATCCACCTCCTGTACTGTCTGGACCAAGCGGCAACCTCCGGGGCTGTAAAATGAAGCCAATGCTGAAATGCCAAAAACTGCAGTTCCTTGAACGACCACTTGAGGCTCCAAAAGCGAGTCAATCCCCATAGACCCCCATGTTAAAATGCCCAACTTTACAGCAGAAATAAACATGTTTACAGCCTGGTACAAACAACAGTTTTGGTCTCTGTAGCTAATTTCCTCTTACATGACAACTGTACGGGGGGTGAATTTTTTTTATAACTCACCCGTTTAAATTTTATCAAGCCGTAAAGTTCTGCATAATGAAGGACATGGCTGCTTTGAGTGACAGGTCCGCCAGCCGCTAGGTGGCTTGTTTCAGCCATTCGGCCCGCCTCTTTGCCCATTTTTGATTGGCTGGGAGTTAGGCAGCGTCACGTACTGCCAAGATGGCGACGGCCAGAGCGGCTCACTTTGAGCTTCAAAACCGCTCTTCAGAAACCAACGGGTGACGTCACGGTAACTACGTCCATATTTTTATACAGTCTATGGTCTGGACTGAACCCTGAAGGCTGCATGGACACAAACATGGTTTTAGGTGTATAAACCCATGTTTGTATGTGTCGTTGCTGGATTGAAGCATTAAAATGCTCAAAAATACAAATTTAAAATACTTACTAAGTCATAAAGTAATACATTATCACAATATACTAAAAAATGTTATGTTATGGACTAAATATTGTTATTGCATTAACTTATCAGCTTTTATTACATTATCTGCAGTTATTACAGCCTGTATTTTCAGTTTCAGTTTAATAAAATTTAAACGGGTGAGTTATAAAAAGATTCACCCCCCATACAGTTGTCATGAAAGGAGAAATTAGCTACAGAGACCAAAACCATTTTTTTTGTACCAGGCTGTAAACGTGTTTATTTCTGCTGTAAAGTTGGGCATTTTAACATAGGGGTCTATGGGGATTGACTCGCTTTTGGAGCCTGAAGTGGTCATTCAAGGAACTGCAGTTTTTGGCACTTCCTCATTGGATTATTTTTCAGCCCCGGAGGTTTCCGCTTGGTAAATACTGACATGTTCACTACTAGACATACAATTAAAAATCAAATCCATAGTCTGACCGGATCAGTGGGTAAAAGACGTCCTTTATATGTTCTACAAGACCTCCTGTGTGACCAGGACAAACTAACATGATACAGTTTGAGCCTTAGTCTGCTGATCCGCTGAACCTCTTCTGTTCATTTGGTAATCCTGAGAGCTCTTTCCATGATTATGCTATCACAGAGAAACCGTCTGTTTCCACTGTGAAACAGGGATTAAAGCCAGCCTCCTTAATTCAGGCGGTTCACACAGTGTACTCACCCCAACCACCAAATGAACAGACGTTCTCCAGAGAATAAAGAGCTCTGCGCAAAAGGACAAAAGAAGGTGAATGAAAGCTAATGAAGAGGACAGAGAGCTGCGTGAGGATCATATTTCTTTTTTTTTTTGTTATTTCTACAGTAGCCACAAACTTTTAAGAACCACTTTTATTATGACTCTTGAGATTTATTAGTGATTAAACCCAACTGGCCACAGTCAGTTTGTCAGCACAGCAGACAAATAAATGAGAACAGACATTTCTAATCTGTCTTTGAAGCTGCTGTTTCGAGTCATTAATGTCACACTATTGTTTCCATCGCTGCGTGTGATATCATTTCCCTTTGTGTTTGGCTTTTGTCACTTTTTATTTGCTAAAATAGTGGACGGTGTGAGGCTAGAAGCTCTGTTTCCTACTGCTTGAAACAGTTTGTGTACAGCAGGTGAAATTTACATGATTGGTGATGTAGGTCCCTGGTAAAAGGAAGCTTGTCTCCACAAATACTTGGGTTAAAAAAAAGTCATACTTCTGGGAGGTATAAAAAGATAAAAACTGTCTGGAGAGCAGCTGCTGACAGATTTAGGTTGTGATGAATCTGGAGATAAGAGGAGAAGGAAGCTCAAGGTTCCTAAACTGCTTCCTGGTGTTTTAACGTCAATTCTTTCATTATTTCATGCAGGACTTATTGATACATATTGGCTTTCTGTTGCTGTTGTGCCTTTTTAAACTTGTTTCTTTTTAAGTGATTATATCAAACACATATGACCTGATCTGTCTTGAATTTCAGCTTTGACCACATTGCATTTACCCATTTTCTGTGAATCTAAATGGGTCATTAGTGGCCTCTGTGGGACAGATATGATGATACGGGTAAAGCACTCCGGTATCCAGAAGTGTCGGCTACATTTAAACAAAAGGTGAGGTTGGAGTTTGGATTACAAGAAGTGGAATGAAGTAATAGAAAATAGATCTTTGTCGGCACAAAGATATCTGAGGGCTCCGACAGAGCACAAAGGCTAAAAACATTAAATAACGTCAAGTGCGACCTTTAAAAAGAGCCGGTTGAGAATGAGCAAGTGCTTGAGAGGAGACTACAGCAGCAGACATCTTGAAATCACCAACATTTAGCTTTCTGTTGCATATGATGAAAGAAAGCAGCTCACAGATGAAATCTTTGTTGGATTTCTCTCTGACGTTTTGCCTTTAGTGTGAAATCTGTCACAGTAGAGTTACAGACAGGAAATGGCGTGGAGGAGAGAAGTGTTTGATGGCGTTGCGATCACAGAATATGGTCTGTGTGTGTTAACCGCTAGGACACAAGACGCTCAGAATCTTTGTTGAATATTACAGTAAAGAGAATCTGTAAAGCAGCACACACAGAAACTGAGCCTTGTAATTAATCCAGAAACAAGAGAAATATTACACCAGTAAAACTCCAGAAGAGGAGAAATATCAGTCAGAAGATATCGAGTCACCGCGCCTCAGACATTCAGTACATTAGTGAGAATATAACAACTTTATTTTGACAGTAACGGTGGGTTTGACACGAACAAGAAGTGTTTGTTTTGGCAGTCAGGGGACTAAATTCTCCCATAAATCATTTAAGGGTCTTTTCACAAAAACTACAAAAAAGAAGCAGGATATGAGATACTTTCTGAGATGTCTGCTGCCACCCTGAATAACTAGAGGTGACAGCAGTTTCATATGTGTTACTCACATCTGTGATTTATTCACTTTATTCTTTTGGCCACTTTGGGGGAAAGTATTTTACACAAGCAGACACGGAACAACATTAGTATTCATTCAGAGTTGTGTGTTTCTGGCCACCCAATCAGCGCATTTTAGCTCCGTTTTGGTCGCCACCAGCAAATATCTGGCTCTTCATCGACTAAATGCTCCACTGTGTCCACCAGATAGTCGCTAACTGTATCTGTCTGCTGTTTGGTGCTGAGCAGGTAGCTTACAGTGGCTTTATCAGAGGTTTTATTGGTGAAAACAGCTGCCTGCTGCTGGAAACGAGGTTGATCGGAGCCATAACACTGAACCAAACAGTAAAGTTTGAACAGCTTTCATTGGAACTACTTTCTGTCGATACAAAAATAGTCCCTATGAAATTGTTGACTGTGTGTTCTGTGGATTATCCAGAGTAACTGGGGCAGTGTTTCTGACAAAAGTGTTTTTTTCTAATTTGGGTGAACCAACCCTTTAACTGCTAGCTCAGTTTTTTGGCGGTGTTGCACCCCTTCATTGGTTAGCTGCATAATTAATGACCATATTTACTGTATATGTCTGCTCATCCCCCTGTGATTGAAAGCAACAAACGTAGGAGATCACTATGTGAAGTTAAAGTAAGCTGAGGTACTGTAAGCACACTAAAATCAATAAAATCATTTGTCATAAAAGAAGTCATGTGAAATTATAAATAGAGACGATCTGACAGTATTAGAGTATCCAGGGATTCGTAGCTGTTTACTGTCTCTTCAGAATCAAAAGGACAAAATCTTTTTAAGTAGGAAAACTTTCTGAGGTTTGGACCATTTAGACACTGTTTAATGCTGAGATAAAATCTAATAAGAGTCATTTGGATTTTGCCGTCTTTACTGTGTGAAAGTACATCAGCTCACACCTCAAAACAGTCAATTTCATTCTTTGAGGTTTTTAAATAATAACACTTCAAAAGATCTGTGGACGAAATAGAGACTTTGAGCTGCGGGGCTTTAACATGAGATTGGGCTCTCCAAGGATAATGCTTTGTCACGGTCAATATTATGAGCTAGATGACCTGTGTGTGTGTGTGTGTGTGTGTGTGTGTGTGTGTGTGTGTGTGTGTGTGTGTGTGTATTCTAGTGAGTGTGGGAAACGGAAACAGGGAAACAGAAAGACTTTAATTTCCCATCCAATCCCAATTTCATGCTCTGTCTTTGGTCAAAGACAAGACAAAGAGAGTGGGTGATACTCGCTCTTTCTGTCTCTAATACTCTCACTCTCTCTCTCACACACACTCACACACACACACACACACACACACACATACACTCAAACACATACACACATACATTCATACACACACCTGAGGGTTTCGGTCCATTTGAGCTCCAGCTCCAGAGCCATCTTGTCCATTTTAAGTTTCTCTTCTTCTTTGGTAGAGATGAGTTTTGCTTCATGCTGACGCTTTTGGATTTCCAACTCTCCCTGAGAGACAGACAGACAGACAGACAGACACAGACAGACAGACAGACAGACACAGACAGACAGACAGACAGACAGACAGACAGACAGACAGACACAGACAGACACAGACAGACAGACAGACAGACAGACAGACACAGACAGACAGACACAGACAAACAGACACAGACAGACAGACAGACAGACATCCAGACACAGACAGACAGACAGACAGACATCCAGACACAGACAGACAGACAGACAGACAGACAGACAGACAGTCAGACAGACAGTCAGACACAGACAGACAGTGTGAGCGTGCTATCACAGTCTAAATGCCACTTCATAGGCTTTTCCGCCTGGACACAAATCAGGTCTGTAGGCAAGTCTGAAAACATTTGGACTTTTTTTGGATTTTTTGTAGCGTGAAAAAAGGTTAAAGCCTCTTAGATTGACATTGCTAACAGCCAGCACAAAATGTTTTGATCCAAAAGCAGTGGTGACACAGAAGACCTTCTGAAACCCACTCTGGTCAAAACCAATTCTACGGCACATTATATTCTAGAAATAGTTTCACTGCTTTCTACAGAAAATGAATTGGCACCAATTCTGAGAACTGAATGATCATTTGGATTTGGAAGGAAAAATCCAAAACATTCAGTGGCTTCAACTTCTCAGTGGTGAGGATTTGCTGCTTCTCGTTGTTTTGCATCATTCCAAGTTAAATAATCTTTGGTTTTGGACTGTTGGTGGGAAAAAATAATTCAATAATGTCACCTTGGTGTCTGGCTTACCACTTCTTTCTAGGCTAAACAATTAATAGAGTAATAAAACAATTGATGAATTAATAATGTAATATTTGCAGCCCTAATAAAGCAGTAGTGGTGTGTGTTATGTGAGAACTTGTGAGTGAGGATATTTTTAAAAAGAGAACATAACATCTTTAATGGGCTGTTAAGACTTAGGATTACGGTTTAGGTTAGAATTACAAAGGTTTGAGTCGGGGTTCTGTAGTTAGAAGGATTAGGGTTAGGGTTAGGTCTTGGGTTAGGGTTAGGGTTAGGTCCTGGGTTAGGGTTATAGGGTCAGGGTCAGGGCCAGGGTTAGGGCCAGGGCTAGGGTTAGGGTTAGGGTTAGGGTTAGGGTTATGGTTAGGGTTATGGGTTAGGGTTAGGGTTATGGGTTAGGGTTAGGGTTATGGGTTAGGGTTAGGGTTAGGGTTATGGGTTAGGGTTAGGGTTAGGGTTAGGGTTATGGGTTAGGGTTAGGGTTAGGGGTTAGGGGTTAGAGTTCTAGGAATAAGAACTGCATTATGTGATCGAGTGTCCTCAAAAGTGCGGGATAAATAAGTGTTTGTGTGTGCAGACCTGCAGTGCAGTCAGCAGGTTGCTTGTCTCCCTCAGTCGGGCTCTGGTAGCATCCAGCTCCTCCAGCAGTTTGTCCTGCGCCTCCTTCAGCGTGGAGATCTGTCCCTCAGCGGTTCCAATGTCCTGCTCGCCCTGCTGCACCTCCTCCTGCAGCCGAGACACCTGAGGGGAGGAGAGACGGGGACAAACAGCCAGACAGCCAGAGTTAGAGAATAAACTACACCCACAGCCCCTGCTCTGTTTCACTTCAGGCTGTGCGGCAGCAACCTTGAAACCACATCAGCATTTTATGCTCAGCGAGATGGAATTTCCATCAAAAATGCATTCAATACCCATTTCTATTTCTGATTTTTAAATGAGCCAATCCCATATACTTTTTGCCAACGTGGCAAGATAGCTCTGCAATGCATCAGATATTCATTTACCATTCATTTTAAAAGAAAAGTACTACTTAGAAAATATGTGCATGGAGAACACAATCAACAGCAACAAACACACTGTGGCAGCAGGTTTATACACAGAAAAACACTGTTTTAAGAGAGAAATGAAAGCTCAACATTTAAAACTAAGACCACAGAAAAAGTTTGACTCCCATTCAGTTTTAAACTACAACAAAAGTTAGAATACTTAATTCTGCAGGTTGGAACAAGTTACATTTTAAATTATCTTCTTACAGCTCACTCTTAGAAAGTTCTTACTAAAACTTGTCTTTTCAGGCACAATCAGGGTTTGGTTTAAAAACCAGTCAGACTCATTCAGCTGAGGCTTCAGAGGAATAACTGTTATCAATAACATAATTAGAGGCCTATAAGCCAATTAGGTCTTCTGCCACATTTGGACTGTTAAATAGCTACAGTATATCTCTTGGGCTCAGTTTGGGTTCAGACAGTTTATTTTCCAAATTGCTTATTTTGTATATTTTAGTGTGTCCTCTTAGGAAGATGGGAGCTACACACTTGGAAGTGACATTCATCTCATTTTTCAGATGCTAATATGGTAAGAAAATACTGTTTACTTCATCTCTCACTTGGTAAATACTATTAAACATTCAAAACGCAAATATTATTAAGGATTCAGACTAAGTTTTGGAGGTGACATTACCAACAAGAGGTTAAAAGTATAGTGAATGATTAATTCATTTCAAATGATACAACCAAAATTAACATTTTTAAATGCATGTTGGGTTTGTAAAACTAGATTTCAGGCATTACATGCATGATAAAGTAAGACATCTTAAAATGGTTTCAAATATGCATATTATTTCAAAGCTATTACTGATTTTATGTAGTCAGGAACACATTTTACGTTCTAAATGTTCTACCTCCTCATTGGCTGCAGTGAGTTTGGATGTCAGCTCCTCTCTCATCTCGTCCAGCTGCTGCTTGAGAAGCGTCTTCTGCTCCTCCAGTGAGAGGCGTTCCTTCTCAAACTGCTGCTCCAGTTCCTGCAGAAACCAGTCAGAAACACAAATCTGTCAAAAACAACCCATAAAAGCCATCAAGTGCGTCAACTGAAATATAAATTTCTTTGTGCCTCGATCCACGTCACTCGCTAGTAAAGTTGCGTTCATTTTTATTAGAAACCAAGTAACAGTGCATAAGCATGATTATTCTCAGTCACGCAGGTCATAAAAGGTAATGAGACAAAGTAAACTGGACTTGCTGTTTGATCCTACAGACATGTCACTACTTATCCAAAAGGCTTCATCAGTTCTGTTAAACCAGAACCAGAACTGATGTAGCAAAACATCTTCAAGACTAAACATCAAGTTCACTCAGCAAATAACTTTATAGCAGATTATCTTACAGACCAAATACGACTTTAAACTCTTGTGTCAAGCATGTCATGTGAGGTCAAGTCAGTTCATTTTATGTCAAGTAACAGTCAAAGCAAGGTTTGAAACATCAAGCTTTCTTGGATTTTGTCCAATCTAATAACACAAAAGTCCTGAAATAACACTGTTACACATACAGTAGGAGGCGGGTGTGTTCATGATGCAGTAGTGAAGAGCTTTGATTCAAGGTAAATTAAACAAATGAAATAAAAATCATCGCCTAGGACAGTGGTAGGTCGCAAAATTCTAATACTTCATATAAATGCAGAATTCGACCCTGCTTCTCTCTCCTCTTTGTCTGACATTATATCGACTGCATTCATCTGTGCAGATTTCTAAAAATACTTCAACCAATGCCATTGTCCTTGACAGAGAAGAGAAAGAGCTCCAGCATTGTTACCATGATAAAGCTTATTATGTCTGCTGATGAATGGGGAACGATTTCTGTTATGGTGTGCAATGATTGCAGCTTTCCAAGGACAATTAGAGCTGAGGGAAATTGCTGTAATGTCAAATGAAATTTGCCACCATTATTCATTACACAGGAGGCTGGAGTTTGTAACGCTGTAGAAAAAACATTTAGTTCATTGACTATTGTGACACAGTTCCATAAAAATGAATGGGGCTTCACAGTGAGGAAAGTTTCTCTGTCGGCGGGATAATAACTGCGGAAACTGACTGACACAAAAATGCATCTATAGTTTAAACAATTTCAATAACATGCTTCAGTGTACACTCTGCAGCTCCTCAAACACTTCCACATGAGCCCACTTCTGCTCTCCCTCTCTATTGGTGCCCTGTGGCTGCTTGCATCAGGTTTACTACCCTGATGCAAGCCTTAAAAAAGCCAACACTGTGCTAGTTCTGTACCTGCCTACCACCCAGCCATTATGAAAGCCCAAGCCACAGCAAGATCTCTCAGATCCACTGTTCGCCCGGAGCCTCCTTGCCCTTGCTAAGACTTTTTCTTCAGCTTGCTTAATTTGCTTGCTTGTGGTGCTGCTAATGGTGAAACATGTTTATGACAAAATCAGAACTCTGAGTAATTTGCTATCTTAAAACACTAAAGACCGACATCTTAAAATTGATCAACTCCTTGGTCTCTTCTCTTTCAAGATGTTGCTTTGACTGTTGTACTGTAGGAGGATCCACCAACTCAATGCTTTGTTTTACCTGCTGTGATAACTTTTTGTTAGTTTAGTTAGTTTAGTTGTAATACTTAAGTAATACTTAAACCAGCATGAATTGTTTTTGTTGGAGCAGCAGAACAAAAACTTGTTATGCCGAGCCATAGACTTTATAAAGAAATGGATGGAGCCACCATGACGTCACCCATTGGTTTGTGGACTTGCGTTTTAAAGCCTTAAGTTTGGCATTTTGACTGTCGCCATCTTGGATTTTTGGAGCCAGAAGAGACCATATTTGGATGAGAGGGTGGAGCTGACCCACAGAGCATTTGCAGTCTATGGTTAACTGTGATAATGCTAATGCTAATTTTTGCTAGCGAAAAACTGACTTAAAACTATTAAAACAAAATTAACTTACTGGAAAAACTGAACATTCGACTCCTTAGAGGGTCTTTTAGTTCAGCCAAATGCTAAACAAAATGTTACAATTAACTTTCATGAACTGAAAACACACTGAAATATTGTCGGCTATGCCTATACTCTGTGAATCTGGGGTTATGCCATGTTTACGTTACTCAACCAATGTTGTTTCCATGGTAACAACTTGTCAATAACAACATAGCCACGCCCCAAAGCATACCCTGCTTCATTGTTAAATTTAAATTAAATGGGACCATAATTTACAAAGTTAGCATCATGCTGTATTGAAGAAGACTTGAAACTAGCGATTGAGACCATAAACTCGTTAGGAAAGTGTTTACTGAGGTAATAAATCAAGTGGGAAGTAGGGTCATTTTCTCATAGACTTCCATGCAAACGGACTTCTTTTTGGAGCCAGTGGAGTCGCCCCCTGCTGGCCATTAGAGAGAATGCAGGTTTAAGGCACTTCTGCATTGGCTTCACTTTTCAGACACGGAGATACACGCTTGTGCTGAACATCTTTCTAAACTGCCTATCACACCCATCAGATGTGGAGCAACATTAGCATTCATTAGCTGTCATGTTTCTGAACACCTGATGAATGTAAGTCAAACATTTACTCTCTTTTTCATTCTGTTTTGGTCTCAACCAACTCCTGAGCATAATATCAGGCTTTTTAACTGATAGATGCTCCACTATGTTTGTGTTTGTATGTCCAAGTGTTAAAAATGTTTCAACTTGAGCGAGAAATTTGCGCATCCCAAGGTTTAATGAATGTACTTCATAAATGTACAAAGAAGGGAAGGAAAAGGGGAAAGACTGGAGGGAAATAACAGAAAGAACTGGAGTCTCTGGTGAATTCAGTCAAAAGCTGAATTGAACACAACACAGAAACACTCACAGAAACAGACGGTGTGTCCATTGCTAGCTAGCTTACAGCTGTTTGGGGCAAATAAACAGTGGTATAACTCGCACAAATGACGCAAGGTGAAAATGTGCCTCAAATCCTGTCTGAATACACTATCAGAGCTTTTTTTGCTAAAAACAGCTGCTTGCTGCTGGAAACCCAAACCAGTGAAGCTGTGGTCTGTAAAACCAAAACAAAGAGCTGAAAGATACTAAAACAACTGATTAGTCCACCTTTAAACAGTTTGTTCTGCATTTTCTACAGTGAATAAAGTATTGTGAGGAAGGAAGGAGAGTATGACTATTTAAACTATACAGGAGATTTACTAGTTTATTAGAAAACCTCACATTTTTACAGATGGTCAAGTAATGACTGTAATATTGAATGTCTGTCTTGTTAAATAAACATCAGATGCAGGAAAAAGCTTGTGTTCAACTGCTTCAGTTGTTTCTTCACTGCTTATACATTTTGAAAAACATGTACTGTGCTTTAAAGTTTGATTAAACCCTGTGATGCAAGATTTCCTGCCAGCGTACATTTTCTATAGTGAGACTGAGATGCTGCGGTATGTGAGGTGTACATTTGTTGATGTCACTTTGTTGCCATGCACCACATCTCAGCTTAATCAAAACATATATTTAAAAAATACAGAATATTTTCAACATACTGTATTAAAAATAGAATTTGTGGAAGTATAGGGTGACTCCCATCAGTCTGATCATATCAAGAACAGAGTTTTCTGGCCACCGGTCGGTGGAGAGAAATCTAATATGACATATCAGAATATCTGTCGTGCCTCGCGGCTCGATTTAGAGGGCGAGACCGAGGAAGAGCAGACCTATTCATTTAAATTCCAGACCCAGCCTTCTCTCAGACAACTCTCATTACAATTTAAAGTGATGAAAGAATGGAGGTGATGAAAGAAAAGATGATTAACTAGACTTGATGAAACTTCGATCAGACAAAAGAATCAAGTGATAAAGAATAGAGGGATGAAGACGCTTTTTTGTTCTCATCAGTCCGCCCCGTCGTTTTGCAGAAAAGAAGCTAAACAGATGACTGAAGCAGCAGCGGTGGGTGAACGAGGAGTGAATGAACCGCTGCTGCTGCTGCTCCCCCTCATCCTCCTCCTCCTCCTCCTCCTCCTCCCTGTCACTCCCTCAATCTGGACATTTCTGCACCAACACTGATAGCATAATCATGAACAGGAGTGAACAAAAGCAAATTACTGTACAGATCTGAACACGGTGGGAGGGAATATGAGGCCATGAGAATCACACAGGGCCAGAATGGAGGCAGTCCGCATATGCAATGCATATCTAATAACTATGGAAATGCATAGCGCTCTTCTCTTAATGTAGCTGTCAGCTGCGATCGGGTCTACAGTGGAATATATTTTAAAACACGTCCTCATTATGCAACTTTGATGCAAGAGAATACTTGATCACTTGCTTTCGCATGGCTGTATGTGACTGGAATAAAGGACTCTGTGGAGATTAGGCATCATCATGAGGCTATTTCAGACTGGTGGAACTGTACGCCTCGGCCGCAGTCAAATTAGTGGCAGGCTGTGGTTTGGAACAGCTAGACCTCTGGCTCATTAAGCTGTTCTCAAGGCCCAGTTTGTAATCCTTGGGGGCAATTTCACTGTTTCATGTCGGATACAAACATGTCATACTGGGGATTTGGGTATTTGCCACCATTTGAACACCAGTCAGAAGAACAAAGACATGATTTTTGTGGTGCTACAGGCAGGTTGTTTTATTGGAGGCACTATATTTAACAGTTTAACACTATCTAACATTTCTGTATTATCCTGCATTCATATCAATAACATTAGGATACCTCATGTTGTTATATTCTTACATACCAGTATAGTCAGTCTGCATTTAAACACACAATATGTAATTTCAGCCGCTAGGGGTCTCAATCAAAACAATAACAAAAGACGGAGTGTGATGACGGTGTGAAGTAGCAAGGGATCATGGGAGTTGTTGTCTTCGTTGTTAAATAACCAGCTTCACTGAGATAGGATTACTCCAGTGTTAATCGTTCGGGATGTTTTTACCGGAAGCCGAATTATCCGTATCGTTAAAATACTAATTAAAGCTGTTTTACCTAAAAAAATTAGTGTTTCTCCAGCGATGTTTGGCGACCACCGGACTTCCTGGAGGGGCTGTTAGCCGAGCTGCTGCTAACGTTTGCCCAGTTTATTTCTCTAATAACTTAAGATCCAGACGTCCAATGACTAAAATCCTTCTTCCGGCTACAAGATATACAACACAACGCTGATGATGTTATCTTGTATGTGTGTAAGTTACTCTTTGGTAGACGCCATTGTAGCGGACAAACACAGCGCCGCCGTATGCATCTTGTGCGTGTTTACTCTTTGGTAGAGGAGGTATGACGCCATCGACAGGCGACCAAATGAAACGGTCCGTTACTTTATAATAATTATGTAATAATAATTACATATTATAGCTTTAAAGGTGTCTTGTGGAGGTTTTGACCACCAGTAGCGCTATGGAGCAATGTCCACCATGCATGTGCACAAGTACGTGCGCAGTGTGATATTCTATATAACTGTTGATATTTGGTGACGGTAATGCACTAAGAAATGTTGCAAAAATATATTCAAACACCGGTTTTGCAAATGTTTATGAGGAAATGTACACAACATGCTCGTTAGGCCTCAAGGGTACAAATGTTACATATTGATGAGAAACACTGAATGTAAACAGAACTCTACAGGGCGCCTTTTAATGACCATATTTGTTTTTGCAATTACACTGCAGCACCTTGCCGTACCGTATTTATCAGACTTGCACTGCTAATGTACTCATATATATTACTTACTAACTTATTTATTGTGTTTTGTTTCTCATCTATTGCACCTCAGTAACTGATGTACTTTGGCTACTTTAACATTACAATCTGTCAACCTAAAAAAATGGCCGACACCTCTCTGACACAGCGTGAACAGTTAGAAGTTATGTTACAGAATATACTACATTAAGATTCAGACTGGTATTTATTTTACGGCAAAGTAAACAGATCATGTTTTCAGACCTTTCACACCATCTTCATGTTGTTTTTTGTCACCTTCTCTGCTGCTAGATTCTTCAGGGATTAAAGCTTCACTGACTCATTTCTGTCCTGCAGTGACGAGCTGGTCAGTATTTAACAGGAATAGTTTGTCTGTTTTAAACATTATTTGCTCTTTTTGAAGATAAAAACATCAACCTGACTCACTCAGGAAATTCAGGATAGCTGCATAAAGCTGGACATGTTAGAAAATCATCTTTGTTATTTCCTCTTTTTCTTTGTTTCTTGCTGACTAATGCAACAGGATACAATAAAATTAGTTAAAAATGTAAAAGTTAAAATGTTCAGTTTTGTTGTGATTACAACTTAAAGTGTTTCTGTGTTGAATGAGTTTAAATTTTGATGCTGTAAGTTGTGTTGTTGCACAGGACTGCAGAATATTTAGAGATGCTTTTAATATTTTGTCATCTAATTTACACATATATAGATGGTCAGAACCTTTAAATACAGTGTAATCTAATACAACACTCAGACACAGTGTAAACAGTTAAAAATGTTATAGAGCTGCAACGATTAGTCAATTAATCAATTAGTCGATCGACAGAAAATTATTAATATAACATTTTTGATCATCCATTAATTGTTTATGTCATTTTTTAAGGAAAAATGCCAGCTTTTTATGTCATAAATGATATTAAACCAAATATCTTTGGATTTTGGTTTCTTTATTTTATTTTTTATTTGAAAACTTAATGAGAGGATAAATCCTTTGAGATGCACCATCTCCTCAGGCTCAACATTTAAAGGCTCAATATGTAACTTTTCCACATTAAAATGTCTAAAAACAACTAGACCTATGTTATATATGTTGTTGAGTTGTGTACTTACATTATCCCAAATGTTTCCAACAATGTTCAAACCCAGAGAAATCTGTAATTTAATCAATGTAACAGTCCGTTTCATTTCTGTCATAAATTGAATTTTTATTTTATTTTAAGCCACATTTTAACAATAGACTTCTTAGATCTAGAGTTCAGTCATCAGACGTCTGGATCTTAAGTTGTCAAAGAAACAAGCTGAGCGACTGTTAGCAGCAGCTTGGCTAACAGCCCCTCCAGACGTCCTGTGTCCACCAAACAGCGTCATAGAAACAGTGATTTTTAATGTGAAACTACTTTAATCAGTGTTTTTACTGGTTTTAATCACCAGGTCTGTTTGTTCCGGAGAGGAGGAGACCTCTGTGGATAATTCGCCTCCTGGTAAAAACCTTATGAACGATGAAACACTGAAGGAATCCAAACCAGGAGAAGCTGGTTGTTTAACAATGAAGACAACAACTCCCATGATCCCACACTACTTCACGACATCATCACACTCTGTCTTTTGTTATTGTTTTGATTCAGACCCTAGCGGTGGAAATGACATATTGTGCATTTAAACAAAACAAAATACATCAGTAATAATAATGACAATAAATTAAACAATCAAACAACACAAAACAACCAACATACAAACATCAGAGCTCTCACACCATCCCAAACCACACACACTACATCTGTTACATGAGTCATCTGTACAAAGAACGAATGATAAATACAATAAATGAATAGATCAAACAACATTATGTCAGAGTACTGAGTCTACTTATAAACTACAAATGGAAGTAAATACAATCAAAAACAAGAGCAAGTAGATTTAAGGTAAACAAGCAAAGAAGTCTTTAAGTCACGGACAGAAGTCATCGATCTGAGTCGGTGAGGCAGATTATTCCAGTCTGATGGAGCTTTAAACTTTAAACTACGTCTGCCGGTTTCTTCAAAGAGTCGAGGAATAAAGAAAAGGTTGTTGAGTGTGTCTGAGTGAATAAGATGATCTGAATGGAACTAAAAGCTGTTTTAAAGGAAAGTTAAAGTAAATGCATTTAAAAACAAAGAGTGAAGAGGTCACGCATCAAACAATCATCTGAAGACGTCAGTTTGGGCTCTAAGAAACTCTAACAGGCATTTTTCACTATTTTCTGACATTTTATAGACAAAGCGTTTAATTGATCAATTGAGAAAACAATTGTGAGATTAATCGACTAAATAATCATTAGTTGCATCCTTGTTACATTATAAACTATATGAAGTTTAGAATGATACGTATGTTTCTATGGACACAGCCAGGGAGGCCAGACTGGCTTCACTTTGTCATAAAGAAGTTGAGACAGAATCTCACTTCCTGTTATACTGAAGGGCTGGACGATATGACCAAAATCTCATATCATGATATAGGTAATTTCATATCCTGATAACGATACATATCACGATATAGCACATTTTCTGTAAATTCAATGAATAAATATTTTATATAAAATGACCACATGGAAAGGCCTGTTTCTTCTTACATTTTACATGAATCCTCCTGCTGACCGTGAATCTTTGCTATACGGTGTGTCTCAGTCTGGGGCTTCTTTTGAGCGCTCTGCTGTACTTTCATGGCTCTCATCTGTAGACTCTCCCCGTACTCTTTGACATGACTTTTGCGTAAGTGGTAAAAGAGGTTAGAGGTGTTTGAGTTTGACGAAGGGACCGGTCTGCGGCATAATTTGCAAAATACAGTTTTCTGGTCCATGTCAGACTTTTCATACCCAAACCACGTCCATACGACAGAAATAGCCCCTTTCTTAGGTACGAGCTCCTCGTTGGACTCCTCCATGTTTGTTTATGTCGTCTTGCCTTCGTCCTTTGCCTCACATGTGTCGTCAAGTGTCGTCAAATGACGAAAGATATTGCCGTAAAGAGTGTGATTTGCGCCACCATGATATAAACGAAATAACATAAAATGAAACGACATACGTTTTTCTACCGTAAAACGATATATATATCATCATATCACACAGCCCTATTATACTGTGACAAATATAAAGATTTAAGAGAAAAAATAAATCATATATATCCTGAATTTATGCACCTCCCTGATCTTCAGAAACTGTCCTATCTATGTGAGGAGAAGTCTTGTCATAATCTGAGAGAAATCAGCTCTGTAGTAAATGTTTCTGTGTGATTACATCTGTAAAAAATGCCTTTTATTATATTGTATTTAATATTATTGTTTATATTTACGTGTTATTGTATTCTAATGTTCTGTACTGCTTTGACAATGTAGATTTCTGATCTGCCAATAAAGCTTATTTGAATTTGATATTTTTGGTAGCAGTGAATATTACAGTCTAGTCTGGACTGATGCATCTTCAGGATTTGTCTGTCCCCTTTTTTTGGGATTTCTAGGTTTTCTGGGTCGATGTTCAAAAATTTTTTTTAAAAAAGTCAAATGTTAAAGGTCACAGGAATAAAAACATGAATCTGTTTTCTTTGAAGTACCTTCAAGAGAAATCCACATCAGCTCATGAACTGATTTTTCTGAATCCACTTCAGCTGAGTCGGGAGGATAAACCTCGTTTCGTTGAGTAAAAATATATTCCATAGAATATGCAGTAGACAAGCAGCGTAAAAGCGCCATCTAAGAAGTGGGTGTATATACGGTATGTATGAGCTTAAGTCCTGTTAGCTTGGCCACACTCTAAGTAAGTAGCAGTAAAATATTTATGCTGGAAGTTTTAGAGAAACACACACACACACACACAGTCGTGTACCGGTTGGCTTCAGGAGTCACATCCTTCAGCCAAAACTCACATCTATCTCCTTTCCCGCCCCATCATTTTGTCCTAATTTTGATTACTTCACTCATTTTATGTGCAGTAAATGTTTTCATCTCACAAGAACAACTATGAATTTACATCTATCAGGTCCTGCACCCTTTTAAATGTCCAAACTTCACAACTTTCCTGATTTGTTTCAAAGATTTTTGAGTTTAATATGATTAAAATAGACACTTATGATGCCTTTAGTGACCATTTAGAGTGACAAATATCAAAATATGTGACATAAGACCACAGAAATGTACACACTTCCTTACCTACAGAACCAGTCAAAAGTGTGACGTCCCCCTTTGCCTTTTGCTTAAGAGGTCGCTTTGGCTTCTAGGTTCAGGAGCCAGTGGGCGGGGTTGGAGAGGACGTCGGGGAACTACCTGCACCTGGGTAGTTTAGGCCTCCAGCCTATTAAAGTGTCTTCTTGTTAAACTCTCTCTCTCTCTTCCTTCCAGGCCTCCACCAGCCAGATGGGTTATATTTTGGTTTTGTTTTGTTTTGCTTTGCTTGCATGCACCACATACTTCACTTTCATCCATACATCGCATTCATGACCGATTTAACTGATATTACAATTTTATATTAAGTTAACAATTAATCTAATTTTTAAAAGCTTTACTCATGTGTGATTCCCTCCTTTGTCACTGATTCTGAGCCAGTTTGTGGCAAATGGGAGCTCGTCCGAACATTTTGGGTTAAAGTCTAGCTTGAGTGTGACAGATGAGGGCTTTTTGTAGGATTGTTATTGGCCTGTCATGTTTAAAATCTTGAGTATATTGTATCCACACGGCATGTATGTAGGCCTTGGTAGCAGGCCTGTTGTTACCAATGTGGAGGAGTTTCACACATGAAGTTGTATATTATTTTCTCCGGGGTAGGAATTGTTTGGAGTGGATGAGCAGCACTTGTCCCCTGTTTTGGTTTTAGTTACCTAACTTTGTTTTGCCTGTTTAGTGCTTTAAATCAGGTAAGTGTTGGGCCATTTGAAGTACAATGCCTGGGTTGGGGTAGCCATTTTTGTTGACCCACTAATCCCCTGTAAGGTTTGGATGGCTTTTTCCCAGTAGGGGATTGGTCATGTAAATGTTCAGTGAGGGAGCACGTCCCTGGCTGCAGAGGGGGTCGCTGGTTTTCCAGTTGCTTTTCTGCCCCAGTGGTTTGCAGTGCATAATAACCCCCCACAAGTAGTAGCACGAAGACTAGGGTTGGGGAGGGTCTAGCCAGTTCTGAGCTCTGACTCTGAGCCAGTTCCTGACAAAAGTTTAAACACAACTTCCCCTTTACTTGGATGAGAAAATGTGTCCAAACTTTCAGCTGGTTCTGCAGGTAGAAAGTTAATCTGATCAGTTTTTTATTGTCACTTACACACTGAAGCTGCTGCTGTGTGTTTGTTTGTGTGTAGCAGATTTAGCATCGCCCCCAAAAATAGCACATAAAGAGCGTCAAGACATTTTTATCACCTGTGTGACTCATCAGTCAGACTGCTGATCGTCTCCACGTGTGTGTTTCCCATCAGCCACCGTCTCTCCGAGCGTTGTTGTTTTCATTGAGAATTTATTTTTATTTGCCTTTTTTTGGGAGCGCACATCTCTCTTTTGTAACATTATATCACTGACAGAAGCTCACAATTCAAGCAGCCGTGGTTGCGTGAGCTCAGGAGCGTCCTGAATGACGTTGAGAAGTGATAAATATAAACATGCTCCCACGTCAGTAGGCTGCATTTCCTGCTTTGACTTCTCCAGGTTCTGAGTCACCAGTAAAGCCCCTTTTTGATGTATTTTAGCCTATAAACATCTGAGAAAAATGCAGATTTTTTTGAATAATTCTTCGAGCTCCTGTCACTGGCCTATGTATGATTAATGCATTCATTATGATATACATGCATGCAGAGAGATTATAAATCCCAAACCTTTATTCTGTATGTGTAATAAACTGCTGGTTTATTGCGTCATACGCTGTAGTTGGTCTCCTCTGGCTTTGCTCCTGTTGACATGATGTCAGAAGATGCAGGAACGTGTAATTCAAAGATCATGTTTTCTGTCTCTGTTGTCGGACCTTTCACACCATCTTCATGTAGTTTTTTGTCACTTTCTCTGCCGCTAAATTCTTCAGGGATTAAACTGCTGCTTCCAGCATCAGCTTCACTGACTCATTTCTGTGCTGCAGTGAAGAGCTGCTCAGTATCTAACAGTAACAGCTTGTCTCTTTTAAACTGTATTTTATATTTTTCAAGATAAAAAGATAAACCCTGCAATTGTTAACACACTCAGGAAATGCAGGATAGTTGTATAAACCTGGACGTGTTACTTGAGCTTATCTTGGTTTTAGGGCTGCAAATAACAATTATCAATCAATCAATACATTCAAGGCCAAATTAAAAAATCAACTAAAGAACAATCAGCTGTGTGACCACTGAGCCTAGTTTACATTATTCACTTTTAACTGATGTGGGTGTATGTGATGTGCTGCTGTGTGTAGCTTTGTATTTTGTATGGTGTGTTCTTTGTGGGTTTTTTTGTTTGTTTGTTTGTTTGTTTGTTTTTTGCTTTGCATTGTTTGTTGTTGTGATGTTGTGTGTTTTGATTATAATGGACTACAGATGCAAATTAGCTTCAAGCTAACTCCGGTGCATCATTTATGCTTAATACTGCACACTGTCCTGTTCAATAAATCAAATCAAATTATTTTCTTTATTGATTAATCTTTAGATTATTTTCTTGATTAATCAATTAATTGTTTGGTCTTTAAAATGTCAGACAATGGTGTCGATCATTGTTTCCCAAGATGACGTCCTCAAATGTCTTGTTTTGTCTGACAAACAATCCAAAGACTTTCAGTTTACTGTCATAAAGACTAAAGAAACCAGAAATATTCACATTTAAGAAGCTGGAATCAGAGAATCTTAGAATATTTTCTTAAAATAGTTGCTGATTCATTTTCTGTCGACTGTCTGATCGATGAATCAACTAAATGTTGCAGCTCTACTAAGTTCTTCTATATAAAGCACAATAACACCAGAGTTACTCTGAGTGTAATAGATCCAGTCAGTAGAGTCATTAAATCCGAGAGTTCTCTGAAAAATGTGAACAGTTTCTGTACTATAAACAAAGTTGAAACCATCGTTCTCTGAGTTGTGACATCTTCGCAGCGCCAAGAAACCCAAACTCTCTTTATGTGTCTTCGACCTGTTTCTCTTTCTAGTTTAGTGGAAATAAATCCAAATAAATCCAAATGTCTGATAGTTTTCCAATAATTACACTCTCTAAAGTCTAACACACACTAGATGTTGTCTATGATAAATATTTATTACCACTGTGTCCTAATGATGGCGGTGAAAAGCCGTTTTATTTACCCAATCTGCAGTTTTCTCCTACTGTTATAACTCTTTTAGCTGATATAATGTGCGTAATATTGATTACAAGAATCTAGTTCATTCTTTATGAGAGAGAAGATTACCAACTGAAACATTGGTAGGAAGGTTGAGAAAAAGTGTTATAGAGTCAACAATAATAATAATAATTATAATAATCGGCTGTATTTCAACACCAAAGTCTGTATACAGTGTTTCATTCCTCCATAATTATTCATTTCAAGCAAAAAAAAATCTTTTGTGACAATATTTCGACCTCCATGAGACACTTCACATTCACAATTCACAGTCTCCAGGCAAGCAGAGCTCACAGCTTCTTTCCAGCTCTGGTAGCAGATGGTACAGTCAGTGAATGATTCAGAGATAGCTTAGAGGTTAGAGAGGAAGGCTTGAAATCCCTCAACCAGTTCACAGAGTGTCTGTGAAGAAGAGTAAATGAGTCATTCTGTCTCCTCTCTGAACAAGTACCTCCCAACAGCAGAGCACTGTGGTTATACAGGAATACATTTACTTTATAACCTGTGTTTTAAGCGTATTTAGGGTGCCAGACACTGTCATCTGCAGCACAATATAACTGTGGTCAGTGGTATGAAAACATATGCAGACACAAACACCATGTCTGTCATCCATAATCACCACTCATTCATCAACAAATATAACATCGACAGACTGAAGTGGTGCGACAGGTCCAAATCTTTTGGCAGGAGAACGCAGAGAGAGCTGACAGCTTGTATTTGGACTGAATCATCCGTGAATATCATACTGTTCAGTTTTATATTAGTTAATATCACCGTTCGTCCTGCCAACTTGCAGATTTGTGCAGCGAGTGAATGAATTCTGGTTACTTAAAGCTGCTCTACTCAACATTTTTACATTAACAATGGATCAATACTAGGGATGCACAATATTGGATTTTTTGCCGATATCCGATATGCCGATATTTCCAACTCATTGTGGCCGATTGCCGATACCGATATATGCACATATTTTTTTCCAGCTGGCTGAAGAGACTATTATGCATGCAAGCATAGATTGTACTAATTATGATCAAGAAAGACAATATATGAAGGAAGAACTTAGGAAGACTGGAGTTCAGGAGCTCAGCATTAAAACTTTAATGAACCTGCCAAGTGGGAGCAGCAGTAGAGTTTTCATTGAGTTTATTAGACAGACAGGATTAATGTGTAGGATTTAATCTCTGGTCCACACTCCGGAGCAGAAGGTGGCGGTAATGCACTTAATACGCTGGTTGACAACCGCCGTTATAAACCAAAAAGATTTTTTTTTCCAAACAGAGTGGTACATCCTGTCTGCCGAAGTGTTTCCTATCTGCGCAGCCGAACATAGCAGCTCCTCCGCGGACTGTTTCACCCTGACGGTCCCGGTGTTTCCTCCGCAGGCTGCACTTCACTCAGCCGCCCATCAGATCAGCTGCTTCTTCCCACTTTAACCTGAATAACAAACCGGGGCTCGGTGCCCCGGTTGGATCCACATGGAGAGCCGAGGCTAACGTTAGCTGAGAGGCTAGCGGAGCGTTAGCTGCAGCATGACCGGAGGGAAGCACAACCAGCTAGCCTCCACTAGAAGAAGCAGCGGGTCTGACGGGCAGCTGAGTGAAGTGCAGCCTGTCAGGGTGAAACAGTCCATGGAGGGAAGCACAGTTATGCTGCGGAGGAGAAGGCAGCAAATTGGCCTCTCATAATCGGCACAAAAGGTTCATTTCGGCCAATGCCGATGACATGCCGATAATATCGTTCATCCCTAATCAATACCTTTAGATTATACTAGCATTGGATCAAATATTATGCGTGAGTTGAAAGGAGTCGCTCATTGTAACAAACCAACAGAGAATTATCAGCCAGTTTCCTTCAGCCCTGCAGAGCGTTTTAGTGTCTTTCAGCTCATTGTTTTGGTTTTACAGCATTTTTCACTCTCACAACCTTTTTTCCAGCCACAGCAGACAACATGAGTCCACTGCAAGCTGCCAAACCAGCACCAACTGGCAGACAGACATAGTTAGTGACTAGCTGGTGAACAGCGTGGAGCAGATATTTCCCTCAGGAGTTGTTGGAAATAAACATACTGGTCTTCCATTTGTCAAGAAACACAACACCAAATGAATGGCAGCGTTGCTCTGCGTCTGCAGGAAGTGTAAATAGGCAACTGTTTGCTAACACATTTGCCATTAACAACTTTATAAGCTCATAATATGTGAATGTTATGTTTACAGATTGTTGCGTTGCCCCAAAGGAGCAAACAAATCAATTCATGCAGGTTTAAGCTGAAATATGAAAGTATGAATAAGATCATATATGTAAAGTATCAACAGTGAAAACACATATTATGCAAAATGTCCTGCAGTTACATAATCATTATTATTAATGCATTAATGTATAGGTGTAAATGTTGTTGGTGTCAGTGGAGTTAACTGTTGGGTAGTTAAATATATAACAAGGTATCACATTTTATAAGATGATAATATGTGTTGGTGTCATTTTTTAGTTTTAACATAGCGAGTGACTACATCAATAATAAATGTACTGAAGTATAAAGTAAATATTTCCGTCTATATTGCAATGGAGTAACAATATTAAGTTGCACAAACTGAAAATACTGAAAGTTCAAATACCTAAAATTACACTTCATGTACTTCCCTCCGTAAAGAGAGTAATCCTCCCACTGAACCGGAGTAAACAAACTTCCCAAGGACGCCATCTTTATGGCTCGAGATGGAGCCCCGAGCTTGATGATGCAGGATCAATTAAAACATACAGCTGTTCATTTTCCGCCGGCGACGGGCAATAAACGCTGATTACACAAGACGCAGCAATCTGAAAATGAATCTTGTGAGTTTGCATTAATTGTGCCCGCTAAAGTCACCGTCTGATGAAAACACTGTCAGACGTATACTCATCTTTATTCATCCATAGATTCTTTTGTTTTCATCAAAGCAGGAACAACATTTCTTTTTGAACAACTTTTACCTTGAAGTTAATATAAATATATATATATGTGTGTGTGTGTGTTTGTACTCACAGCCAGCAGGCGGTTTTTGTCCTTCTCGGCGTTGTTGAGAGCGTTCTCCAGGGTCACTCTGTGTTTCTTGGCCACTTCCTCCAGAGCTCGAGCCTGGCTCTCCTTCATCTGGCTGGCGTCCTCTTCGTATCGGGCTCGCACATTGTTCATTTCCTTCTCATGGGACACTTTCTCCTCACCGAGGGTCTGACAAACACAGAAAAACAAATATGCATGCACACGCACACACGATTAAAATATGCTCAAAGGTTGAGTTGTGAAAGATGACACACACACACACACACACACACACACACACACACACACACACACAGAGCTTGGGCTGCTATTCACACCATATGCTGCATTATTCAGCCATATTGCCAGTGTTTACTAAGTGACAGCCAAGGAATCAATCCTGCAGTCTGCCTTTCTGTATCTGAAATTATATCTATTGCCATCTTTCTCACCATTTCACACTCAAATTTGTTATTCCTGAAGCGGTAAAATTCAACCAGCTGAAGACAATTATTGATAAAAGGATTATTGATTGATTCTTGGTGGAGTCTCGATGCAAACTGGTGTCAGTCAGATGCAATTAACTGGTTAATTCAAAGCATGCTGTTCAGTGATTGGCTCCTACATCAGTTTAAAGGTTACTTTACTGGATGTTGTCAACAGGAAGCAGCTACCAACCAGGCGGCTTTAGAACAATATAATAGATACAGAAATCTACTCACAAAAGCTGAAATTCTAAATAATTAAACTTGACGTTGACTCTTCAGAGATCGGAGCTTGCGTGTCCCAGTGGAAGTTATGGCTAATCAGAAGGTTAATGTTTGGGCATAGAGCTAATTAGATCCGCTCCCAGTAACTGATTTTAATTCCAACAAGTAACCAGTATCATGTTCAGTTTCTCAGGTTTATAACAAACCAAATGTCATGAAAATCGGTTCAGAATTGAGCGAGTTAAAGTCGATTTTATAGTGAAATCTGCATCTCTAAATACACATTGTATTTGTTTACTAGCAGATAGCAGTTATATCACAAACACTATATCTAAACTCACCGGCAGGCCGAGGCTGTGAGCTGAGAGCCAAAAACTCATCAGTTAGTTAGTGGGCAGACTGTTTTTATTGACATTTTGGGTGGAAGTAACAGAAGAAGCGTTGCTGTAAATGATAAATGTCAGCTGGATATTGTGAGTGATGAACACAGATCAGCTGATTATCAGAGCAACACTGGTTCAAATAAAATGTCAATCAAGTTTATCAAATCAATAAACAATTTATCACTATTTTTCAACTGACTTCCATTTTTAATTTGTAAGCATTTTCATCATTTTAAGTTTTTGTTACTGTCATCTTTGAGGTCATTTTCTTTAAAAGATAAATTGCTGTATTGTGTTGTGAATGTTGCTGTTTTCATCATATCACGACTGTTTTAATTGAATCGGCTTTAAATGAATTAAGTCACCTAATTATTTATCACTCTACTTTTCATTTCACATCCATTTTTATCAATTAATTTTTGTAACTTCCATCCCTCATAATCATACGGCCAAACAAACCTGAAGGGAAAATATCTAAGAGAGAACAAGAACAAGAAAGAAAAAAGCAAAGACCAAAGTGAAAAACTAAACTGCTAAATAGACAATCATAATAACATTATCTAAAATGTCTTTTCCAGTTTGCTAATGTTGCTTATTTTCAACCACAATCGATCTACAAATCACTGCTTACATTCTGCTATATTTTACCAGAAAAGATTACCAAACCCAGATTATTCTGGTTAATCCGTTTAAAGCAGAAATCAGTCAGGTACTACGGGATGTTGCTGCCGCCATAACAGAAAGATGTGAGATCTTCCATTATTCTCAGGAAGACATTCATATTCACAGCAGCTTCGCTCGGTGGGAGAACTCTAGCAGCTCCCAGAGGATTACACTGCACAAATGTCAGAGATAAAAGGACGAGAAAACACACATGAAGCAGCTACACTTGACATTTACCGTCAGCTGTGGTTGGTCTGCTGACTACACTGTTCCTTAAATCATCTGACCTTTACACTTGCTTGGTTTGTAAAAAAGAAGAGCAGCTTTCTTTTTCTTCAAAATTTGTAAATGCAATGATCGACAGGTTTGATCCTTTCAACGGTTGGCTGAGGGTCAGTTTTTGCTACGTACATATGATTAATTTCCTTCCTAATCATCAGTAAACATTTCTACAACTATTCTGCAACAGATGTGAATCAGTAACTCTTCAGGTAAAGAAATACAGACAGTGAGATGGAAAAACTTCTTTGCATATAACTATATGCTCATACCTAAAAATGTTGTTTTTCTCTACAAATATATGAATAACAACCGGCTCAGGGCAGAACATAAACCCCAGAAGAGTACACAGAGGGATTACTGACTCTGAAAAGTCACAGAGAAGTCGGTGATGCAAAACCACAATAAATGAAGAAAAAAAGGACAAACCAAAAAGAATCAAAAAAGCAATCTGTTTATCTCATTTTAAGGGCAAATAAGATTTATGGGCCAAAATATTCTTTTACTTTTGGGCTTTTTCTCCCAGAGGCTGAATTTTGAGGATAACTTAAAGGGGACATAACAGGCTTTTGTGATTTTCTGTTATTTTACACTCTTAATGAAGTCTGATATCTTTGTTAAATATGATGAAATGTCCAAAACTTGAGGTGAACCTATGTAAAAATGCTCCCTGCGAGTCAAAAGTCGGGGCTTCAACCAGCCCTGAACGCTTTGTTTGAATGTTACCTCTACTTCCTCCTCGTGATGACATCATATTGTTTGCACACACCCACAAATGGCCGTCCATTGGTAGCCTTTGTTTCTAATGTTGTTCTTGTTGTCCACTCACATATTCCAGAAAAAGAAGTGAAATCCTACTACTACTGTTTGTTTACGTAGCCTCCAGAGCCGGCGGATGTCTGCAGAGGGGTATCTTCTGAGAGCTGACCAATCAGAACAGAGTGGGCTCATCAGGAGGCCGGCCTTAAAGAGACAGGAGCTAAAACGGCCTGTTTCAGACAGAGGCTGAACTGAGGGGCTGCATAAGGGACCAGTAGAAGATAAATGAGGAGTTTTTAACTGTAAATCATGCAAAGATATTCCAGTAGAGCCCCAGAATATAAATATAGAGCTGGAAATGTACATGATATGTCCCCTTTAAGAGTTGTGGGGACAAACTAGACAAACTAGTGAAAAGCTGTTTGGTCTGATTGTGAAGTTAGTGAGGTCTGAACAGACTGAATAATCATCTAAAGGAAGTTATGCAGTATTCAGACTACATCAGAGAGATGGAGAATACAAACACCCAACTTGAAACATGAGACAGTCTGGTTTGTTGACTCTGAAATTATGATGTTTTTGTGGTTTCATAAACTCCTAAAATCTTAGCATGCATATTACATCTTGCTATACATGGTAATGCTTGCTGGAGTTTTCTTGGTGGTTTAATTGTCATACTTTTTATGCGAGGAGTTATCTAATTATAAGGGAAGGAGTCTGTGTGTATGTATGTCCTTCGCTTTTCTCGACAACCGTTCATCCGATCTACTTCACACTTGGTGGGTGTATTGCCAAGGACCCAAGGAAGTGCAATGCTGAGTGTGAAGTTGTTTCGATGAGAATTTAAAATATATCGTTAAAAGAAAACATTCAGCAGATCTTGAACTCTCCAATATGGCCGCCATGCAGATGCATAGCTGTAACATACAGCAGATGTTGTTTCTGTATCTATACAGAAACAACTACATCATAACGTTTTTTATATATTTTAATACTCTTAGTTAATGTTTTACATATTATAATATTCTTAGAATTCATGTCTAGGCTATGCTCTCTCTCTTCGCATTGTCTACCTCTCTACCTGAGCCGGCAACCAATATTCGATTTTCTCGACAACTGTTCATCCACAGCACTGGTTTAGCAGCCCACACACACACACACACACACACACACACACACACACACACACACACACACACACACACACACACCTTCTCCATGGACTGGATCTGTTGTTTCTGTCTTTCCTCCAGGGCCTGGCTCTGGCTCTGCAGGGCCTCCCTCTCTTCTTCCATCCTCAGCACTTTGTCCTTCAGCCGGCTCCGCTCGTTGTCCAGGTCCCTGATGGCTGCTTCCTGGGTCATCTGGGTGGCCTGCAGGCTGCTTATCTGACCTATGACAGGACAGAGAGCACAGGACAGAGCCGACATGGGTGAGAAGAATACAAATAGGAAAGTGTGTCATCTGCATATTGTCAGTTTTGAAGGTTCCTTATCGTTGCAACTGACACACTTGATAAATAAAGTCTTGTCAGCACATCTCAAATTTTAACTTTGTCCTGAAGTTTCAGAGAGTTATGGAATTGCACTAAAGTTTGCTGAGTGGCCATTTTGTTTTTTTTATCATGTTCATGTTAGCTGCTTTCTTTTAGAAGAGGAGATCATTTCACATGCCGGTTGTTGTAGCGGTTTCTAAGAGCTATTCATGTTTTTCAGGACAATCAAAGACATTTCAGGGGGTTAAGAGTTGTTATTTCTCTAAGTTAATTACAACAACCTCTACAGCTACATCCATCTGACCCACGCCTGTTACATTTCTACCAGAAACTTTCATGGATGTAGCCTAATAGCTAGCTAGCTATGCAGGGAGATGACTTCAGCATCCTTCATTTTGCACAGGATAATTCCAACTCATTGTAACTTATTTTTGTGATTTAGGTTGTTGTTTACATTATGTTAAGTTAACATCTGGTAACAAGCTAAACAAGCGGTCAGATGATCAGGAACAAATCCTCATACTTATTTGTGACATTCTATCATAGTTTACAGACCGGCCTCCTGCTTCAACTTTGACCTACTTGCAGTAGTTGTGCACACACGCAGTTTTTCTATGCAATGAAGGATTATTGCCAACCTCACAGGAGCTGTCGCTTTCCATTTTACCTTTAGATAAAGTGGTTCAGATCATCAGCCTAAATTACTGGTTTGTTTACCACCTGTCACATCATCTGACAGCTTGTGTTTCCTTTCACTGTCGGACCAGATATCTGAAATTACTTTGGTGAGAATGACGTTAGAAATTATTGTCAAAATTACAAAAATAGGACCCAAGTTTCAATAAACTGGAATTAAGCTTTAATATAAGTAACCAGTGCAACTAACATTTTTAAATGCTGTGCAGACAGGTGCTTAATCAGCTGTGGATAAAAGTTAAACTGTCATCCTGAAATGAAAGACATTTGCTCCCAAAATGTCTTTACTCCTCTAGACTTTTAATAAATAAGGAGCCATGATCTGCACTGGCAGTACATGTGAACGTCACAGTTGCATTTGTCAGCTGGAAGTTATTTGTGTCTCTCACATGCAGATAAAACATTCTCATTGTGCACGAGGAGCTCATAGGAGCTAATGGGTCGAGCATAATTCTGTGCTGTGATTGCTCATACATTTCAAACAGTAATGTTTATGTAATGTTGTTACTGATGGAGAGACATCATAAGTTATTAAATCAGGTTCCAGCACACAACTTGCCCAACGTGTGCGCGCACAAACACACACCTTAAACTGGGCATAATTGATGTGAGAAAGGTTTCCACTGCCTCTGAGGGACTGGGAGTACCATTAGCTTGAATATACAGCAGTACGCCATTAAAGCGTTACAGGGTATGATGCCTCTGACAAGATGAGAGGAGCTGTTAGTGGATATGTTTGATGTGTTTGCACGACAAGCCCAGGGAGTGTAGGGTAGAGGAGAGGAGAGGAGAGAGAAGCAGGTAAACCTAGAGGGTCTTACTGGCTTTGAGCAGTATTTCAGTCGCTTGCTGCTGAACTCGATCTCTGGCTGCCTCCAGTTCACATTCAGCTTCTTTCTGACGGATCTCCACAATCTCTGAGTTCTGGGTCACTTCATCCAGCTGCTTGGTTAAGTCCTGCAGAAGAATTCAATCAACAGAGAGCGGAGGAGAAGAAAGGAAAATCTATTAACATAAACGTAGAAACTACATCTGGCTGACAGTACAGGAGAATCATTATCCAGAAGAGGGGGAAGTAATTTAAAACCAGAGACAGACGTCAATGAAAACAGACAAACTCAAACAACTTTGAAGAAAGAAATAAAGTCTGTTGACCCCATCGATCCCAGCAGACCGCCGACATTCTTCCCACTGTTGAAGTAAACCTTGAACACCAAGGTATTGATTAAGTAAAATAAGCTATCACACTTGTTTGTCCAAGTGTGTCCAACCCTTAAATGTTGCTATGGTGATCCAAGCATCAAAATTTACTTGCGTCTTATTCTCCTGAAGTGGTGACAGAGAGGTTAAACTGGAGTGAAACCTCAGTAAAAGTTGCTTTGAGTAACTATTTGTTGTTGCACTTTATCAGTTTGCCTATTTATTGGTTATGAAGCCCATTGGTTGCTGTCTGTTTCACTAAAAATGTCACAGATTTCACTGATTAGTTGGGGAGCTGTTCTGTAGAGCTGCGACGATTAGTCGATTAATCGATTAGTCGAGTGACAGAAACTGTTTTGATAATCATTTCAGTAATTTTTTGAGCAAATATGCCGACAAATTAGCTGGTTTTAGCTTCTCAGATGTGATGATTAAATGCTTTCTTTGTCATACATGATAGTAAACTGAATATCTTTGAGTTTTGGACTGTTGTATGGACAAAACAACACATTTAAAGATGTCACCTCGGGCTTTAAGTAGTTATAATGAGCACTTTTTATGACATTTTATAGACCAAATAGCTACTTGATTAATCAAGAAAATAATCACTAGTTGCATCCCTACTGTTCTGTAATTTGACACCTTAAGAAATGTAATAAATGCCCTGGTTATTCTAAAATAGTAACATGCAATACATTTAGTAGAGACTTAGCAAGGTCTTGGACTGAGACAGAAAGGGTTCATGTTATGAACAGAAGTGCAGAACTGGAGTTCAAATGAAAGTATACAATTACTGGAATATTACGATGATCACAATATTTAGATCATCTTAGAAAACAGCTGTTGCATGGTCACATATATTTCCAGTCAAGCATCATGAGAACATTTGCAGGACATTTACATGTAGTTGGTGTAATTGTGTAAGTTGTAGCTGTATAAGACAATAGTTTGAATGACATGTTGAACAACCAAAGTTACAGTATGCGGCATATTGGTAGAATATTCCTAATACTGAAGATCAAGAATTAAAATGCTCAGTTAATAAGGACTAGACTTCAGGGAGGCATTTGACACACACACACACCCACAGACACACACACATACATCCACAGACACACATGAGTACAGTAGCTGTGCGATTCAGAGCTCTCCTAAAGCACTCTGTAAGAACTCAGAGGTAATTTCACATCTTTCAATCCCATCAAACGGCCTGCCTCAAACTTAATTACTGCTGCTACAGCTAAGACAATGAAACCTCAGTATGATAATAACCACTGAGGAGCCACACAAATTAGATTTGATGTGTGTGTGTGTCAGAGGCAACCCCCCCCCCCCCCCCCCCGTAAATTACTCATTTCATTGGATAACAATTAATACACTAATATGTTTCTCTGTATGATATTTTCATTTACAACAGTAACACATTTAATGAATCACTATAATATGAGCTGTACACTCAGTGTTTCCCTGTTATTCATTCTGCAGCTGCGCACAATTTCACACCATCATTAATATCAACGGGCTACTAATGATTTTCACTCGCATACTGTGTGAGCACAATAACATCCTACGTTACAGTGGAATAGTTTTGAGTCATCCTCCCTCTCCTCATTCTTCAAAGGACATCTATGTGAAAGATATTGTTATAAGAGGAGCGTGGCTGCTTTAAGGAACAGGGCAGTGAGTCATGTGTGTTTCTAACGAGTGTGTAGTCGAGCGAGCGGCAGAAAAGTGACGATGAGTGTGAACGGAGCGGAGGGAAAGGTTGACAGGAAGTTGTCGATACGACAGTAAATGTACAGTACAGACTACAGTGTGTCAGTTAATAAATGCTGCAGCTTCTCAAGACCAAGAAAAGTCTCGTCTGTTGAAGGAGGTTAGCTCCGATGTTAGCGACAATGCATTAGCCTAACCTGACCGGGCTCACTTAAGGTGGACTGACCTTTAAGGTGGACCAGCAATGTGTTATTTCATATTTTCCTTGTTGTCTACAACTCCCATGAAAACAAAAAAAACCATGAGTGCATTAATTCTTTTCTCAGTACTTTCTGACTTCTGTATCCTGCATGTGCCACTCAGACACCTGGGAACTGTACATTTTAGTGAACGTCAGACAAACAGTAGAGTAAATAGTGAATTTTCAGCTGCAGGTTAAAATGCACTACAGTAGTGAGTATTTATGGCAGCAGGGCAGTGTACATGGTTTGACTGAGAGTAATAAAAGAACATGTCACCCAGTGCAGCTCACTAATGTGTTTTAGTCATTTTTGGACACCAGTGTATCAAACTAATATTTACAATACGAGAGCCAGTGAAGCAAATTTAAATCAATTGTCTCCTATGATGTGATGTTATGTGAGTCTATGTTGTCTTTTCTCTTGAGTACATCCTGAAAACATATTTATTTGACTGCTTGTTCCTGGGATTCAGTCGTCTATGTTTAGTTCTTGAATATTTCTTCATGTCAGACGATGAACTCTCGTCCCCGTCTTGCTGAACGGTTGATGATCCGTGAAATCAGCAGGGACAATGATGGAAATAAGACTTTATAAGACTTTATCGTTCTGCCTCTGACAAAGTCTGATATGCTGTGTTTTCAGATATATGTCGGAGTGTTGTCAACAAACCTGCGTCTAAAAGAAATAAGCCACATCAGCCTTTGGACACATGGAATCAGTTCATTGTTAGTTTTGATCTTTTTTTGATTTTCATGGGATTTGTTGCCAATAAGTAAAAAAGCTTTTAATACTCTGGTTAAAACATTATGTTTGGGGTTACAGGACACATGTAGTGACACATCCTGTCAATGGATGTAACCAGAAGAACAGTTTACATCTATATATGTGTGTGTGTGATGTTGGACTGGTGGGCTTAAAACAGTTTAATTAACTGTAGAAGTTGATTTATCGGAGCTAAACGAAGAATCCCATTGTTACACATACACACACACACATATACGCCGCCTCACTTTTGTCAATCATCCTTATTGGACCTGGCTAAATCCTGCAATCCCATTTACATATAAAAGGCCTTGAAAACTGTGCTTTAGATGATTTATTGTTATATCTCGCTAAAAGCTTCCTCCAACGAGTCCAGATATGCTTTACCTGAGAGTGAAGTATTTAGTCCAAAGTCAGTGACAGCAGCAATTTAACATAACTTCAGTGGAGTATTTCACTTGGGGGATAATTTGTAATTTTTGGCTTGCATATTTCTCACGGAAGCTCGTGAACAGTGAGTCATTAATTACGCCTGTCTCGGTTACTCCGAGCGATCATTGGCTTGCGTTTCTTTGGAGATTTGCCTACTAAATCATAAGCTAAAGGAGCATGACAGAGAACGCTGAAGCAAGGAGCTGCAGCATCCTGACATCAGCCACAAAGTGCTGCAGACTGGTGTGAATTCCATATTTGATGCTACTATTTCCACCCATGAAGAGTGCTGGTACAGTTAATTATGCCTCACGAGATTAGCGAGCATTTTGATTTGGTGCGACATTTTAATTTTCCAGAGTGAAAAGAAAATTTAGTGAAGAGAGTCTAAAAATGTCACTCTGCTTGAGAGAAACGCTACCTTATAGAAAGCCAGTAATTACAAACTGTAGGGCGAGAGGAATAACAAGATGTGAGATGTGTTATTGTGGTGACATGTAGATCACAATAAAGATTAAAACATCTGCTGTGAGCTCGTCGAGGTTAAATTAAAAATCTGTTATCTCTCGACAATAAACTGTCAACAGGAGTTGAAGGATTAAGAGATATGTTCATAGACTGAGGCTGTTATTAAAAGATTATTGTGATATTACCTTAGCAGCAGCACAATATAGCAGCTGTGATCCTTTTTTCTGTGATTTGTATTTTCTCATAGAAGAGCAAGGAAATTACATCCAATACACATATAATACAGGAGATATAAAACATGTTACCCAGATTTCAGGGTAAGATGAAGCGTTACAGCATCAAACAGAAGGAGAAAAGGAGAAAAAGAAAACTAAGCCGAGCTTAAATAGTAAGCAACTGAGAAGTTAACTGGTTAACTGTGGGAGCCTGAGCAAACAGGAAGGTTTTGAGGGCTGGTTTGAAAGAGTCCAGAGGGCGGGGGGCATTTTAACATGGGGGTCTATGTGGATTGATTTGCTTTGGGAGCCTCAAGTGATCATTCACGGAACTGCATTGGCTTCATTTTTCAGTCCCGGAGGTTGCCGCTTGGGGACCAGGGAGTGGAGGGATTTGTAGGCGCAGAGGAGGAGTTTGTAGGAGATCCGGTTTTTCACAGGGAGCCAGTGTAGGTGAATGAGAGTGGGGGTGATGTGCTGCCAGGGTTTGGTGTGGGTAAGAACCCTGGCAGCTGAGTTCCGGACATATTGGAGCCTGTCCAGTATTTACTGGTGCTGTGGATATTTCTGAGTGATGGTCAACACTTCAGATGAGAGAAGCACACACAAGCCTTTGATGTCTTATTGCTGAGAATGTATATTGAAGTTACTTGATCAAGGAGAACTGTAGACGGTGAACATCCAAGTTGGTGTATCTCGGATGCTGTCTCTTTCCGTTCTGCCCTCTGACAGTCTGAGTGTTAGTATTTAACCCAAGCAGATCGGCCTACGATATGAAAAATCGTTTGAGAGTGACGGCCGGAGTCGTGAGATGTTCTTGAGGTGAAAAAAGGCGGATTTGGTGACAGATTTGATGTGTGACTGGAAGGAGAGGGTAGAGTCAAGGATGACGCCCAGGTTGCAGACTTCAGGGGGATGGGGATGCATTCTAGCCAGATGTTTAGCCATTGTGTGTGTGTAAGTGTGTGAGGAGGTTGCCAGCATCCTCTCAGCTGCAATCAGGCCTGCTAACAATACAGGTTTCATTCCTATGATCGCCTTGTGTGACTCAGGCAGGATGATGGGTCTACTGGGATGATTGGCTTCCTCTTGAGTAAAAGAGAGGGAAGCTCTAAATGGCTTTACAAGTTTTTTACAGCTGTCTTTGTCTAAGGATATATCAGGAGGAGTAAAGTGAAGCATAAAATGAGATTGAAATGGATCAGATAAAAAGGCTCGTTGTGATCTGATGGCTGTAATGTTAGAATATTTCTCATTTTTGCTGCAGTCTCGACACAAGGAGGTGACTGAGTCTCGTTCTATGAGTTTGAAATTCTGCTCTAGACCTCAAGAGGGAATTTAGGTAAACTCTAACTGAATTATTGCTTTTTTATTTCCTCTGAGAAGCCCAGATTTTGTTATTCTTGCTCCAAATAATGTAATTTTGATTCAAGTTCCGATATTTTACCCAGTCTACTTCTGTTGAGGTTGCGAGAGAAAGATATAGAAGTGTGAAATCATTTCATATCAGCTCTGTTCTGTATGAAAGACTGAAACAGCCGAGCATCAAATAGCTTCTGCCCTCTGATATCTGTTTTATTGTCTCGTATCTTATATCAGAGAGAATCTAGAGGAGCTGTCAACTGAAGTTGGTTCACGCTCTCTGCTCTGTTGCTCTGTTGTCGTTTCTTTATCTGGGTTACACTTGAATGCCGTGATAATTAATGAAGTTTTTAACTCCAGGCACACCAACCACTGCTGACCTTGATCATATTCTCAAAAAACACAGAGAGGGGGGAGGGGGAGGGGGAGGGGGGGGGGGGGACCCCTTCTTTTCTTCTGTGCAATCAGGGATAATTTCACACAAACTTCAGAGCACATCATAAAAACAAAACAGACCTACTTAAGCGATTCCCCTGGAGCGAATGTCAACTTTATTTTCAACGGCAGAGATAATGTGAGTCTACTCTAAAGAACAGAACTTGGGTAATGAACACAGTCTTGCTATTTTTGTACACATGACTGCCTGAATGATGGGATGCAGGGCAGAGGTATGAAGTGTTATCCACCATCATGCTATCCACACATAACATATCAGATACCATCATTTTATTTTGAAAAGCTGCATCCTAGAGGACAGTTTAGATTCATCATGCCGGTTGGTTGTAGTGTAGTTCATTTATTTTACAAACTTTACATGGCTGACAGACTGTCTACTGATGGACAGATTGTTGACAGAACGAGGTGATAGTGAACCTTTACTTCCGTGTTAACATACAAGCAAAGCAAGCAAAGTATACTATTGTTATTATGGCAAACATGTTATCTACTAGGGATGTGCAGAGAGCCCAGTATTTGTATTTGTATCTGTATTTGTTGAGGCAGCAAAATTATTTGTATTTGTATTTGAGTAAAAGTGGAAAGAGGCTTAAAAATCCTGTTTTTGTTTTTATGACACTTTTAATTTTAGAAAATTAAAGTGTTACAATAAGTGTTCATGAATAAACTACCTTATGAAGGAGGTCCCCTCACCGGGTCTCTAACTAGAGTCTCCCAGATCATAGACGACTGCGCTGATTACTGAGATAAAACTTTACTCATCACCTCATTGCAGACAGACCTCTACCTATTTATACACCCATAACACAGAGACAGCACACCATGTAACATGTAGAAGAACTTCAAAGGTGATTCTTGCTTTGCATTTTTCATTTATTGCCTATTTTTTACAACCTAACTTTGTGGAAAGGAGAAGAGGAACAACAGGTTATGGAGAGTCTCTTGGGAGCACTTTGCTTGTGTCAGTAGCTCAGCTTTATCTCTAGGGAACACCCCCAACAAATATTTTTTTAAATATTTGTATAAAACCCACTATTTGTGCTTTGCCGAATAATGTATTTGTATTCGGACACACCCCTAGCTGACACTCACTTTGACGTTGCTCTCGGCGGTGGTGAGCGACGCCTGCAGCTTGTGGGATTTCTCCCGGTTTTCCCGAGCTTCATCCGTAACCCTGGCCAGCTCGGTCCTCAGTTTTCCGAGGGTTTTCTGGAGCGCCGCCTCCTGGGTCTGAAATTCCCGCCGCAGCTCGGCCTCGGTGCGTTTCCACGCCAACAGGTTGTCGGCGGTCAGCTGCTGGGTTCTCTTCATGGCCTCCAGCTCGCGCTCATAAAAGGCCTGAGCCTGTGGACGGACGGACAAACCTTAAACCAAACAGCCTGAACAGCAAGGACACTGAGCTTTGTTTAATTTTTTTTAATACCTTTATTCTTCCTGACTTCCTTCCTGAAAATTGGGAGTAAACCGTTTTTGAAAAGCTTTTCTCATTATAACGCAATCTCATGCTTGAATAATCAATGCAAGTGAAAGTTGAAGACAAAATGATTCGCCTGACAGTGCTCACTGTCAGTGAGGACGGTTTCATTGAAATTAATAGCTTCTGAATGCAGCACTTAAATTGTGCCATTGTGCTTTCGCTGCTCACATCACTGTAGAGGAATCTGCAGCTCACAGCCTTCACTGCCTGCAAGGTCAACATAACAAATGTAATTCCACTCTGTTTTAACTATTATTTATCCACTTTTAGCTGAGACTATTTTACTTTAAACAACAATCAGAGTGCATCTTTATTATAACACACAAACAATACAGGTAATTCTAGGTGAAATATTTATAGTTCTATGACTACTGGCTATGGCTACAATAAGATATTAAAATAAAACTAGTAAAGTAGTAATTTTTAGGGTTTATGATGTATTAAAAACAGAAAACAGAACCATGATGTGAAGCATGGTTCAGTTATTAATGTCATGTATAGATGAAAAAATAATTATCACATGCACATTGCTGAAGTTTATCATCTGATATTGTAAAGATTCCAGTATTAACTTTATACATAAATGTATCCACTTTATAATATATAGCTGCTCACTGGATGACTGCATAGATACAATCAGAGTCTGACATCAGAAAACAACCATCACTCAAGTTATTGGCTGTCGTGTATTAAAGCAGTAAATTAAATACCTTGCTGAGTTTGGCCTCGTATTCCTCCACCAGTCTCTTCTTGTCCGCTTTGAGCTCCTCCACCCGCTCCGTCAGGGAATCCACCTGTAACACGTCACACGACACGCGAAGGAAAAAACTCAAATTGTGTTTGAGACAATCCAGAAACAGAAGGATGTTTTCATTTTGTGTAGAGAACTTTAAAATGTGTAGAATGTTTCCTGACACCTTTGCTTACACAGGAAAGGTTGATCCATCACGCTCTAAAGTTTAATTCACTGGCTTGTACACAATCAGATAAATATCTTAGTAATCACTGCTGTCCAGCTTCCCCCTGAACTTCCCTGCAGTGATTTCATTTGTTGCTTTGGCCTTAGCGTGTTACCTCGGCTTTATGCAGCTGTCCCAGTTTCTCCTGGTCTTTACTGTAGTTGGCGTTCTGGCTCTGGTGGCTGCGAAGGAGCTCCTGGATCTCCTGTCTGTGCTGGGCCTTCAGCTCCTCCAGAGCGACCCTCTTCTCCTGCTCAAACTGGGCCTGGGCCTGGCTGAACGTACGCAGCTTCTCCTCAAAGGACCGTCGCATCTCCTCCACCTCCCTCGACATGGACACCACGCGCTGGGTGTGCTGCCGGGAAAGAAAGGAGGATTGATTTATGGGTTTGTGGGTTTCTTATACAGTGGGCACACTTATTAATGACCGACAAGCCAGCAAACATACTGCAGAGAAACCTGCAATGTGAAAAGAAACAACACCTGTTGATAGCAATATTCAATACTGACTCAGCGTGTGGTCTCTCAAAAAAAAAACACATCATGAAGTAGGAGAGGCAAAGAATAAACAAGTCATGAACACACTACACAACGTTCTGTCTTGAAGTCATTCTGTTTGCTCGCTATATGACTGATCGGCGACGAGGTGTCACATATTAAAAGATCTTTCACCAGCAGGAATCCCAGATGAGTCTGTCTGGTCTCCAAACTACGTTTTGTCACAAAAACGCACGTGAGAAATCTGCTGATTTGCAGCGAAAAACAAGGAAGAAAAAGAAAAGAATAAAGATTGAGACATGCGAGGAGCAAAGATTGTCTGTTTTGCAGAGTTGGAGGTAAATAAACACATATTCTTTAACCTTTATTTATTCAGGGGAATTTCACAGAGAAAGCAATGCTCTCTTCTCTTCTTTCAGTAAAGCCTTGATCACACAGATTCATACCTGGAAGCTGCCCAGTACAACCACAGTCTGATCTGCTCCCACTGAGCAGTTGGGGTTAAGGGCCTTGCTCAAGGGCTCCTCACACATCAAGGGTACCTCAGTGGTGGTAATGAGGGAGGGGGGGGGGGGATTCATCCTGCTAGTCTGGGGGATTGAACCAGTGACCCTCCAGTAACAAGCTTTCTTCTCTAACCTTTAGGCCACCATTGCCCCATTTTTGCAATGAACTGTATGTAGCTGATTCTGATAGAAACTATATTATTCCTCATACAAATAGATGCATGATGGCAGTTTGCTCTGTTTTTTTTTATAGACAAACAATCTATATAAGACAGAACTGGTGCAGAAAGTGAAGGAGCCCTGATCACCACCACTACACCACCAGTCAGCCGTCCAGTCCAGCAGACAGATGTGATGCTGGCAGATTGCAGCCTCCACAGCGGGACAGAAACACAGACATTAGTTGTGATTACCTGCAGCTGTGACTGCAGCATGCTGCCTCTCACCCCAAAATACACCACACACACACACACACACACACACACACACACATCATCCCTCCGTCTACCTGAGCCTCGGTGCACAGCTGCATGTCCTCCACCCTCTGACGGTAACTCTCGAACTCGGCCAGCGCCTGTCTCTTCATCCTCTCGTGCAGCTCCATGGATTCCTCCAGAGACTGAATCCGCCTCTTCAGGTCCATCTCATCGCTGATCTTACTCTTGTACTGGAACAAATGTGCAGTGTTCGGTTAACCATTTTGCTCCAAATGTCTTGTTTTAATAATAAATCTGTCAAACCGCAGCATCAAACCTTCCCTCCAGGCAGACTCTGTGGGAAGGTATAGCATGTAAACGTCTGTATATGTTTAGATGTTCAAGGTTAGTCACGATGCTGTCAGGGAAGGGAAGTTATTCTCATTAGGAGTGATGATATATAGATCTAAATAATGAATATTCAGCTGATTAAATATTGATGAATTCATTTTGAATGTGATCTCAGCTCTCGGTCTCTCCAGCGGATCAGCTGCTATGTGATAGTGTTGCAGCTGCAGAGGAATAATGTAGTTTAGCAGCTACGGACGGACGGCTGTTAGATATACGTTATACTGTCTCGTCTTGACCGACTGACCTGAATTTGACTCTCGCTGACCAGTGAGTTCATTTCTGAAGATCCATTCCACATTTTTCTCATTAATC